>NW_012108141.1:1587951-1597954 GCF_000951045.1 Mandrillus leucophaeus
AAAAAAAATTATCCAAAACTTTCCCCAAAATAAAGCTCTTGGGACAGATGGCTTCATCAGAGAATTCTATTAATCATTCAGGGAACAAATAACACCAACTAATTAAACCTTTTCAGGAAATAAAGAGAGACCACTTCTCAACTTGTTTTATGCAGCTAACAAAATCTCAATGTTAAAACATGACAAATATATCTTTTTTAAAAAAGGGAAATCACAGTAGCAGTTACAGGAGGTTACATATATATAAAATAATCAATCAAATAATAAATTATATTGATATTAAATTATACATGGAATAACATACAGCTAAATTTCTCACTATTAAAGAAGAGAATAGTAAACTAGACCAAACTCTAGGTGTTGGATTACAATTAGGGGTATCTTTGTAGATTTCAGTAACCATACGTAGAAATAGAAATAAACTCATAGTAAATGTGTATGTACCTAGGTCTATGTACCTAGCTCTGTCCGCTAAGAGGGCCTTGGAACAATGACTCCCCCAAATCAATGAACACACCTAGAGCCCAGATCTTAATTTCTAAATATGATTTTCTACTAAAGGAAACTAGGGATCCTTAGAGAAGTGGCTGATTCCAGGTTGGTACAAATCAATCTGCATTATCTGTTGCACCAGATAGCAAAGAATTCCTCAAAGAATAATGAGGACATGTCAAAAGGAGACAGAAGCTACCTTGAAGGGGATCCCACTAGAAAAACTGGACTAGTTTGAACATCAAAATAAATAATGACTCAACAATGTGAAAACAAACAACCATTAAAAATGGGCAAAAGATTTGAGCAGATATTTCATCAAAGAAGATATACAGAAGATATACAAATGACAAAAGATTCTCAACATCTTTGTCATTAGGGAAATACAGATTAAAACCACAATGAGATGCCACTTCACACCTATTAGAATGGCTAAAATTAAACTGACAATACCAAGTATTGGTGAGGATAAGGCACAACTGAAATTATTATGCATTGCTGGTTGAAATACAAAATGATGTAGTCATTTTGGAAAAATTTGATAGTTTCTTATAAAGTTAAACATATACTTACCAAATGACCCAGCAAATCCATTTTCAGGTATTTACCAACTAAATGTGAAACTATATATTCACACACAAAAAACACATTTACAAATGTTTATATAACACTTCACGTTTAATTGTCAAAAACTGCAAACAACTTCACTGTCCCTCAGCTGGAAAATGGATAGATAAACAGACTCCACCTCTAAAAAAAATTGTATTACTGGGCGTGGTGGCCTGCACCTGTAGTCCCAGCTCCTTGGAAGACCGAGGTGGAAAGATAGCTTAAGCCCAGGAGTTCAAGGCTGCAGTGAGCTATGAGCATGCCACTGCACTACAGCCTGGGCAACAGAGCAAGACCACATGTCCAAAAAAAAAAAAAAGAGGCCAGGTACAGTGGCTCATAGCCAGGTGTGTTAGTGCACGCCTGCAGTCCCAGCTACTCAGGAAGCTGAGATGGGAAGATCGCTTAAACTCAGGGAATCAAGGATGCAGTAAGCCATGATGGTGCCACTGCACTCCAGCCTGGATGACACAGCAAAATTCTGTCTCAAAAAAAAAAAGAAGTAAAGAACTATGTAAGAAATGTATTGATACTCTATGGTTCCTAAATGTGGAATCTGTGACAGTGATTAATCTTCATGTGACAGAAATTTGTTCAGTTTTAATTAAATGGTGCTATAGAAATTGTCGGCAAGAGATAAGGCAAAGCAATCACAGCAATAAATCCTTTCCTCAGCATCTCTAGATAATTTATTATCCTCAGTAACACTACTCCTTTGTAGAGCTCTGCAGAACTATTAAAGAGTTAACAGGGAGGCCAGGGGCAATGCCTCACACCTATAATCCCAGCACTTTGGGAGGCCGAGGCAGGTGGATCACTTGAGATCCGGAGTTCAAGACCAGCCTGGCCAACATGGTGAAACCCTGCCTCTACTAAAAATACAAAAATTAGCCGCGCACCTGTAATCCCAGCTGCTCAGGAGGCTGAGGCACATGAATCACTTGAACCTGTGAGGCAAAGGTTGCAGTGAGCTGAGATTGCACCACTGCACTCTAGCCTGGGTGACAGAGTGAGACTCTGTCCCAAAAAATAAAAATAAAAAAAGAGTTCACAGTGGAAAAAGCATCACCATGGATAAGGAACAACATACAGGAACTCTCTATGAAATGGAAATGTGTTAATAATGAGGATGGAGAAATAATTCTAAAACAAAAGTTGTCTAGCTTCAAGCAAAGGTGAAAAATCTGTCTGAAGCAGTAAAAGGAAAGTACAATGTCCATAGCCAAAGTTTGTAGCTAGTTATGGTTGGCTCAGGAGATTTAAGTTTGTCAATTTTTTCAGTGTAAAAATGACTGATATGGCTGTTGATATAAAAGTAATAGAAACACATATATTCTGAAAAGTTAAGAGCAATGATAGAAAAAAATGACTATATGGAATAGCAAATCTTTAACATGGATAAAATGGATTGTGTTGGGGAAAATATGTCAAATAGATCATCTATTTTGAAAGAATAAAAGCAATTCCAGAGTTTCTCTCTTTGAAAGGTAGGGTGTTTATAACTTTGGAGTTAATGTAGTGAAATACTACGAACTATAAAATAAATAAATAAATAAACCCAGTAGTTAGCTAAAACTGTAGCTAGGCTGCATACCCAGACACACACATTTTTAACCTATAAAAAATGGATTACTGGCCAGTAGCCATAGCTCACGTCTATAATTCTAACACTTTGGGAGGCTAAAACAGAAGGATCACTTGAGGCCAGGGGTTTTGAGACCAGCCCAGGCAACATAGCAAAGCCTCATCTCTACAAAAAATTTAAAAATTAGCTGGATATGGTGGTGCATGCCTGTAATCTCAGCTATATGGGAGGCTGAAGTAGTTGGATTGCTTAAGCTCAAGAGTTTGAGGCTGCAGTGAGCTAGGATCACGTTACTGCACTCTAGCCTGGGCACCAGAACACAACCATGTCGCTAAAAAAAAAAAAAAAGTATTATGGCAAGTTAGGAAACATTTATGTAAATATATATGTAACAAAGGTACTAAGTGCGATGAATCAAACAAACTTTAGCAAGCAAAATGTTATAGATCCCACCAATAAACCTGCACAATTCTTAAGAGCAAACTCTCCCTAAAATACTTTACTAGTAAGTATGAGAGAGACCTGAGTTCTGTCCATCCTATAAAGAGTATTTCTGTACCTGATGTAATGTAATACTGGGGGTGTGCAGGTCAATAGCAGCCAGAGAAGGAATTCGAGATTCTGAAAGAATTTTGCTCTCTTTCTTTGTTAGCCTGGAATTTCGAGCTAGATAAAAATGACCATAAACACAGTGAAAATATTAGACATTTTGTTAGTTTTTAGTTTTTGACATTCTCTACTTGTTACTCAGTATGTACTTATTAAAATAGGTATTTACATACTTAAATATGTAAAGTTACTATGAATTTTTATTTTTAAATTCTGTTTATTTAACATACATTTTAAATACTCTAAACAGACTATACAAAGTAAAAGTATTATCAACATACCTGTGCCTTCCAATGCTCTTAGTTCAGGGAGATGATTATAGTTTAGTTCAGGCAAATGGACATCTGTCCTGGAGTACTCCCTTCTTTTCTTACTTGCCCGAAAGAGGCTTTTTTCACTAGAGACCTAATATCATCAATATAGTCAACAAAAAAGAATTAGTTTCAAGGTTAGCTAGGCTTTCCTTCTTTTGTAACTCCTATGCTCATATCCTAAAATTTGTGAAATTGAAGGTCTATAATTAACACATTGAAGGACATTAATAATAGAAAAAAATTTCATCCAATTATTTCAAATGTCTTCCTCATTAAATTCATTAAAATTGCTAACAAGTAGATAACTTGATTGCTATGAGTTTCTCCTTCTCCCTTTGTCAATTATCAGTGTGTAAATCCCAGCAAGTAGTAAAAGGTTAAAAGATAGGCATTGATGCCCTGGTTCTTCAGGCCAGCAAGGTTGGGCCTTACAACACTTCCTAGGCTTTTCAGCAAATAGTGCTGTTGTCTTCATAAATTTTGAACAGTTTATCTTCACGTGTATATCACATCTCCCCCTAGCTTATTTTTCACTTTCCCAATATAATTTTGTTATTCATTTTTCTATATTTGTCCTTGTCTTGCTCCTCAGAGTAAGAATATAATACTATCCTCCTAGGAATACAATTTATTAAGTAAAGTATTATAACTTCAATTATTTTCCTAATCTTTCTTAGTACTATTATTTCACAGTTGATAAAGTCAGAAAAAAATAGTGAGGAATAGCAGCAGCACTTCAATTCTGCATCCTTATGAATTTGACACTTTTCCAATATTTTTCATTCGAGAATCACAGAAACTCTGTATTCATATGTATGTATAATGAACTACATACACACAAGCATATGTATAATGACATTAAGTTATTGAGGTTCCTTGATGCCTCAAACTTAATATTCTGTGAGTTATGCCATTCTGGCTGCCAGAAATTCTTCACGAGTCCTGCAGTGAGCTTTTGCATTTCTTTCTTTTAGATGTTTCTGCTTACTCTTTTCCAAGCGCTAAGGCTATTGGTTCAAGTTGGCTATAAAATAAAATAGCTCAAGAAAACTACATGCAAGTACAAAAAATAAAATTTGAAAATGAGTTTAAACTACCAGATTAACACATTCAAAGTGTGAAAATAAAACACATAATAAGTATTTATAATAATATATTTATTCACACATCAGAATGGAGGCATAAAACATGGGAGAGAGGTACTGATCTTTAACATACAAGTTGAAGACAGTCTAGGCTTAGCTCTGCTTGCATTAATTTTCATTAAGGAAAGACTTCACTGGGTCTTCGCCCTCCTAATCTTCACCTCCTTTCTTGATTACCTCTTCCAAAGAAGAATAAATCAGATCTAAAATTATCAGCCAGCATTGATTATGCAATACCTGAAAGCAGGTTGATATCAGTTCTGGCAAAATGGCATTAAACCAGCTATTTTGAAAAGCCTTCCTGATTAAAATAATCTTCCAAAGCAAATCAGGATTTTAAAACACAAATATCCACAAAGAAACCAAAAAAGAAAGTATTATAAGCACAGAAATTATAAACTAAGAATAATTAAAAGAAAAATAAATACCATGTCCAAATCATGAGAGAGCTGAAAAGGCTGTATTTTCCAGCACTGAAGATAGTGAGAGAAGTAGAGAAAGGAAATTTGTCACACACACACACACACACACACACACACACACACACACACACAAATACCCCTTTGGGAATACATCCATACCTCCCTTTGTTGTGAAAAGCATTCATTCATTCAGTGTGGAGTCTTTCCTTAATGAAAATTAATGCAAGCAGAGATAAGCCTAGATTTCCTTCAACTTGTAGGTTGTAGGTCAGTACCTCTCTCCCATGTTTTATGCCCCCATTCTAAGGTGTGAATAAATGTATTATTATAAATACTTATTATGTGTTTTATTTTCAGTCTTTGAATATGTTAACCTGGTAGTTTGAACTCATTTTTAAATTTTAGGCCAGGCATGGTGGCTCACACCTGTAATCCCAGCACTTTGGGAGGCCAAGGTGGGCAGATCACCTGAGGTCAAGAGTTTGAGACCAGCCTGGCCAACATGGAGAAACCTCGCCTCTACTAAAAATAGAAAAATTAGCTGGGTGTGGTGGTGGGTGCCTGTAATCCCAGTTACTCAGGAGGCTGAGGCAGGAGAATCGCTCAAATCAGGGAGGCGGAGTTGCAGTGAGCTGAGATCATGCCACTGCACTCCAGCCTGGGCAACACAGTGAGATTCTGTCTCGAAAAACATATAATATATATATATATTTGTACTTGCATAGGAAGGAAAAGTACAGTGAGGAAAACAAAAGCACAAATCTCTGCCTTGGAAGCTTACATTCTAGTCGGGGGAGACAGACAATATATAAATAAGAGTGTATAGACGATGCCAGGTATATGCAATGGAAAAAAATAAGCAAGGAGAAGGCATCGAACATAAAGGGAAGCATAATGAGTTACAAGACTTCACAATAAGGTTTCATGTGAACTAAGGAAGAGAAAAAGTAAATCCATTGGATTATCTGGGGGAAGGATATTCTAAAGCAAAAGAAATAGCAAGTGCAAAAGCCCAAAGGTGGGAGTATGTCTGACCATGTTCCAGGAATAACAAGGAAATCAGTGTGGTAGAACAGATTGATGGAGAAAGAGTAGGTGGGGATGGGATAGAGGGCTGGGTGGAGTCAATCATGCAGGCACTTATAGACCCTGTAAGGACTTTGGCCTTTCCTCAGAGATAAGAAGCTAATGGAGTATGTTGAGCAGAAGAATGATGAGGGTTTCACGTAACTTTAAAAGAGAAACATTCTGGATGCCATGCCGAGAATAATAATGCTCCTTCCTGTGCTATCTCTAAATACAATATGATACTATGCTTTAATTTGCTGATCCTCTAGATCATGAAGTCCTTGAAAAGAAAGATTTATTTATTTCCAGTGTCTCACACATAATAAATGATTGATAAATATTTATTATATAAATAAATAGAATCGTTTCTCTCTGTTTCTTTTTTTTTTTTTTTTTTTTGGTGAGACAGGATCTTGGTCTGTTACCCAGGCTGAGGTGCTGGGGCACAATCACAGCCACAGTTTACCACTGTATCCTCAACTTTCCAGGTCCACCCATCTTAGCCTCCCAAGTAGCTAGGACTACAGTCATGTGCCACCATACCCAGCTAATTTTTTTTTTTTAATTTTGTAGAGACAGGATCTTGCCATGTTGCTCAAGCTTGTCTCAAACTCCTGGGCTCAAACTATCCTCCCGCCTCAGCCTCCCAAAGTGCTGGGATTGTAGATGTGTGCTACCATCTCCGGCCAATAGAATACAGCCACCAAAAATCTGTTGTGGGTGAGATAAGACAATTTATATTCTCATCTACTCTAAAAAAGAACTGATCAGCAATCATCAAGGTGAGAAAATTTACTATGTTACTAAAGAAAAAATAAAACAAGCCAGGCACCTGTCTCTTATACACATCTAGATGTGTATAAGAGACAGCCTATAATCCCAGCACTTTGGGAGGCCAAGGCAAGGTGGATCACCTGAGGTCAGGACTCAAGACCAGCCTGACCAACATGGTGAAACCCTGTCTCTACTAAAAATACAAAAATTAGCCGGGAGTGGTGGCAGGCACCTGTAATCCCAGCTACTCAAGGGGCTGAGGCAGGAGAATTGCTTAAACCAAGGAGGTGGAGGTTACAGTGAGCCAAGATCACGCCACTGCATTGTAGTCTGAGCGACAGAGCAAGTCTTCGTGGAAAAAAGGAAGAAAGGAAAAGAAGGAAGGAAGGGAGGGAGGGAAGGAGACAGGGAGGGTAGGAGGGAGGGAGGGAGGGAAGGAAGGAAGGAAGGAAGGAAGGAAGGAAGGAAGGAAGGAAGGAAGGAAGGAAGGAAGGAAGGAAGGAAGGAAGGAAGGAAGGAAGGAAAGAAGGAAGGGAGGAAGGAAGGAAGGAAGGAAGGAGTTTTCAGACTTATAAAACTTATTTAAACTTTCAGAATTTCACGTTTATGGCTATGACGGGTTGGGATAATATATGCACAATTAAGGTTTCACTTTATGTGTATCCAAATAAAATTCTCAGTTCTTCACTATCATATTTACTTTTAATAAAAGTCTAGAGCTGACTGGTGTTTGCTCTTCTACTACTGAGAACTGCTTACTTACTAATGTGGTCACATTAATGTTATAAATGCCTGATGGGGAATGTCTGTTCGGTTTAACAAATGGAATAGAACACTTCTTAGTTTTCTCATCCACTCTGTAACAAAAAAAAAAAAAAAAATGTTTTTAGGTTAGAACCAGCAATAATTATTTTTTCAAGCACAAAACCAAATGACACAGCACCAACTAGCAATCAGTTTAACCAGAATGTAATATCTATTCTCAAATATACAATGCGCATAAATCTGGTGAAATATTCTATTCTTTAACACTACCCTCATGCCTCCCACCAGCCCCCAAGTCCTACCAAATACATTACCCTCCTTTCAGCAAAATTCCCAAATAGAGCTTCCTTATACTACTATAGGCTCACAGTCACACCATGCAGCAGCAACCACCCCAAAATTCTCTCTTTTACTATGACAACCTGCTTTCACATTACTAGAGTATATAGTTGTAGATTCTCTTCACCTTAAGGAATAAAACCTTACTTTCTCAGGACTTAGGTGAATTGTTTTGATCAAACGCTAGTAATTTTCATCACACAGCCAAAAAGTCTTTTGAAACAACTACCTGACAAGAATGAATAGCATCCAGAATTCTGAGAATAAAAACAATGTGGATGAATTGACAAACCCTTGCAATTTGCAAATATATCCTTAAACAATTTTTTGGTCTTATTTTGCTAATTCATACCTGTAACTCTGAATTGGTAGAGTTGCAGTTCCCATTCCAGAATTAATACCGGGAGCAACTGCAGAAAGATTGTGCATAAGCGGGGGAATTGCCACGCCTGGATTCCTTGTGTGGTCCACACTGACATTGCTGCAGTCTTTGAGGCTTGTTGAAGGCACTATTTTGATGTGGCTTGTCCTACTATCATGGAGACAGCTGGCATTTGAAGCTCTATTGCCTTTTTCAGCTTTTTCTCCATCAATTTTTGAGTGTTTTATTTTAAATAGTTTACAATCCTTAATTTTGGGATCAGCATTGGTATCCTGATCATTAATAAAAATATTAATAAGGTTAATGATCTGAAGAGAACGAAAATTCACCTCTTCTTATAAAGTACTTGTCAACTAGAGCAGAATATCATAAGTATCACCTTTTTCAACCTGTTTTCTTTATTCTACCTAAGGGTTTAAAATTAAAGCCAGATTCTTATTCAGATAGTTATTGGGAAAATATGAAAAGAATGGAAATGCAATTCACACAGCTCGCTCAGACATACACACACACACACATCAGTGGAAAAACTCATGGAAGAGGAATCAAGAATGCCACTTTTGTTCTTACATATTCAGAGTCAGGGAACACAAAACTGATAACTCTTTCTTCTTTTGCTGTACTTCATATGAGTGTATTGGTGGTGGATTTGAATTACCTTATCAAGAACAGATCCTGGATAATTTACTAGGAAAAGCGAACCTAAGTTAAGTATCCAAATCTCACTTTTCAAATGCTTTACTTTATATAAATTTCTACAAACAATATTTTTCACTCATATCCTTTAAGAAAGATAAGTGGGGTGAGGGTTGTTTGTTCCACGTGTCTGTGTGTGTATGTGTGCATGAAAACACATGTCTAGATGTTCTTGGATGAATGTGATTTAAGCACTGTTACACAGTCTGGCACCTAACAGGTACTCAAAACATGATATGTTAAGTTTTCTAAACAGGTAATATCTATTGAGAAGATATATTTTTGCAACTAAACTAAAAGTTAACAATATACTCACTGCTCAGAAAACTTTTTTCAAAATTACCATTTTTCTCAACAAATTTAAAAAAATAAGTATATTAAATTAAAAATGTGAAACATGAACATTTACCTGTACCACAAGTGTTTTTCTTTCTTCACCTAAGGAATCATCTTTTTCTTTTTCCTTCTTTCTGTTTTGGGATTTTTTAGATAAAGAAATATTTCTGGCATCTTTCTGTACTTTTAACTGTAGTTCTTGGGAAAACCTACATAAAAATATAATAAAATTGTAAGACATGGATAAACCTACAAAAAAAAATTGACTTTCAAGATATTTATTTTTTTAAAACTGAATGTTAAACTAGTCTATGTTATTAAAAATGTGAAAAATCCTGGCCTAGATCAGCAGTTTGGAAAGGGTGGTGTGTAGATCTTTGGGGATCCCTAAGAACCTTCACAAGGTTCACAAAGTCAATGCTATTATTTTAACATAAAGATGTTTGTCTTTCTTACCACATTAACAC
>NW_012108141.1:1598489-1602010 GCF_000951045.1 Mandrillus leucophaeus
TTTATGAGATAGAATGTAATTTTTGATGCTGTACAAGAAATAAGTCAATATTTTTAAGATCTGCATAACTCAGCAAACTAATATTTTCCAAATCACTAAAGCATGATATTACAAAAGCATGCATGGGTAAAAGATTCATTAAAAAGGAAGGACAGACAAATGGATTTTAATTTAGCAAAGGAAGAAAAATTCCATGATATGGTTTCAGATTCCACAATGCAACCAGCCTTTAAGAAACTACCACTGGGCCGGACACAGTGGCTCACACCTGTAATCCCAGCACTTTGGGAGGCCCAGGCGGGCAGATCACCTGAGGTCAGGAGTTTTGAGACCAGCCTGACCAACATGGAGAAACCCCATCTCTACTAAAAATACAAAATTAGCCAGCTGTGGTGGCACATGCTAGTAATCCCAGCTACTCGGGAGGCTGAGGCAAGAGAAACACTTGAACCCAGGAGGTAGAGGTTGCAGTGAGCCAAGATCGCACCAGTGCACTCCAGCCTGGGCAACAAGAGCGAAACTCCATCTCAAAAAAAAAAAAAGACACTACCACTGTCAAGTTTTGCTATGGTATCAGAGTTTTGGTATAGAATCAAAGCATGCCCACCATTATCTACTTACGTGAGTCCAGAGTTCCTTCATATACTTCCACAAAAACAACATATCACAACTAATTGAATACAGAAGCAATTAGGAAGACCTAGCTATCTTTTATTAAGCTACACGTTACTGCAACTTATCTCACTATTCTGTGTTTTGTCAGCTTCACTGTGTCTCCAACACATCAGCAGTGTCAGCAGTATCAAAGCACTTGGTGTGATATGAGTTTGGCAGCAATAGAAGATGGCACTTTTATAACTACATCAGCATCTAAGATGATGGCATCACACAGTTGGTAGCAACATAGAAATCAATGACCTAACTGGTAGATGTCACCACAGGGAGACAGAAAGAAGAGCTTAAAGTGACTGCTTCATGAAAACCAAGAGCACTAATTTAGTAAATGTAGGAGACCACCCCTAGGAACTGCATTATTGCTAAGGGAATATGGGGGTAGGGTGGTAGATATCTGAGATCCTGCAAAGTAGGTGGGAACAGAAATAAGAGAAGTGCTGTTTGTGACTATTGTGGAAGACTTACTTTAACCCTAGGTTGGTATGGCCTGAAAAACATGGGTAAGTACTATACCTCTCAGCAAATCCATCCATTTGAAAGAAATCATGGTGTAGGAGCTCAGAACAGAAGGGTCTTTTGTCAGGGTCAATATGTAAGCATTTCTGAAAAATTAAGAACACATAGAGTTCATATCAAAGAAAAACTACCTACATTTAAATTTATAAATATGAAAAAAATTTCTCTTTATAGTCAATGATTTTTTTCTTTTTTTTTAAGACAGGGTCTCACTCTGTTGCCCAGGCTGGTGTGATCGCTACTCAACCGCAGCCATGACCTCTCTAGGCTCAGATGATCCTTCCACCTCAGTCTCCTGAGTAGCTGGAACCACAGGTATGCACCACCACACCCAGCTAATTTTTGTATTTTTTGTAGAGACAGGGTTTTGCCATGTTGCCCAAGCTGGTCTTGAACTCCTGGGCTCAAGCTATCCACCCTCCTCAGCTTCCCAAAATGCTGGGATTACCAGCGCAATCCACCACACTTGCACACCAATGTACTTTATGCATCTATAATCAAGGATAAAGAACAAAGCACAAATCTAGACAATGACCATCAATGGTTGCTAGTATCACAAAAAGACCACCAAACATTCAGTGTCTCTATATGGAAATACACAAACCTCCTATGAAGTAGTGTTGCCAAAAAATCAACCTGATTCTGTTCAAGTTCTAGCTCTACTGTGAGTTTATAAGAAATACAGGACACAGAGGAACATGTATACCACATTAGGTAGAAAATTCTAAGGACAAATGACTTAGTTTCTTCAACAAATAAATTGCAAGGTTTAAACAAAAGAGAAAGAGATGAAGAGAAGCTTACAAATAAAGTTTTTAAAACATATCGACCAATTGCAATCTATAGTCTTCATTTAGATCCTAATTCAAACTATGAAATGAAATTTTATGGAAATTAATGAAACTTTAAACATCAATTAGATATTTTATGATGGTAAGAAATTAATTGGAATTTTTAAAACTTAAGGCTATTACAGAATGGAAAGGATTTACCCTGTACTTACCACTATGCTAGATGCTTTACAAAGATTATTTTATTTTATTTTATTGCAAAGTCTTGTTCTGATTCATTAAAGCCCCTAAAATGCCAGTAAAAATAGAAGGGACTCAATAAGTAGCTTTAAATGAACAAGAAAAGTTCTCCGCATAACTGTGCTTCTTTTATAAGTAAAATAACATGTCTGCGATTTGCTTCAAAATACTCCAAAAAAAGCTGAAAAGTGTAGATAAATTAAACAAGATTATCAAAAGGTTGATAATTGTGGAAACTAGATGACAAGTACATGAAGGTTTGTTATACAACTATTCTTTCTATTTTCTTTTCTGTTTGAAATTTTCCATAGTAAAATATTTTCAAAGTTTTATATGATTCTTTAAGGTATGATCAAGGTACACAAGTTGGACAATAGTTTTACCTTTATTCCCTTGTATCTCCTTACAAGATTATAAAGCTTGTACCAATTAAAAATATTTGCATCTGTTAAAATATTATGTAACAAACTGGAAATGTATTATTCTAAGAACTTGTTATAATTAGTTATAAGCTTATTAAACTTCATGAGTTAAAGAATTAAAAAAAAATGGGTAAATGTTATAGCCTAGTGTTTTAGAGGTACATATTTTATCAATACTTTAAACAATCTTAACTAATGAGAACTTTTTGAGCTAATAATTCCCCAAAAAGGTCAACTTTTAGAGTAGATTCTTACTTGATAGAATGAAAACCTCTAACATCTTCCTTAATCAAATACAACAAAAAAGTATTGGCCATTTGTAAACTGGCTGCAGCCAATCCAGTGGCTAAGCAAATACCCCTTTGACAATACCATACAGATCATGATCCTATGCCCTACCTTTTATTTATTTATTTATTTATTTTGAGACAGAGTCTCGCTCTGTTGCCCAGGCTGGAGTGCAGTAGTGTAATCTCAGCTCACTGAAACCTCCACATCCCAGGTTCAAGCAATTGTCTGCCTCAGCCTCCCGAGTAGCTGGGGTTACAGGCACATGCCACCACACCTAGCTAATTTTTGTATTTTTAGTAGAGATGGGGTTTCACCATCTTGGCCAGGCTGGTCTTGAACTCCTGACCTTGTGATCCACATGCCTCGGCCTCCCAAAGTGCTGGGATTACAGGTGTAAGCCACCGCGCCCAGCCATCCTATGCCCTACATTTTAATATTTTCTTACTTCTCTAACCGTTATTTATTTATTTATTTAGAGAGAGAGATTCACTCTGTCGCCGAGGATGGAGTGCAGTGGCGCTATCTCAGCTCACTGTAACCTCTGTCTCCTGGGTTCAAGTGATTCTTCTGCCTCAGCATCCCGAGT
>NW_012108141.1:1603165-1604520 GCF_000951045.1 Mandrillus leucophaeus
ATCAACTAGACAAGGAAAAAAAGAAAAAATAAGTCTTGATAGTGCATAAATTCCCTGTCATAAAGTATAAACAATAAGTATGATTACCTTTGCTAAATCTATCACCACTTCAGAGAGCTTAGGATAGCGTCTTTCAAGAGGTTCTCTTTCCTTGATTTCAGGCAACCTTACTCCAGCAAACACGGGATTTTTATAAAAAAGCTCCTGATGTCTTGGAATTAGATTACCTGGAAGTGAAAACAGCACATATCTCTGTTATTATACAACATGACAGAAGTGGTGAAGAGACATGTGGAGTGAAGTAGAGGAAATAGTGGAACACAGCTTATGGAGTTTGGGGCTCTGTCAACGTGCAAAATTGACCAAGGACAATGCTGTTACTGTGGTGGTACATGGAAGTCTTAAGGAGCATAGGAAAAGTACAGGTAAAAAATATTTTATAACCTTCCAGATATAAGTACCAGCACTTCGTTTCTAACTACAAAGCATAAAGTGCTGAACAAAACAATAAAAATATTAATAGTCATATGGACAGGATCTAATCTAGATAAATCAGTTCTACCCCTTTAAGAATTTAATATTTGGTCAACTGATTTTGTGCTTATCTTAAAGTCAGATTTGAGCACTTTATCTTTTTTCTCAACTTTAATATCTAGTTGAATATAAAACATATCTGAAAATTCCACTGTAAGAAACCATTGTACTGCTTATTTAATTTCTAACCTGAAAACTTCAAATCAAATAGTTGAATTACCCCAAGTATTTTCCCATTATTTCCATTTCTAAGCTCCATCTTCAAACATGAAGTTGATATTTCAACAAACGTAAGATTTTGATAGTCCAGCTTTGAAATTCTGTCAAAAGCACTAACAGCAAAAGTCCAAATCTGTGGTAAGAGTAAACCAACCTTGGAAATCTCTGTCTCTCCTCTTGAATGGAAAGTAAGGACAGTAGTCATATTACACCAAATGCTTACTGACTCAAGAATAATAAATGATCATTGCGTCCTCTCTACATGTAATTAACTGTATGTAAAAGTGCAGAGAAATGCACAACTTCTGCTCTTTTCCTCTTTGTTGAGGGGAAAGGGGAGGTAGTGTGATTAAGAACATGCATCAGGGCCAGGCACGGTGGCTCATGCCTGTAATCCCAGCACTTTGGGAGGCCAAGGTGGGCAGATCACCTGATGTCAGGAGCTCGAGTCCAGACTGACCAACGTGGAGAAGCCCCATCTCTCCTAAAAATATAAAATTAGCCAGGCATGGTGGTGCACGCCTGTAATCCCAGCTACTCGGGAGGCTGAGGCAGGAGAATCACTTGAACCCGGGAGGCGGAGGTTGCAGTGAGCCGAGATT
>NW_012108141.1:1604570-1605640 GCF_000951045.1 Mandrillus leucophaeus
GCTACTCGGGAGGCTGAGGCAGGAGAATCACTTGAACCCGGGAGGCGGAGGTTGCAGTGAGCCGAGATTGCACCATTGCACTCCAGCCTGGGCAAGGACAGCGAAACTCCATCTCAACACACACACACACACACACACACACACAGTTTTCCTATATGCTCCCTACCTTCACTTAAAACATATATAATCTTTAATGCAACAGCTTAAAAAATCACAAACACACATGCACAAATGAATATGCAGAAAAATCTCTAAAATTTAAAACACAGATGTGTAACCTTACCTAAACACATCATAATATGATATAGCTGATCAATATCAGAATCTCCAGGAAATAGGGGTTCCCCCATGAACATTTCAGTTACCAGACAACCAATGGCCCACACATCAACAGCCCTGAAAAAAAAAGCAATGTGGTGTAAAATCTGGCATTCTAATATGCTCCAAAACCCAAAACTTTTTGAGCACTGAGGTGATGCTCAAAGGAAACGCCAAGGAGAGCATTTCAGATTTCAGATTCTCAGATTTGGCATGCTCCAATGGTATAATGCAAATATCCCAAAATCCCAAAAAAAAAAAAATCTGAAATCTGCAACACTTCTGGTCCCAAGCATTTAGGATAAGGAATACTCAACCTACAGTAAGTCTTAAATTACCCATGAAAAGATATTTCCCTATTAAAGTTCTAACTCCCAATTTTGCATAAGTGAGCTTTCCAGAAACTTCAATCATGTGACATAAAAAAGAAATGCCTTCTGAAAAGCCAAAACAGTTATTATGTATACTTTATTCTGGAAATAAGACTCTCAGGCTCCATTTAGGGCCTATTCATTCTTTGTTTACACATAACTCTAGCAAGCTTGACCAATCCATGCTATGCCATGGTACACTGAAAACAGTATACCAGAAAGAGGAGGTGGCTGCTAAGGATAAACACAGTAACAATGAAGAGAACTGAAGGCTGATAGGGATAAATTTTTTTTTTTTTTTTTTTTGAGACAGAATCTCACTCTGTCACCCAGGCTGGAGTGCAGTGGTGCAATCTCAGCTCACTGCAACCTCCACCTCCC
>NW_012108141.1:1605690-1617505 GCF_000951045.1 Mandrillus leucophaeus
TTTTTTTTTTGAGACAGAATCTCACTCTGTCACCCAGGCTGGAGTGCAGTGGTGCAATCTCAGCTCACTGCAACCTCCACCTCCCAGGTTCAAGCGATTCTCCTGCCCCAGACTCCCGAGTAGCTGGGAATACGGGTGCATGCCACCATGCCTGACTAATTTTTGTATTTTTAGTAGAGACGGGGTGTCACCATGTTGGTCAGGCTGGTCTTGAACTCCTGACCTCATGATCCGCCCACCTGGGCCTCCCAAAGTGCTGGGATTAAAGGCATGAGCCACCACGCCCAGCCTAGGTATAAAAAATTTGAAACGATCTTAAAAATCAGTTACAAGAATTCAAAGAATACGCAAGCATCATTTGATATAGGAACAACTACCTTAAAATGCTTAAGGTTATTGCTGAATTATAAAATGGCACAAAAATTATAACATGGTAGCAAAATAAGAACTCAGTAATCAAGAAAATAATAAATAATGTTTAGTGTGCTCTGAAAACAGAAATTGTAGAAAATATTTTAGAAAGATTTCAATCAAAAGCAGTAAAAGCTACAATCCTTTCTTCTTTGAAGAATTCCCTTGTGAAGACAATTTATGTTTTAAAAACATTTTACTTAGTTACATTTCTGCCTCCACCCTTGCTTACTCCATCTTCCCTATTCCAACAATGTCACATTTAACCAATCAATGTTCACCTCTATTTATAAGTGATAAATGTATCTATTTACAATCTACTGTATAAAATGGACCACTTAATTTCCCCATCTCTAAAACAAGTATACTTGTTTCACAAGAATGTTTAAAGGGGAAGCACCAAAAATGATTACAAATCACTTTATACAGCCCCTGAAACTCAAGCCTTACTTTCAGTATTAGAGAGATCATTTATTATATCATAAACATATTCCACTGTAGCAAGAAGCAAGAGTAAAAATCTACTCCTCCCCATTACTGCTGTCTTACTTGCCATACTTGACGTCACCAACCAATAGTTCTGGAGCTCTGTACCATCGGGTTGCCACATAATCAGTATAAACCTCCCCAGGAGCTGCCAATGTTCGCGCAAATCCAAAATCACATAGCTTGACAACGCCAGACTGGGAGACTAATATATTCTCTGGCTTTATATCTCTGTGTATGATCTAGACAAGAAGCAGAGTGTGACAGATGTTAAATAAAATTAATTATTTTGGGGCAGCTGCTCTGTGCAGGGCATTGTATCTTGTCCCTTTAAAGAATATAAACAAAAGCATAGAAAGTTGCTCCTAGCCCTAAACAACCTAGGACCTAGTTGGGCAAGAAAGAACATTTATACTTGAAATTTTATTTAAACAATCAAAAATATTGGATAAAATATATTTTTTCAAATTACTAAATCAACTGTTCAGTTAATGACTCTTCTCAAGACTAAGAGAGTAAGGCTATCATTGAAGCTGGGGCAGTCAGGGATAATTTTTATGCAGGGGTTGGGCTCTAACATAGGTCTTTAACACTAAGTATGACCTAGATAAATAAAGAAAAAGAAGGGCAACCCAAGCGAATGTAACAAAGAGAGCAAGAATGTAAATGGGGATAGATAAGAGATTGTGGGAAAACTTTTTTTTTTTTAAAGACAGAGTCTTGCTCTTGTTGCCCAGGCTGGAGTACAAAGGCGCGATTTCGGCTTACTGCAACCTCCGCCTCCTGGGTTCAAGCGATTCTTCTGTCTCAGCCTCTCGAGTAGCTGGGATTACAGGCTCCTGCCACCATGCCCAGCTAATTTTTGTACTTTTAGTAGAGACGGGGTTTCACCATGTTGGGCCAGGATGGTCTCAAACTCCTGACCTCAGGTGATCCACCTGCCTCGGCCTCCCAAAGTGCTGAGATTACAGGCGTGAGCCACTGTGCCTGGCCAGAAAACGTTTTTTTCTAGAGTACAGGTTGTGTGAAGTGGAGGAGGAATATCTCAGCTGACATACTAGGAAGTGTGGCAAGACCCTGGGAACCCATGGAAGTGACAGACAATGTGGTATTTAAAATTGATGTTGGCCATAAATGAGGTAAATCAGAGAGAAAGATGAGAGGCAGGAAGAAGAGCAGTGGGACCAGTATGAGGTGACAAAGGCCTAAACTAGGTTGGTGCTCAGAGGAATGGGAAAGAGGAAATGCAGCTTAGAAATACAATAAATCAAAAATAAATAGGCCGGGTGCAGTGGCTCACGCCTGTAATCCCAACACTTTGGGAGGCCAAGGCAGGCAGATCACTTGAGGTCAGGAGTTTGAGACCAGCCTGGCCAACATGGTGAAACTTCGTCTCTAGTCAAAATACAAAAATTAGCCAGGCGCGGTGGCAGGCACCTGTAATCCCAGATACTTTGAAGGCTCAGGCAGGAGAATCGCTTGAACCTGGGAGGGAGAAGGTTGCAGTAAGCCAAGATTGCACCATTGCACTCCAGCCTGGGTGACAGAGCCACCATCTGAAAAAAAATATATATATTTAAAAATCTACAGCTACGCAAAAGACATTATTAGGCCTAATTCTCTAATATAAGCAAATTGTATTTTGAAAACTACAAAAGATAGATTTGTTTTAAACTCTTTCAGAAGACCAGCATTCTAAATGGCAATCTGCCATTGCTGAGCATGTTGTACAGGCTACCAACTTTTATTACCCTAGATATCAGTGATGAGGACACAGGTCCAGTCTGAGACCATCTGTGCTGTGATAGAAAAAGCTAAACGGTCCAGGCACGGTGACTCACACCTGTAATCCCAGCACTTTGGGAGACCGAGGTGGGTGGATCATGAGGTCAGGAGATCGAGACCATCTTGGCTAACACAGTGAAACCCCGTCTCTACTAAAAATACAAAAAATTAGCCTGGCGTGGTGGTGGGTGCCTGTAGTCCCAGCTACTCAGGAAGCTGAGGCAGGGAGAATGGCGTGAACCTGGGAGGCGGAGCTTGCAGTGAGCCGAGATCATGCCACTGCACTCCATCCTAGGCGACAGAGTGAGACTCCATCTCAAAAAAAAAAAAAAAGAAAAAAAGAAAGAGCTAAACTGGGAGTTGGGAGACCTGGGTCTAGTCCCTGGTTTTCAGTACAGCCATAGACAACTCAATCTTTCTATCTTCTCAGCCCACAAATGAGGGGGCTAAAGTGCATGATCACCGTGTTTCTTCCCAACTCTAATACCTTATAACTTATGGTAACAACAATAGATTCTAAGTATAACCAAGATGATATGAGTTGAATTTTTCCTAAAATCCATCATTGCAGACTGGGGTGGCCAGAAAAAGTACTATGAAAAGGGTAGGCTCTGATATGGGTCTTTAATACTAGGTATAACCTAAATAAATTATGATACCTAGTAATTTCAGTAAAAAAGGCGTTTAGGGTTCTACAAACCTCATAATGTTCTGTACTATTTGGGTCAAACTTGAATTGACAGAAACCTTAAATTTGGTTTTAAATATGTTATTCAGTCTGGCTCATAAAAGGATTGAAATAATATTTATATTTTTAAAAATTCAAGTGTTCACATATATAGATACATTTAAAAATGAGTAATATATTTGAGAATAAATGTTTTCATTTTCTTAAAGTCAAATATCTCATCCTTATGTGTATGTATATGTGTTTATATATGTATGTATGTATATATTTGTGTGTTTATTTATTCCAGCCCCTACCATTATCTGTCTGCATTAAGAAGAGAAATGTTAACTGTCCAGAAAACAAAACCTTAAAATATACCTTTAATAATAATGGTAATAATAGCTAACACTTGAATACTTATGTGTCAGGCACTATTCTAAATGTTTCTCATGTTTTAACTTATTTTATTCTCACAATAACCCTAAGGATAGGTGCTATGAAGAGTTTAAGAGTAAATGGAGGCTGAGCACTCTTGTTGCCCAGGCTGGAGTACAAAGGCGCGATTTCGGCTTACTGCAACCTCCGCCTCCTGGGTTCAAGCGATTCTTCTGTCTCAGCCTCTCGAGTAGCTGGGATTACAGGCTCCTGCCACCATGCCCAGCTAATTTTTGTACTTTTAGTAGAGACGGGGTTTCACCATGTTGGGCCAGGATGGTCTCAAACTCCTGACCTCAGGTGATCCACCTGCCTCGGCCTCCCAAAGTGCTGAGATTACAGGCGTGAGCCACTGTGCCTGGCCAGAAAACGTTTTTTTCTAGAGTACAGGTTGTGTGAAGTGGAGGAGGAATATCTCAGCTGACATACTAGGAAGTGTGGCAAGACCCTGGGAACCCATGGAAGTGACAGACAATGTGGTATTTAAAATTGATGTTGGCCATAAATGAGGTAAATCAGAGAGAAAGATGAGAGGCAGGAAGAAGAGCAGTGGGACCAGTATGAGGTGACAAAGGCCTAAACTAGGTTGGTGCTCAGAGGAATGGGAAAGAGGAAATGCAGCTTAGAAATACAATAAATCAAAAATAAATAGGCCGGGTGCAGTGGCTCACGCCTGTAATCCCAACACTTTGGGAGGCCAAGGCAGGCAGATCACTTGAGGTCAGGAGTTTGAGACCAGCCTGGCCAACATGGTGAAACTTCGTCTCTAGTCAAAATACAAAAATTAGCCAGGCGCGGTGGCAGGCACCTGTAATCCCAGATACTTTGAAGGCTCAGGCAGGAGAATCGCTTGAACCTGGGAGGGAGAAGGTTGCAGTAAGCCAAGATTGCACCATTGCACTCCAGCCTGGGTGACAGAGCCACCATCTGAAAAAATATATATATATTTAAAAATCTACAGCTACGCAAAAGACATTATTAGGCCTAATTCTCTAATATAAGCAAATTGTATTTTGAAAACTACAAAAGATAGATTTGTTTTAAACTCTTTCAGAAGACCAGCATTCTAAATGGCAATCTGCCATTGCTGAGCATGTTGTACAGGCTACCAACTTTTATTACCCTAGATATCAGTGATGAGGACACAGGTCCAGTCTGAGACCATCTGTGCTGTGATAGAAAAAGCTAAACGGTCCAGGCACGGTGACTCACACCTGTAATCCCAGCACTTTGGGAGACCGAGGTGGGTGGATCATGAGGTCAGGAGATCGAGACCATCTTGGCTAACACAGTGAAACCCCGTCTCTACTAAAAATACAAAAAATTAGCCTGGCGTGGTGGTGGGTGCCTGTAGTCCCAGCTACTCAGGAAGCTGAGGCAGGGAGAATGGCGTGAACCTGGGAGGCGGAGCTTGCAGTGAGCCGAGATCATGCCACTGCACTCCATCCTAGGCGACAGAGTGAGACTCCATCTCAAAAAAAAAAAAAAAGAAAAAAAGAAAGAGCTAAACTGGGAGTTGGGAGACCTGGGTCTAGTCCCTGGTTTTCAGTACAGCCATAGACAACTCAATCTTTCTATCTTCTCAGCCCACAAATGAGGGGGCTAAAGTGCATGATCACCGTGTTTCTTCCCAACTCTAATACCTTATAACTTATGGTAACAACAATAGATTCTAAGTATAACCAAGATGATATGAGTTGAATTTTTCCTAAAATCCATCATTGCAGACTGGGGTGGCCAGAAAAAGTACTATGAAAAGGGTAGGCTCTGATATGGGTCTTTAATACTAGGTATAACCTAAATAAATTATGATACCTAGTAATTTCAGTAAAAAAGGCGTTTAGGGTTCTACAAACCTCATAATGTTCTGTACTATTTGGGTCAAACTTGAATTGACAGAAACCTTAAATTTGGTTTTAAATATGTTATTCAGTCTGGCTCATAAAAGGATTGAAATAATATTTATATTTTTAAAAATTCAAGTGTTCACATATATAGATACATTTAAAAATGAGTAATATATTTGAGAATAAATGTTTTCATTTTCTTAAAGTCAAATATCTCATCCTTATGTGTATGTATATGTGTTTATATATGTATGTATGTATATATTTGTGTGTTTATTTATTCCAGCCCCTACCATTATCTGTCTGCATTAAGAAGAGAAATGTTAACTGTCCAGAAAACAAAACCTTAAAATATACCTTTAATAATAATGGTAATAATAGCTAACACTTGAATACTTATGTGTCAGGCACTATTCTAAATGTTTCTCATGTTTTAACTTATTTTATTCTCACAATAACCCTAAGGATAGGTGCTATGAAGAGTTTAAGAGTAAATGGAGGCTGAGTACAGTGGCTCATGCCTGTAATGCCAGCACTTTGGGAGGCCGAGGTGAGCCGATCACTTGAGGCCAGAAGTTCAAGACCAGCCTGGCCAACATGGCGAAACCCCATCTCTACTAAAAATACAAAAATTAGCCAGGTGTGGTGGTGCACACCTGTAATCCCAGCTACTTGAGAGGCTGAGGCAGGAGAACCGCTTGAACCCAGGAGGCAGAGGTTGCAGTGAGCCAAGATCGTGTCACTCCAGCATGGGTGACAGAGTGAGACTCTGTCTCAAAAAAAAAAAAGAGTAAATGGACTAGAAAAAAAGTAATATGACTGCCAGGCAACATTAATAACACTAATGTTCCCTTGAGACAAGTGTTTATAAATTAGAGTGAGATCAGTTTACCCATAAAAATTCACATTTTCTATAGTTTAAAGAGATATGTAAATGCTCTGAAGCTTAGCAGAAAACCACTGGTATTTTTTTTTTTTTGAGATGGAGTTTTGCTCTTGTGGCCCAGGCTGGAGTGCAATGGCACAACCTCAGCTTACCACAACCTCTGCCTCCCAGGTTCAAGCGATTCTCCTGCCTCAGCCTCTCAAGTAGCTGGGATTACAGGCATGTCCCACCACACCCAGCTAATTTTGTATTTTTAGTAGGGATGGGGTTTCTCCATCTTGGCCAGGCTGGTCTCAAACTCCTACCTCAGGTGATCCGCCTGCCTCAGCCTTCCAAATTGCTGGAATTACAGGCGTGAGCCATCACGCCTGGAGAAACACTGGATTTTACAATCTCCTTTTTTTTTTTTTTTTTTTTTTGAGACAGAGTCTCACTGTATTGCCCAAGCTGAAAGGCAGTGGCACGATCTCAGCTCACTGCAACCTCTGCTTCCTGGGTCCAAGCAATTCTCCTGCCTCAGCCTCCCAAGTAGCTGGGATTACAGGTGCCTGCCACCATGCCCAGCTAATTTTTTTGTATTTTTAGTAGAGATGGGGGTTTCACCATGTTGACCAGGCTGGTTTCGAACTCCTGACCTTAAGGGATCAGACCACCTCGGCCCCACAAAGTGCTAGGATTACAGGCATGAGCCACCATGCCCGGCCTAAAATCTCTTTCCTTAAACACAGAATGGCACCCATGCCAGCAGTACTTGACTCTAAACTGCCTGGATGTATCTGTACATCTAAAGGTAGAATGTGTTATGTTAAATGTGGGTTGATTCATCATGAAAGTATAAAAATAAAGGGACACAGAAGCAATGGAGGCAGGAAACATTCAAATGCGCTTCTAACGTGAGAGAGACAATGGTTCTTTTTGCTTACTGGTTCCACTGGCAAGCCTATCCTTAGTACAGAGATGAATGTAGGGCATTCAGCCACCTAACTCCAAATATTACAGGCCCATTGGGAAGATATCATCATTTTTATGAAGAAGGATGAATCAGTATCTTTTAAACTGATACATTAAGTATTTAATTCACTAACACCTCATGCTGATCTGATTTCTTGAAAATTCAACATTATTGTTATTCTACTTTATATATTTCACCCCTGTAACAATTATCTCTCTTTGCAATTTACTAAACTGGCACTCAGTCTCCTGAGTTTGGTCAATGTGAGTCTGCCCTAAGAGACAGATAGTCTCAAAATTAGGTTTCTCAGAATAGATTTTCTGAGCCTGTATCATTCCAAAGTTGCCAGGAGGCCACGATGGAAGGCCTCCTAAAAAAGGGCAGTGTGTTTTCCAGTGGAAACTAGGTATCTGCCTCTACTAAGCAATTTTTTTATATATGTAGACTTCACACTATAACTGAATAACATAACGAAACTACACAATAAAAGACAGTTAAAAAATTAAAGACAGTGAATAATACTAATAACCGAAAAGAAATATATCAATTTAGGTGGCAGGTACGTAAAATGATTTTTTCTTTCTTTTATAATTATCTTTAAAGTTTTTCTACCATTAATATTTATTACTTTTATAACCACACAAAAAAATGTCATTTAAAATATTTTGTAAAACTGGCAAAATCTATGTGTTGAGCTATTCATTTATACTTTATAGGTGTCATTCTTCTTGGAGGTGCTTTTATATGATACTCAAAGTATATAAAATTATTGTGATAGACTACAGGGTAAGGATAGAAATTTTCATATATTCACACTTTGTAATTAGGCAAGAGAACACAAACTAACAAACACACAGACCCTTGGGTCTATACATTTCTCAAGATTCATCACTTAAAATTTGTGCATTTCATTTAGTAAATATTACCTTAAAAAAGAACAGAAAACAGGGCCAGGCACAGTGGCTCACGCCTGTAATCCCAGCACTTTAGGAGGCCAAGGCAGGTGGATCACCTGAGGTTGGGAGTTTTGAGACCAGCCTGGACAACATGGTGAAACCCCATCTCTACTAAGAATACAAAAATTAGCCGGGCATGGTGGTACATGCCTGTAATCCCAGCTACTTGAGAGGCTGAGGCAGGAGAATCACTTGAACCTGGGGGGCAGAAGTTGCAGTGAGCTGAGATCTTGCCACTGAGCTACAGCCTGGGCAAAAGAGCAAGACTCCATCTCGGAAAAAACCAAAACAAACAAACAAAAAAACCCAGAAAACAAATATTTAACTCCAATTAATAAGATGCACAGATGAAGTATTTAGTGTTAAAGTATACTGACTTTCTGAAACTTATTTTCAAATGCATAAATCAATAAGACAGATTAAAGGATTAATTAATGAATAAATATGTGATAAAGCAAATTATTTAAACCCAATACTTACATTGTGACTGTGACAAAATCCAATTCCATTAATAATCTGAAACAAATACTTTTGAACTACTTGGTAGTCTAGTCCATTTGGAAAGAGCTCCAAGTCGTCAAGAATTGTGTGGTCAACAAATTCAAAGACTAGGTACCATCGTTTTTTTTTCTTACACACTTCCAAGAGATTCACCAAGTTTTCATGCCTCAGTTGCTGTTATTAAAAAATGCAAAATAGCTGTTATTTTAAAATGCAAAATAGTTTATATAAACTAAGATCAAATTATTAGCAATTAATTATTTAAAATAGATCTCAGCATAATAAAAACATAAATAAAATGCATATACAGTATAAATTGTAAAAGCATATTCTGGTTTTTAAACTACAATTAAGAGACTATATTGCTCCTTTCTCCTCTCAGAGAACAAAATCAAGCTAATAAGAAAAAGAAGTGTAACTCCATCTTTGATTAAACTAAGAGGAATCTATGACCTCCTACTCATAACAAATGAGATGGGACTACTAAATGTAATAAAGGTCAAACAGAAGTATAGGAAGACACCAAAAGATCATCTGTGGCTACAAAACTGGCAGCGTAAGAGTTCTCTGAAGCCAGTGACGTACCCTGAAAAGACAAAAAAAGTCCTCCTTTAATATAATGGAAAACTATATATATATGTATGTATGTATAATGGAAATAAGGCTCATAGAGAGCAGTGAAAACATCCCTAGAACTGAATGGCACCAAGAAACAGCAGTGGGGAAGGGCTGGATAAGGAATCACACAGAAACACATTTGCTGGAAACAGTCTCTCAGTGAGGCAGAGTAGAAGGCAAAACAATTCGTTATGAACAAACCTGCAACTGCAAGTTTTAGAGAAATTAAACCTAATATAATTAAATCCTACACTCAGGCATATGTGATAAGGAACACCATTGTGAATTATGGTAAATTCCTGCTAGCCTGGAACAAAGTCATGGCCTCTCCCCAGAACCTCCTACAAATAGTCCTCCAAAGACTCAGACTTTATTATAAGAAACAATCTAAAAGGAACCAATCAAGGATCTATTCAAAGATGTAAGAAATGAGGAAGAAGGGAGAAAGAAACACAAATGGTAGATTAACACTCACCAGAAAAAAATGTTGCCACCTTTAAAGAGAAAGAAATCAATGGAATACAGAATACAGCTCTCAAAATCCTCAAGAAAATCCAAGTATGATCCAGGAACGTTATACTCAACCAAATTGTCATTCAGATAAAAGACAACATGAGCATTGAATCTATTTAAGGCAGGACTAAATCTTATACAAATGTGGGCATCATGGTTACAAAATAGAAAGTGAACATTTTAAATACAACAATGCACAAATGATATAGAAGATGTAAACAAGATAAAAGTGTATATATACACCAGGTGCAGTGGCTCGCACCTGTAATCCCAGTGACTTGGGAGGACAAAGCAAGAGAATCGCTTGAGGCCAGGAATTTGAGACCAGCCTGCGCATAGCGAGACCCCATCTCTACAAAAAATTTTAAAACTTAGGCTGGTATGGTTGGGCACACCTCCAGTCCCAGCTACTCTGGAGGCTAATGTGGGAGAATCACTTGAACCCAGGAGTTGGAGGCTGCAATGAGTGTGGTGAGCTATGATCATGCCACTGCACTTCAGCCTGAGCAACACAGCAAGACCTTATCTTGAAAGAAAATGAAAAAACAAAACACTAAAGTAAATAAGATATTTTCTGAAATCAGATGGTAGGTGAGTGGGAGAGAAAAGGAACTAGAAATATAATAATTACTTTACAAAGAAGTAACTATGTTATTTAACACTATAGTTATTAAGGTAAGCAATACAGCTAGGCATGGTAGCTCATGCCTGTAATCAGTAGCTTGAGGCCAGGAATTGGAGGCTGCAATAAGCTATGATCATGCCACTGCATTCCAGCCTGGGTGACAGAGTGAGACTCTGTCTCTTAAAAAATTAAAAAATAAAAAAAGGTTACCAAGGAAACATATCCAATATAAATATAAACATAATATAAGGAATTCAAGGGGCCAGGCACAGTGGCTCATGGCTGTAATCTCAGCATTTTGGGAGGCTGAGGCAGGTGGATCACCTGAGGTCAGGAGTTCAAGACCAGCCTGGCCAACATGGCAAAACCCCATCTCTACCAAAAATACAAAAAAATTAGGCGTGGTGGCATGCCTGGCTACCACCATGAAGTAATGAAGTGATATCAATGAAGTAATCACAGCTTCTAAGGAGTTTGAGGCAGGTGAATCACTTGAACCCAGGAAGCGGAGGTTGCAGTGAGCCGAGATCGCACCACTGCACTCCAGCCTGGGTGACAGAGTAAGACTCCATCTCAAAAAAAAAAAAAAGGAATTCAGAGATCATATAGAAAAATATTTTTAAAAGAGTTATACATATACATCATGGAATATTATGCAGCCATAAAAAAGAATGAGGTCATGTCCTTTGCAGGGACATGGATGGAGTTGGAAGCCATTATCCTCAGCAAACTAACAGGAACAGAAAACCAAATACCACATGTTGTCACTTACAAGTGGGAGCCAAATGATGAGGGCACATAGAGGGGAACAACACACACTGGGGCCTACCGGAGGGCAAAGGGTGGGAGAAGGGAAAGGACCAGGAAAAATCTGGATAGTCAATGACTGACAAATAATTCTTTAAACCCAAGACTTACATTGTGACTGTGACAAAATCCAATTCCATTATTAATAATCTGAAATAAATACTTTTGAACTACTTGGTAGTCTAGTCCATTTGGAAAGAGCTCCAAGTCATCAAGAATTGTGTGCTCAACAAATTAAAAAACTAGGTACCATCATCACCTAATCATTAGCCTAATGGATACCAGGCTGAATATCTAGGTGATGAAATAATCTGTACAACAAA
>NW_012108141.1:1618580-1623623 GCF_000951045.1 Mandrillus leucophaeus
TCAAGGATCTATTCAAAGATGTAAGAAATGAGGAAGAAGGGAGAAAGAAACACAAATGGTAGATTAACACTCACCAGAAAAAAATGTTGCCACCTTTAAAGAGAAAGAAATCAATGGAATACAGAATGCAGCTCTCAAAATCCTCAAGAAAATCCAAGTATGATCCAGGAACGTTATACTCAACCAAATTGTCATTCAGATAAAAGACAACATGAGCATTGAATCTATTTAAGGCAGGACTAAATCTTATACAAATGTGGGCATCATGGTTACAAAATAGAAAGTGAACATTTTAAATACAACAATGCACAAATGATATAGAAGATGTAAACAAGATAAAAGTGTATATATACACCAGGTGCAGTGGCTCGCACCTGTAATCCCAGTGACTTGGGAGGACAAAGCAAGAGAATCGCTTGAGGCCAGGAATTTGAGACCAGCCTGCGCATAGCGAGACCCCATCTCTACAAAAAATTTTAAAACTTAGGCTGGTATGGTTGGGCACACCTCCAGTCCCAGCTACTCTGGAGGCTAATGTGGGAGAATCACTTGAACCCAGGAGTTGGAGGCTGCAATGAGTGTGGTGAGCTATGATCATGCCACTGCACTTCAGCCTGAGCAACACAGCAAGACCTTATCTTGAAAGAAAATGAAAAAACAAAACACTAAAGTAAATAAGATATTTTCTGAAATCAGATGGTAGGTGAGTGGGAGAGAAAAGGAACTAGAAATATAATAATTACTTTACAAAGAAGTAACTATGTTATTTAACACTATAGTTATTAAGGTAAGCAATACAGCTAGGCATGGTAGCTCATGCCTGTAATCAGTAGCTTGAGGCCAGGAATTGGAGGCTGCAATAAGCTATGATCATGCCACTGCATTCCAGCCTGGGTGACAGAGTGAGACTCTGTCTCTTAAAAAATTAAAAAATAAAAAAAGGTTACCAAGGAAACATATCCAATATAAATATAAACATAATATAAGGAATTCAAGGGGCCAGGCACAGTGGCTCATGGCTGTAATCTCAGCATTTTGGGAGGCTGAGGCAGGTGGATCACCTGAGGTCAGGAGTTCAAGACCAGCCTGGCCAACATGGCAAAACCCCATCTCTACCAAAAATACAAAAAAATTAGGCGTGGTGGCATGCCTGGCTACCACCATGAAGTAATGAAGTGATATCAATGAAGTAATCACAGCTTCTAAGGAGTTTGAGGCAGGTGAATCACTTGAACCCAGGAAGCGGAGGTTGCAGTGAGCCGAGATCGCACCACTGCACTCCAGCCTGGGTGACAGAGTAAGACTCCATCTCAAAAAAAAAAAAAAGGAATTCAGAGATCATATAGAAAAATATTTTTAAAAGAGTTATACATATACATCATGGAATATTATGCAGCCATAAAAAAGAATGAGGTCATGTCCTTTGCAGGGACATGGATGGAGTTGGAAGCCATTATCCTCAGCAAACTAACAGGAACAGAAAACCAAATACCACATGTTGTCACTTACAAGTGGGAGCCAAATGATGAGGGCACATAGAGGGGAACAACACACACTGGGGCCTACCGGAGGGCAAAGGGTGGGAGAAGGGAAAGGACCAGGAAAAATCTGGATAGTCAATGACTGACAAATAATTCTTTAAACCCAAGACTTACATTGTGACTGTGACAAAATCCAATTCCATTATTAATAATCTGAAATAAATACTTTTGAACTACTTGGTAGTCTAGTCCATTTGGAAAGAGCTCCAAGTCATCAAGAATTGTGTGCTCAACAAATTAAAAAACTAGGTACCATCATCACCTAATCATTAGCCTAATGGATACCAGGCTGAATATCTAGGTGATGAAATAATCTGTACAACAAATTCCCATGACACATGTTTACCTACGTAACAAATCCATACATCCTGCACATGTACCCCTGAACTTAAAGGTTAAAAAAAAAAACTTCTACCCTGCCTTCCCTTAAAACAGACATTTGACAATGTAAAAGAAGTGTTGCTAAGAAAAAAATAAAAGTTATAAAAGAATACGATATTATACATAATAATAACTAATACTTACACAACGCTTACTATGTTGCAGGTACTATTCCAAGCACAAAAGCCTTATAAAATAGGTACAATTATTATCCTGCTTTATAGCTGAAGCAAGCAACTCACGCAGAGGTTAAGGAACTTGTCCAAGGTCACACAGCAATAACTTATGAGGCATGATTAAAACATCTTCTCAAAAAAACCAAAAAACTAAACAAAGAAACTGACAAAAAATGCCCCAAACCCACAAATTTCATATCCTAATGGAACTATAAATTCTGGCAAATTCTATTTTATCAAATTAAGACATCTAAATGATACTAGAACGTCAGTTGTTCCATTGGGCTGTTTTGGCACGTTTCTAATAGAAGAAAACATTACACTAAAACTTTTTACTCTATAAAAAATTCACACTATAGCACCAGATAATTTCTCTCTCTCTACTCTATGTCAAGTCCTTCTTGCAAAGATTTCCACACTATCTCCAACCCTGCAATCATAATTAAAGCACAGACTATCCACTGGGCATGGTGGCTCATGCCTGTAACTCCAGCACTTTGGGATGCCGAGGCGGACGGATCACGAGATCAGGAGTTCGAGATCAGCTTGGCCAAAATGGTGAATCCCTGTCTCTACTAAAAATACAAAAATTAGCCAGGCATGGTGGCGGGTGCCTATAGTCCCAGCTACTCAGGAGGCTGAGGCATGAGAATCGCTTGAATCCGGGAGGTAGAGGTAGCAGTGAGCCAAGATCGTGCCACTGCACTCCAGCCTGGGCAACACAGCGAGACTCTGTCTCAAAAAAAAAAAAAAAAAAAAAACAGACTATCAACTCCACAGGTTCTCTGTCTTTGTGCTTGTCTTTTTAATGGCAGATGGTTACCTTCTTTCGTAATGGCAGACTGAATAACTCAGACCAGCCCTCCAGCTAAAAATTCTATTTTTTTTTTTTTTTTTTTTTGAGATGGAGTTTTGCTCTTATTGCCCAGGCTGGAGTGCAATGATGCGATCTCGGCTCACCGCAACCTCCTCCGCCTGCCAGGTTCAAGTGATTCCCCCGCCTCAGCCTCCCGAGTACCTGGGATTACAGACATGCGCCACCATGCTGGCTAATTTTGTATTTTCGGTAGAGACAGGGTTTCTCCCTGTTGGTCAGGCTGGTCTCGAACTCCCAACCTTAGGTGATCCGCCCGCCTTGGCCTCCCAAAGTGCTGGGATTACAGACGTGAGCCACTGCAACCAGCCATTGAAAACTCTTTAAAAGTTGGATTGATTTTCAAAAAATCTTCTTCAACATATAAAAGGCTAAAACAACAGTGAGGATTACTGGGCTAAAATTGAGAACAGGAGAATCCAGAGAGTTAACCTCAGGACTCAAAGCTAATTTTGACATGAAGTAACAAATGTAGAAATGAGCTTTGATTTTTGTGGCTCCACAGGGCTAAAAGGGAAAAGTCAAAGTCCAAAAGCCTTCTAAAGGTGGGATAGCTGAGAAACCGCCTCCAATTAAAGCTAGGACCCAAAAAACTACATCCTCCAGAGTGAAAATGAGCAGAAATAAATGAGGCATCGCTAGACTTAACATCACATTCAAGGAACTAAAAGCCTTGAATTTGGATTCACATACTGGACAGGGAGCATCTCCATGTACCTGTCAGAAGCAAATGAATATTGCCTCTGGACAAAGAAAATCTTACCTTAGCCTCAAAATATTTCTACAAATAAAATTTCAAAAACAATATTCAATTCTAAAGGATAATGAGAAACACAAGATAAAAAGAGGCTGTAAGCAAGAACTTTGAACTTACTAAGGAGGTCCTGGGCTGGCAGTGTGCTTGTATCAGACAGAAATCAGAACTGGGAAAATTTTAATGTAAATACTTGTTCATTACAAAGGGTAGTTAATAACTAAAGGGGGTAAAAGAAGACTGTAAGGGATATGTTTAAAGTAGCAAATACAGGAAGCCCCATTTTTAGGGCTGAAGGAAAGTGCATAGTGCACAAGAAGGAACTAAAAATCTAAAAGAGCCCCCAATAACCACCAGACATTTAGTCCTCTTTGGAAATGGCCCAGCAGCCACAAAAATGTAAAGATTACCAACAGTGAAAAAATTCACCAGAGCACACAGGCCAGAGATGGTTTGTAGGGTGGCCAGCAGTTGGTAGAGTAACTCACCAGAATGTGCCAAGTAGGCCAGAACTGGTCCTTGAAAGATGGTGAAGTGAGTTAACAGACCTCCCACATGGTGATGGGCTCACAACTGTATTTAAAAAAAAAAAAGCACACTAGAAGCTGGAAGAAAAGCCTCTTCCTCTTATTAAGGACCGACAGTGTCTTTCCATGCCCCCTATCTGTTGACAAAATCTAAAATCAAATCAGCTGGCAAAAAAAGAGAAATGTTTACAGAGTCCAGCTCTAATATCACAAAGCAGGTAAAAAAAGGAGTGATTTGGAGTTGAGAGACAATAAATTGTTTACTGGCACAGTGCTCACAAACATGGAAGAATGAAATAAAAATTGTCTCTGGAGAAAAATAATTTTACCTTAGCCTCAAATTATTTTTAAAAAATCTTTCAAGACAAGTGGCTCCCACCTATGATTCTAGCATTTGGGGAGGTTGAGGTGGAAAAATTGCTTGAGCTCAGTAGTTTGAGACTAGTCTGGGTAACATACTGAGACCCTGTCTCCACAAAAAATAAAAAAAAATTAGCTGGGCATAGTGGCACATGCCTGTAGTCCAAGCTCCAAAGCTACTTGGGAGGCCGAGGCAGGAGGACTGCTTGAGTCTGGAAGATTGAGGCTGAAGTGAGCCATAATTGCACCACTGCACTCCAATCTGGGTGACAGAGCAAGATCCTATCTAAAAAATAATAACAGGCCGGGCGTGGTGGCTCAAGCCTGTAATCCCGGCACTTTGGGAGGCCGAGACAGGCAGATCACGAGGTCAGGAGATCAAGACCATCCTGGCTAACATGGTGAAATCCCGTCTCTACTAAAAAATACA
>NW_012108141.1:1625135-1631497 GCF_000951045.1 Mandrillus leucophaeus
CAAAAATAAAACCTTAAAAGTATCTAGAAGAAAATGGTTATTGAGGAACACAATAAGACTGATGTCTGATTTTTCAATACAAGCAATGGGAGCCAGCAGAATAGTAGAATTCTATCTTGAACATACTGAATGTAATTAACTGACAACGCTGAATGCTACATCCTGAGAAAATAGCCTTTTTTTCTTTTTTTTTTTAAGCGATGAGATCTCACTACAGTGCCCAGGCTGGAGTGCAGGGGCTATTCACAGACATGATCATAGCACACCACAGTCTCAAACTCCTGGGCTCCAGTGATCCTTCCACCTCAGCCCTCTGAATAGCAAAGACTATAGGCCCATGCTACCACAACAGCTTGAAACAGTCTTTTAAACACAAAGTAGAATATATACTAACAAAAATGAATAGAACTTCTTATCATCAGATTTGCTTTAAAGAAAATAAAGGACGTGCTTTAAGCATAAGGAAAATGAACCCAGATGGAAACTCAGAAATGCAGGAAAGATTAAAGAGTAATAGAAAGGGTAATATTAGGTATATCTTAATAACTGCTGACTGTGAACAATTTTAAAAGGGATTTAACTATATATAGAATTTAACAATATTACATAGTAGCAATAACACATATATCTGATGGGTGGAGGGGAGAAAGGAGGGAGTAACTGAAGGTAAAAATGCTAAGAGTTTTGCACTGTAAAAGTACCTGTTTGAGTATCAGTAAGTCAGGTTCGTATATTACAATATCTAGAATAATTTCTAAAATACTAGCAAAATAATGTTTAACAAAATAATGTTTAAAAAGAAAAAAACCTAGAAATATGGAAGGCAACTAGGAAGATAAGTATAAATCCAAATATGTAAGTTTTATATTAAATATAAATAGACTAAACACTCCAAGTAAAATACAAAGACTATCAAACTGAATAAAACAAAAGAAACAACTGTATCTGCTTATAAGAGATATGCTTTACATCTAAAGACACAGAAGGTTAACAGGAGAAAGGATTAAAAAGTATATATCATATAAATAATGATCAAAAGTGCAAACATACTAATGGCAAAGTATATGTTAAGACAAGAAGACTGGCCAGGCCTGGTGGCTCATGCCTGTAATCCCAACATTTTGGGAGGCCGAAGTGGGTGGATCACAAGATCAGGAGTTTGAGAGCAACCTGGCCAACATGGTGAAACCCTGCCTCTACTAAAATACAAAAATTAGCCAGGTGTGGCAGTGGGCACCTGTAATCCCAGCTATTCAGGAGGCTGAGGCAGGAGAATTGCTTGAACCCAGTGGGTAAAGGTTGCAGTGAGATGAGATCATACTACTATACTCGAGCCTGGGTGACAGAGCAAGACTCCATCTCAAAAAAAAAAAAAGACAAGAAGACCAAGAAACAAAAGGGTTATACAATGTTCATGAACTGGATGCAATATTGTAAACACATCAATTCTCCACAAATTGATCTACATAAATTCAATTAAATTCCTAGAGTTTTTATGAACATTGGTAAATTGATTCTAAAATTTATAATTTGTATATGGAAATGCAAACAGACAAAAATAGGGAAGATAGTCTTATAGAAGAAGGACAAAACAGAAGGGATTTATTCTACCAGATATAAAAACTTACAAACTAGGCCAGGTGCAGTGGCTCATACCTGTAATCCCAGCACTTTGGAAGGCTGAGGAGGGTGGATTGCTTGAGCCAAGCAGCTCAAGACTAGCCTGGGCAACATGGCAAAACCCTATCTTTACCCAAAAAAATACAAAAATTAGCCAACCATGGTGGCACACGCCTGTAGGCCCAGCTACTCAGAGGGCTGAAGTGGGAGAATCACTTGAGCCTGTGAGGCAGAGATAGCAGTGAGTCAAGATCATGCCACTGCACTGCAGCCTAGGTGATAGAGCAAGACCCTGTCTCAAAAAAAAAAAAAAAAACCTACTAACTAGAATAAACATGATTGTGGGCTACCGGTGCAAGCTTAAACAAATAAACCAATGGGACAGAATAAAATCTTACCTATATAGGAGAACATGTGGCAAAAGGAATATTCAGAACAGTGGAGAAAAAGATGGTATTTTCAATAAATGTTTCTGGGACAACTGATAGCCATAGGGGAAAAGTCATAAGATTTGACCGTGTCAAACACCATTATTAAGATCAAGAACAAGTATTAGATAATTAGGAATGATAAATATAATCAATCCAAAGTAACAAAAGTAAAAGACATAGAGAATTGGTAATACAAATAGCACATATTAAGGTGGTAGATATATATATTCAAAATACATCAGATATTATATTACAAGTAAATGGAATAAATGCTCCAACTAAAAGGCAAATATTGTCAAACAGGAAAAAAGCAAAATGTAACTATACAGTTTTCACAAGAGATACATCTAAACAAAAATTCAGAAAAATTAGGGGGCCAGGCGTGGTGACTCACGCCTGTAATCTCAGCACTTTGGAAGGCTGAGGCGGGCGGATCACCTGAGGTCAGGAGTTTGAGACCAGCCTGGCCAACATGGTGAAACCCCATCTCAACTAAAAATACAAAAATTAGCCAGGCATGGTGGGGGGTGCCTATAATACCAGCTACTTAGGAGGTTGAGGCAGGAGAATCGCTTGAACCCAGGAGGCAGAGGTTGCAGTGAGCCAAGATCGCTCCACTGCACTCTAGCCTAGGCAACAAGTGTGAAACTCCATCTCAAAAGAAACAAACAAAAAAAAGCATTCAGAAAAATTAGAAGTAAAAATATGGAAAAGATTTACTATGGAAACACTAACAAAAATTAAACTAATGTATGTACTCATTAATTTCAAATAAATTAGATCTTAAAACAAAATACTGGCCAGGTGTGCTGGCTCACACCTATAATCCCAACATTGAAAGGCCGAGGTAGGAGGATTACTTTAGCTCAGGAGTTTGAGACCAGCCTGAGCAATATAGTGAGACCTTATCTCTACTAAAAATAAAAAAATTAGCCAGGCATAGCAGCACACACCTGCAATCCCAGCTACTTGGGAGACAGGTGCAGGATTGCTTGAGCACAGGAGTTCAAGGCTGCAGTGAGCCATGATGATGCTACTGCACTCCAGCCTGGAGGACAGCGTAAGACCCTGTCTCAAAAAAACAAAACGAAACAGCCGGGTATGGTGGCTCATGCCTGTAATCCCAGCACTTTGGGAGGCTGAGGCGGGTAGATCATGAGGTCAGGAGTTCAAGCCCATCCCAGTCAACATGGTGAAACCCTGTCTCTACTAAAATACAAAAAAAAAAGAAGCTAGGCATGGTGATGCACACCTGTAGTCCCAGCTACTCAGGAGGCTGAGGCAGGGGAATCACTTGAACCTGGGAGGTGGAAGTTGTAATGAACTGAGATAGCGCCATTGCACTCCAGCCTGGTAACAGAGTAAGACTCCGTCTCAAAAAAAATAAAAACATCGAAACAAAATATTACTATAATAAAAAGGGTTATTGCATAATGACAAAAGATTTAACTCAACAGCAAGATAAAATAATTCTAAATATAACACACTAATAATACTGTTTCTGTTTATAAAAATAAACATTAACTGAACTACAATGAAAAGCAGAAAAATCAATAATCACAAAGGAAGATTTTAACATATTCTCAGTGTTGGATAAAACAAGCATATAAGAAAAATAAGTAAGAATTTGGAAGATTTGAACAACACAATTTAACATGAACTAATGAACATATATGAAATACTTTTCAAGAACAAGAGGGTTTTTTTTAGTTGACTATATTCTGAACCAAAAAGCAAATATCAAGAATCAAAGAAATAAATTCTTATATGGTGTATACTCAGATCATAGGGCAGTTCTGTCACAAATAAATAACCAGGAAATAACCTAGAAAATGTCCATGTTTGGAAATTCAGAAATATACTTTTAAATAACTCAGGGATTAAGAAAAATATAACGGAAATGAGAAACTATTGTTAGCAATCAAAATTTCCAGGATACATACCAAGCTGTTCCTACAGGAAAATGTATATCCTTAAATGCATATTTGAGGGGAAAAAAGGCTGGAAATTAGAGAAGCATCTATCTCAACAAATTAGGAAAAGGAGCTGCAAAATAAACCCATACAAATAAGTAGAAGAAATGAAATAATAAAGAGCAAAAATTAATGATATTCCTACTAACAAGTCATCAAATCTGGGGGTGATCTTTGGGACTGCTAACACAGACCATAGATAGATGATTGATAAATACACAGAAAGACACAGAGAGAAGGAATAAGCACTTTTAAAATCAGGTTTACATTCACCAGATAAATGAATTTGCATATCTAATCATTGTATTTCTTCTTATTGCCAAAAAAGGAACTGATACTCATATTTTTTCGATTCAATATATGCATTTACTCACCTTTAGTAACTTGATTTCTCGCATTGCAATCTTTTTAACCATTTTGTCATCGTCACTTTCTAAGAACTTCTTTATGGCCACAATTCTTCCAGTATCTTTATTCCTACACTTCATCACCATTCCATAACTCCCTTCTCCAACCAATCCCAGGTTTTCATATTTTTCCATTTTAACTTAAAGTCAGTAGACACTTTTTGCTGTGAAAACCAAAACACAGAATTAACAACATTGAGTACGTTAATTTCCTCCACCTTCCCAGCAAATTAATTCTTCCCTGCTTGTCTTCCATATTACATGGCTGTCCTGTATTAATTCACAATTTCCTAGTGTTTCTATATGTAAACTACGTTTTCAAAATGGTCACACACATTAATCTATGTTTTCAAAATGGTCACACACATTTCATAATAGACAAGGCAAATGGAATTGAAGCCATTAACTTTAAATTACTAAATGTCATGTTAATGAAATTCCATATATTTTTAATTATAATAAAGCAATACTTGAGCTATCATACATAACAATTACAACTCACTTTAAAAAGCACAATTTCAGCCTTGGCAACATAGCAAGATTCTCTCTCTACAAAAAAAATTTTTAAATTAGCTGGGTGTGGTGGTATATGCCTGTGGTCCCAGTTACTTGGGAGGCTGAGGCCGAAGAATTGCTTGAGCCCAGGAGGTTGAGGCTGCAGCGAACTGTGATGGCACTGCACACCAGCCTGAGCAATGGAGCGAGAATCTGTCTCAAAAACAAAACAAAACAAAACAAATAAACAAAATGCACAGGCCAGGTGCAGTGGCTCACGCCTGTAATCCCAGCACTTTAGAAGGCCGAGGCGGGCAGATCACCTGAGGTCAGGAGTTCGAGACCAGCCTGGCCAACATGGTGAACCCCTGTCTCTACTAAAATACAAAAATTAGCCAGGCATGGTACTGCACGCCTATAATCCCAGCTACTTGGGAGGCTGAGGCAGGAGAATCCCTTGAACCCAGGAGGCAGAGGTTGCAGTGAGGCAAGATCACACTACTGCACTCCAGCCTGGGCGACAGAGTGAGACTCTGTCTCAAAAAAAACCCAGCACAATTCCTTTTCACTCAAAGATGCATAACTGAATTTGGTGGGGGTTTTGTTTGTTTATTTGTTTGTTTTTGAGACGGAGTCCTGCTCTGTTGCCCAGGCTGGAGTGCAGTGGTGCAATTTAGGCTCACTGCAACCTCCACCTCCTGGGTTCAAGTAATTCTCCTGCCTCAGCCTCTGAGTAGCTGGGATTACAGGCGTGAGCCACTACACCCGGTTAAGTTTTGTATTTTCATAGAGACTGGGTTTTGCCATGTTGCCCAGGCTGGTCTCGAACTCCTGACCTCAAGCGATCCACCCACCTTGGCCTCCCAAAGTGCTGGGATTACAGGCGTGAGCCACAGAGCCCAGCCTGAATTTGGTTTTAATGAAGATCAACTTTTTTGTTACACTGGATTTAGATCCATGTTGGAAATACTTACGCACCTTCCACTTAATTGGAAAAAAAATACTTGATCACATAACAAATTAACGCAGAGCATCTTTCATAAAATATTTTTCTTTTCTTTTCTTTTTTTTTTGTTTTGAAATAGAGTCTCGTGCACTGGCGTGATCTCGGTTTACTGCAACCTCTGCCTCCCGGGTTCAACCGATTCCCTGCTTCTGTCTCCCCAGTAGCTGGGATTACAGGCCCCGCTACCACACTCAGCTAATTTTTGTACTTTCAGTAGAGACGGGATTTCGCCATGTTGCTGTTACTACATTGAACTTAGAAAATAAGAGTAATGACATCGGTATATAAGCAGATTTTTAAAATTAAATTAAATTAAATATTAGTAGTACCAAATACCGTGAAAGTATTTCAAAAATCCTGTTGATTACTCACTAATCATTAACTTCATAATTTGATAGTTGAATAATCAATTACTTCATAATTTGAATTT
>NW_012108141.1:1632766-1635297 GCF_000951045.1 Mandrillus leucophaeus
TGGCCAGGCTGGTCTTGAACTCCTGACCTCGTGATCCACCCGCCTCGGCCTCCCAAAGTGCTGGGATTACAGGCGTGAGCCACCGCGCCCGGCCTTCCATTAACTATTTTTTAATAAAATATTTGTATTTGAAAAAAATTCTCCATATAATTCTATCCCTTCTTAATTTTTGTTCTCTTCCATTAAGAGAGTATGTTTTATTAAGGACTAGGCTTTAGGGTTATCATATCAGTGACAAAAATAGCTTGAATCTATAACCTAGATCATTTTAAAACATTTTATAAATGGTGTCCTAAATATTTGAAGCATAAAGTGAAAAAAAAACGACTTTAAGCGTGCCTGAGGTGTTCTGAAGCATATCACAAGCTAACATTAATGCAAGGTGACTGCTTCAAGTTTATTCTGCCAACCAATTGCACATCTAGACACACCACATTGAACACACCTGCTTTTTCAAGTGGCGCTGTCCACAAATACTTTAAAAGTATCACAGCCTACAAAGCCTCTTGTTTCCTGAAACGGTTACTCATAAACTATAACTTCTCATGCCTTCTACTCTTGAATGGAAAGGTAATACAAACGAAGAAGAAACCTGGCCAATGGGCAAAGAAACCTGGATGGTTCTAATACCAACAATTTAGATAAAATATTTGGAGAATGCTAATTTTTTATTTTGTTTAAGACAGATTGAAGGGCGGGAGCGAAGTCTTACGCCTGTAATCCCAGCACTTTGGGAGGCCGAGGTGAGCGGATCACCTGAGGTCGGGAGTTCGAGAACAGCCTCACCAACATGAAGAAACCCTTTCTCTACTAAAAATACAAAATTAGCCAGGCGTGGTGGTGATGCCTGTAATCCCAGCTACTTGGGAGGGTGAGGCAGGAGAATCGCTTGAATCCGGAAGGCAGAGGTTGCGGTGAGCCGAGACTAAGCCATTGCACTCCAGCCTGGGCAACAAGAGCGAAACTCCGTCTCAAAAAAAAAAAGAAAGAAAAAAAAAGAAAAAGAAAAGACAGATTGAAATCTTTTATAGATCAAAGAACGAGATAATAGAAGCTTTAAAAAGTACTTATACTTACCGTTTCTTCAATCCGTTCGCATAGAAAGACCCAAAGGTTTTCAACTTGGAAACAAATTTGGGGTGAAATGCATATCGCTCGCAGGTCCAAAAGATGCTGCCTAGCAAACTAGCAATTCCAGCGCTGTTGTGATTTCTTCTGCGGACGCAGTCACGAGTCCAGGGCGAAGCAGGCAGGGAGGCAGGTGGGCCTCCGTCCGCCGCAAGCTCACACTTAGGAGGACCTCGGGCCGCATGCTGTCGTCGTCAAGGCAACGACCTCACTCTGTCCCCAGCCATAGGCACAAAGTCTTGGGAGAGAGATACAGCACAGGTCAGAATGCGTTCACGGCAGGCATCAACGCCTGTGAAGGCCAAGGGCTAGAGAGCAATTAGCTGGGTGGGAGGCAGCACCTCCCAGGTCGTAAGGCACCCAGTACCTGGAGTCTGGGAACCTGCACCGCTCCAACTACCCCTGGGCGAAGGCGTTGGCCGCGGAGCTGGAAGGGGGCGGTTCCTCACCGCCCCGAGTGCCCCAGGCCTCCCTTGTTCTGATTGGCCGAGCCGTGTCGTCACGAGCCATGATTGGTTCAGGGCCAACCACCCCGCCCCTTCACCTAGGGCTCGGCCCAGGTTCTGCTCCCTGACACACAGAGGCCCTGCGTCCCCACACGCCTTGGTTCTCGTCAGGAGGCGCCTTTCTGCCTTCGCCAGGGGAAGGAGGCGATTGTGATGCCCACGCGAAGGGTAAAGGTGGCGGTTATGTAGGACTGCGAAGACTATGCAAAATGCGATACGGTTTCCCTCACAGCCACGCCGCTGGGCAGGGGAGGGCCCAGGCCCCCTGAGTCGCGAAGGCGCGGCCTGACCGCGATTCCAAGCTTCCTTTCGGTTCTGGGCGGTGGGGCCAGTGTGAGCCAGGTAGGAGATGACGGTGATAGTCTAGGAGGTGATGATTAGTAGGCGAGGCAAGTGGAAGAAGGTAGGTGATGACAGACCTGATGTTAGGAGGGACCTTGGGGAGGCCAGTCTGGCCATTGAAAGTGAGGGAAAACACTTTGAGATGGAGGAAGGGGAAGAGAGGGAATGAGTGGAATGGGAAAGTGCTGGGATGGCTGGGGATCTGGAGGACACGCACAACACCCGCGTATGGCAGCCAAATGGGGTGGAGTTAGGGCTTGCGATAAAACTTGCCTTAAATGCAAAAATGCAGCTCAATCCATGACTGAGCAAGACTGGTAGGTCAGAATCATGCACAGGCTTAAATCACACAGGAACAGAGCTTTCCCCATTTTCAGGGGATCTGAGGCAGCGAGGAGGCCATAAGGCCAGTAATATTTTACTTTCAATCATGATAACTAAACGTTTCGTGATCATTTTGGTCTCTAAACTACTTTGATTTAGGGAATAGAGTGTTCTGGATAGCAGACAAATGTCTACCATATACCCTAGTCAATATTAAGGTATTAATAATTA
>NW_012108141.1:1635347-1680090 GCF_000951045.1 Mandrillus leucophaeus
TCGTAAGGCACCCAGTACCTGGAGTCTGGGAACCTGCACCGCTCCAACTACCCCTGGGCGAAGGCGTTGGCCGCGGAGCTGGAAGGGGGCGGTTCCTCACCGCCCCGAGTGCCCCAGGCCTCCCTTGTTCTGATTGGCCGAGCCGTGTCGTCACGAGCCATGATTGGTTCAGGGCCAACCACCCCGCCCCTTCACCTAGGGCTCGGCCCAGGTTCTTCTCCCTGACACACAGAGGCCCTGCGTCCCCACACGCCTTGGTTCTCGTCAGGAGGCGCCTTTCTGCCTTCGCCAGGGGAAGGAGGCGATTGTGATGCCCACGCGAAGGGTAAAGGTGGCGGTTATGTAGGACTGCGAAGACTATGCAAAATGCGATACGGTTTCCCTCACAGCCACGCCGCTGGGCAGGGGAGGGCCCAGGCCCCCTGAGTCGCGAAGGCGCGGCCTGACCGCGATTCCAAGCTTCCTTTCGGTTCTGGGCGGTGGGGCCAGTGTGAGCCAGGTAGGAGATGACGGTGATAGTCTAGGAGGTGATGATTAGTAGGCGAGGCAAGTGGAAGAAGGTAGGTGATGACAGACCTGATGTTAGGAGGGACCTTGGGGAGGCCAGTCTGGCCATTGAAAGTGAGGGAAAACACTTTGAGATGGAGGAAGGGGAAGAGAGGGAATGAGTGGAATGGGAAAGTGCTGGGATGGCTGGGGATCTGGAGGACACGCACAACACCCGCGTATGGCAGCCAAATGGGGTGGAGTTAGGGCTTGCGATAAAACTTGCCTTAAATGCAAAAATGCAGCTCAATCCATGACTGAGCAAGACTGGTAGGTCAGAATCATGCACAGGCTTAAATCACACAGGAACAGAGCTTTCCCCATTTTCAGGGGATCTGAGGCAGCGAGGAGGCCATAAGGCCAGTAATATTTTACTTTCAATCATGATAACTAAACGTTTCGTGATCATTTTGGTCTCTAAACTACTTTGATTTAGGGAATAGAGTGTTCTGGATAGCAGACAAATGTCTACCATATACCCTAGTCAATATTAAGGTATTAATAATTATTGTTAAGGTATTGATTCTTTCTTGTACATTAAGAAATAGACATTCTTTTTATAGTCTTTTGTGAGTTTGGTTAGTTTGCATTAATCTCCCAGTGGTTAATTACCTTGATCAAACTGCTTCAAATCTAGTTCCTGAACCTTAATAATTGAGAACCAGACCTGAGGTGAAGTTATGTCTTTGAATAGAATTATTTGGTCAATTCAAGATGTGAGTCTTAATGTAGCAATTAGCTCTATCGTTATCTGTGACCAAGTTGTGAGAAACCTTGTCCCATTTTGGTACCTCTATAGGCTATAAGAGACTCTGATGAACTTCTTTTGTATGGGGGTAGATTCAATTTTGTTGGGCCTGAGCCTCAAAAACAAGAGCGCAAAACTATTTTACTTTTGCAATTTTATAATCATATGCAACCATATAACCTTTTAAGGCCCCTTCATGCAAGAGGCCTAGAAGCTTAAACGGTCCATTCATACCTCACAGGGAACCAAAGGATAAAGACTGAAAATACTGGATTTGGCGAACAAGTGATGCTTTAGAAAACAATTTCAGCCAGATGCCGTGGCTCATGCCTGTAATCCCAGCACTTTGGGAGGCCGAGGTGGGCGGATCACCTGAGGTCAGGAGTTCAAGACCAGCCAGGCCAACATGGTGAAACCCCGTCTCTACTAAAACTACAAAAATTAGCTGGGCATGGTTGTGGACGCCTGTAATCTCAGCTACTTCGGAGGCTGAGGTAGAATTGCTTGATTCCCCGAGAGGCTGAGGTTGCAGTGAACCAAGTGCACCACTGCACACCAGCCTAGGTGACACAGTGAGACTCTGTCTCAAAAAAATAAAAATAAATAAAAAGAAAACAATTTCAATAAGAACTGAGTTTGAAAGCCAGTTGTAGAGGACAGAGGGTATTAAAGACTTACACATTCTGGCCAGCTACAGGATTGTTATAGAGAAGGTATTATGTAGAAACAGGATTGTATTACTATTTTTTCTTTCTTTCTTTCTTTTTCTGAGGCAGAGTCTTGCTCTGTTGCCCAGGCTGGAGTGCAGCAGCACAATCTCGGCTCACTGCAACCTCCGCTTCCCAGGTTTAAGCCATCCTTCTGTCTCAGCCTCCCAGGTAACTGGGATTACAGGCGCCCACCACTATGCTCAGCTAACTTTTTTCTATTTTTAGTAGAGATGGGGTTTCGTCATGTTGACCCGACGGGTCTTGAAATCCTGACCTCAGTTGATCCACCCGCCTCAGCCTCCCAAAGTGCTGGGATTACAGGCGTGACCCATCACACCCAACCTATTTTTTCATTTTGAAGCGGGAAATATTTATAGGGAAAAAGAGTAGAGAGAGACCTTAAAGAGGCAAGAAAAGGAATAATTAATGAAAAACCAAGGAGAGGTACTGAAGAGTAGGTAATACTGTATGAGAAGGGGTTAGGCTTGAAGAGGTTTAGAGAAAATGGAAAAAACTGAGAAACGTGTAGGGCATACACTGCGGGCCCAGGTCATCTCAGTAAAAGAACTTTATTTTTGGATAAAAAGGTAATGGTGAGATAGAGGATTAAGGATTTGAGAGCAGAAATACGCTAGAATAGTTACGAAGTCATTTTGATATAAAAGGAACACAAAATAGTAAAAATGTGCTCACTTGAGCCTGAACACCATGAATTTACAGTGAACCAACTGACACTGGTGCCCAGAATTGGGCAACCCCAAAGGAAAGAATGGAGAAAACAGATGGTATATAAGCCACCTCTTTTAGAGAACTGATAATGCAACAAGATTAAACAAAGGAGTTAAGGAATTTCAGAACAAGGATCACTGAGAAAAAAAAGTGAATCAAAGATGCTGGAGAAAATACCACTAAAATTGCTTGCCATGGGCTCCTGCTAGATAGGAAGATAAATTTTGACAGCAGTTAGCTAATAAACTGAAAACAAGCCAGGCACGGTGGCTCACACCTGTAATCCCAGCACTTTGGGAGGCCAAGGCGGGTGGACCACAAGGTCAGGAGTTTGAGACCATTCTGGCTAACATGGTGAAACCCCATCTCTACTAAAAATACAAAAAAATTAGCTAGGCGTGGTGGCAGACGCCTGTAGTCCCAGCTACTTGGGAGGCTGAGACAGGAGAATGGTGTGAACCCGGGAGGCGGAGCTTGCAGTGAGCCGAGATCGTGCCACTGCACCCCAGCCTGGGCGACAGGGCAAGACTCTGTCTCAAAAATAAATAAACAAATAAATAAATAAACAAACTGAAAACAGAGGCACCGAGGGTCTGGAAGTCATCATAGGCATGAAGAATAAGTTTAAGAATAAGTTTAAAGGCGCAATATAGGAGGAAAAAGTTATCAGAGAAAGCAGTTTGTGTATTCCAGTTGTTGGAATTGGCACAGGATGATCAGTTCTAAAGGGTGGAGTATTTGGCTGGTTCTTGGGTAGCTGAAGTTGAGTGGAAAATGTCATTGAGTTCAAAGAAACTTGAGGTTACAGTATGAAAAGTTCATTAACATGAACTACCCAAGTAGGACTATAGTGGAAGAGGCTGAGAAAGACATGATTCACTGAAGAAAGTGAAAATGTTCCAAAAATCTAAAGAAAACAGTATGGGAGTGCATGAGGTGGATGTCAAGAGAGGACAGCTCGAGAGATGGCAATAGCAGTGAAATAAATGTGAAATAGATTAAGGACCATATGACCCAGCAATTCCACTTCCAGGTATTATAAGAGAAATAAAAACATGTTCACATAAAAACTTACACACAAATGCTCACAACAGCATTATTAATAGCCAAAAAATATATATATATAGAAAAAACCCAAATGTCCATCAGCTGAGGAATAAAATGTGGTTTATTCAACTTAATGGAATATTACCCAACCATAAAAGGAAGTGCTGATACATGATGGATGAATCTTGAAAACACTATGCCAAGGGAAAGAAGCCAGACACAAAAAGGCACATATTATACAAAGTGTCCAGCCTAGGCAAATCCATAGAAACAGAAAGTACATCAGTGGTTACCAGGGGCTGTGGTTAGATGGGAATGGAAAGTGACTACAGATAGGTATGAGGTTTCTTTTTGGGGTGATGAAAATGTTCTGGAATTAGGTAGTGGTGATGGTTGTATAACCTTGTGAATATACTAAAAACCACTGAATTGTACACTGAAAAAGGTGAATTTTATGTAATTTGTATCTCAACTTAAAAATAATAGACTAGAGGGGGATTAGAAATTATAGCCTGCCCAGAAATATTTTCCAATGAATTTATATATTTTAGTTTAGAGTAGACCCATTCTTCCTCACATTAGCAATCATCTCTTAAATTGCTGTCCACAACAATCATTTTCTATATATCTTGACATCCAAAAAACAATGTGCTTGGGCCATTTTCTTGCCCATCCCCCACTAGTCACCCCAAAAAGTCACTCACTTAAGCTCCATGAGATCCTGACTGATAAGGTTTTGGCATCACCTCAATTGAGTCACCAAATGAAAGGGCCGTAAAATCTTTAGACTACAAAAGGTTCTTCATTATCAGTATATTATAGAACATGCAACAATGAATACATTTCCCCATTCTATTAAGAAAATGGACTGACTCATTTTGAAGTTTTAAGTTTTTTTGATGAGAGGACATTTGCTAAACCTAGTAGTTTAATGACTTGATTACTACATTAAAAGATTATGAAGACAACTAGATTTGAAAACCTAAAGTATAAGGTGCCACTTATTTTGCCAAGTTCAACATATACCACACCTTGCTGTATCAGCCACCAGCATCTATACCATAGTGGTTGTGAACATAGGAATCCATTCCTCAAATATTAAAAATAGTATATATTCTTTCCTACTTAGTTAACCATGGTAATAAATAAAATAGTATACCTTCTGGTTGTTTGCACTAGTAACATGCCTCTTATTACCCTCCCTTACTTTTCATTTCCTTCTAGCCTCACCCCATTCCTCTGTTCATCCTCCTCATAGCAAAACTCCAGAAAAAGTTGGTGTTCATTAGTTCAATTTCTGAAAATCCAGTCCTCTCTTGGGCTTCATCCTTATTACTTCGTTGAAATAGTTCTTACCAAAGTCTTACTATGGCCTACATACTGCCAAAGACATCTGTAGTGGAGCTTACTAGCTACTCACAATAAGCTGATTTCTCTTTTACCTGTACGCATGGCTTATTTTTTGCAACCACCATGAAGTTGGGAATGGCTATGTGATTGAATTCAAGCCAATGGAATATGAGATGTGTACATTCCCATTCCTGGCCCATAAAAATCTAGCACTCATGATCCTCCATGCTCTTTTTCCCTTTCAGTTAGCTATAGTAGAGATTATTCCATAATCTTGGAGCCACCTATTGAAGTTGGTAGAGCCTTCTTTCACCTGTTTTTCTAAATAGCTACATGGGAGGAGGGCCAGACCACTGGCCTTTTCACTGCCACTCTAATACTTTTTAGAGGAAGCAGGGAAAAAAACTATTTTATCTAAGCCATTAGACATTTTGGGATCTATTTATTATAGCAGTTAGCCCACTCTAATTCACTTGCTATTTTATTTGAACTATCAGCAGCATTTGACACAACTGTCTATCCTTTTCTTCTGATAAACTCTTGAAACTTGGCTTCCCATGACACCAACACTTATCATATTTTGTCTCATTGTTTTATTTGTATGCTCCTCTCCTGTACTATAATCCTAAGTTTTGGAAGTATCTGAGGTCTCATTCGTCAGCCTCATCTCTTCTATACATACTCTTCTTAAGTGATCTCATCTAATCCAAAGGCTGTAAAGATCTATTTGCACCACTCACAGCACAGACTTCTCAGAACTCCAGAATCACACATTTAATTGCCTGACATTTCTTCTTGGATATCGAATTGGCATGTGAAACTTAACATGGCTAAAACAGAACTGTTGATTTCCCCTCCACAATCCACTTCTCCTCTTTCCCTATGTGAGTACCATAGCCTTCCATCCAAGGTGCCCCCAAATCCTATGAGTCAACCTCGAGTCTTCCCTCCCTCACATTCAAAATCCAATCCCTAAGCAACTTTATAGGTTCTACCTCAAAAACATATCTCATTAACTGACCACTAACCACCATCTCCACTGCTACAACCCTTATCCAAGCTACCATCACCTGTCACCTGACAGCTCTTCCTAATTCAGATCACATCAATATTCAGATCCCTACAATCCCGAGTAAAATTCAAAATACAAGACCACCCTCAATTTAGCTCTTCCTACCTCTTAATATCTACCTATTAATATCATCTGCATTATCACTAGAGCCATAATGGCCTTCTTATTGCCCTTTAAGATACCAAACTCCTTCCAAAAACAGGGCCTCCAAATTTTCACTTGGAACACTTTACCCCTGGATTTACTCAAGGCCGTCTTCTCTTCAAATCTTAGGTATACCTCTTTTCATTACCATCCTGGGTAGAACAGCCCCATCTCCGGTCACTATTCTCCTGTACTAGTTCTACCCCAATTAGCCATGTGGTCTTGAACAAATAGCTAACCCTTTGTGCCTGAGTTAACCCTTCTGTAAATCGTACTACTCTCATAGGATTACCATTAGGATTAAATAGGTTGTATTCTGCTCAGGACAAATCAGAACTGAAATTGACATGCTTGCTGCCTCTCTCCCTCAAAATACAAATTTCCTAAAGGTAGGTTGCATCTGCTGTACTGCCAGCCAGCATCTAGGCAAGTTTCCGGCACATATTCAGTGCCGGTATTCATTAATGGATATACAAGTTCTTCTCACATCTTTCACATATATGTGTTACTTTATTATTTGTGCCTGCCTTGAAACACCACTCTAAGTCATTCCAAATCACCTTCCAATGAAATGTCTCACATCTGCTTTCTATTCCAAAAAGCTCGTCACTGTGTCAGGCAGTTTTTTTTGTTTGTTTTTAACTTCTCCAAGCTTTAGTTCGCCTCTTAAAAAACTCTTTTAAAGAGGATTATCAGAATAAAAGGTATAATGTATATAAAATGACAGGTCATCAAAAAATATTCCCTTTTTCATAGACACAGTATTCAACATCTATTAACTTCTGTTCCAAGACCCCACTCTGCCTTATTACTTAATGCTGTGCTTCCTCAATATAATTCCTGATTAAGGGATCCTTAATTTTAGGCCTGCTAGTGGTAGAGACTGAGTTTACAATTTTCTAAAATAAAGCCAGGATAAAAATGCATTCCATTCAAAGTTTACATTCCTGGTGTTTAAAACCCCTTTTCTAAAATTTAATGACTCATTCTGAAGTTGATTTTATAGCCCTTTATTTTTGAGACAGGATTTCACTGTTTTCCGGACTGGAGTGCAAGTGGTGTGAACATGGCTCACTGCAGCCTTGACCTCCTGGGCTCAAGCGATCCTCCCACATCAGCCCCTTAGTAGCTGAGACTACAGGCATGTGCTAACATGCTTGGTTAATTTATTTTTTGTGGAGACCAGGTCTTGCCATGTTTCCCAGGCTGGTCTTGAATTCCTGTGCTCAAGTGATCTTCCTGCTTCAGCCTCCCAATGTGCTAAGATTACAGGTGTGAGCCGCCACACCCAGCCTGTGTCACCCTTTAAAGCAGATCGACACTTTGATAATTCATCATTCAAACTCTCTCATACTATAGTATCCTAAGCCTCCATATCTTTGGCTGTAAACAAGTAGACTTAGCTTGCTTAAATCAGATGCTATTTCTCCCTCAGATGTAATCGTCCTAGACTGTAACAGCTTACCAGTTCTGCTTCCATTCTTGTGATTTTACCACCTATTTTCAGTACAGCATATTTTATCACTCTGATGCTTTCTTCTTTAATGGCTTCCTAAGGCAATTAGAAAAAAAATCCAAATAAACTCCTTACCCTGGCTTACGAGCTTGAGAGAATTCTGTCTTCTACCTCACCTCTTACCACTTTGCCACTCCTTGACTCACTCCATCCAACCTCTTCCAGTTACCCTCCAAGCTATTCCAGTTTTACAGACTGCATTAGCTAGTCCTTTTGGTGGTGTGTCCCTGCATTAAATGTCAACTCTAGAATGGGTGACTGGGGAACACCTGCCTCAAGTTGCCACTGAGAGGCTTTGTATTATCTTAATGTTCTACATCACATTTACAACTACTTCTCCATTATCAAGTAACTACTCTCTGGGAGACCAATGGCCTATTCATTCATGTATCCTTAACATCAATAATAGGTCCTAGTGCACTGAGGTGCTTAATAAACATTGTTCAGGCTGGGCACGGTGGCTCACGCCTGTAATCCCAACACTTTGAGAGGCCGAGGTGGGCGGATCACCTGAGGTCGGGAGTTTGAGACCAGGCTGACCAACATGAGAAACCCCATCTCCACTAAAAATACAAAATTAGCCGGGCGTGGTGGTGCATGCCTGTAATCTCAGCTACTCAGGAGGCTGAGGCAGGAGAATCACTTGAATCCAGGAGGTGGAGGGTGCAGTGAGCCGAGACCGCGCCATTGCACTCCAGCCTGGGCAACAAAGAGCGAAACTCCGTCTCAAAAAAATAAATAAAAAATAAAGAGTAAACACTGTTCAATGGTTGGTCTTCACTAAAACAATGAACTATATAAAACAGAAATATCTGAAGAAAAAAATACATACGCCAAGTCATTCATAGGAACCATGTATGGGCTGCATTATGAGAGCTCATTATTTTGGATCATCTGTATTTTCCATACTGTGCACAGCATGTATTTGTTTTTAATTGTGGTAAAATACACATATTTCATGTATTATTTTCAAAATAAAAAGGGCATAAGTCAAGGGAGCCAAACACAATGTACGAAGTAAGAAACACTCCTAGCTAGACTGATCTTTTCAAGTCTTACATCAAAATCCCATAAAGCATTTCTCTAGCACTCCTGTCCCTCCTTTAAAGATTTTTTTCCCCCTCTTGTGTTCCTATCCTTCACATTTTATTTCTCCAATTATTCAAGTGAGGAACTTGAGATTCTTTGATACTACCCTTTTTCTCACGAAGACCTGGGCATATTACCTTCAAATATTCCAAATGCATCAACTTTAGATTTCTAGCACTGCCACTCTAGTCTAAGCTATAATAGCTCTTGACTGAAATATTGCAAAATCCCTTTACCTGGTTTACTCCAATACATCATTATCGAACTCCTTCAATTTGTTTACTCTGTAGCAAGAGACATTTCAAAATAGAAATCCTGTCACTAATTACCTTCCCCCTGCACCTACCTACCTGCCAAAAATCACCAACTTCCCCATTGCAGTTGGTAGGGATAAAGACCAACCTCTGTTAGGCCAACTAGACTCTTTACTGTCTGACTCCTAGCTATTCTTCTAAATAGGCACCTACTCAATTTCCCCATAGGGCTTCTTCAGGGGCCTTTTTAACTTAAGAGTGGGAATCTTATTTAATCATTTCTTTTTTCTTTTTTTTCCTTTTTTGAGATGGAGTGTCACTCTTGTTGCCCAGGCTGGAGTGCAACGGCGCAATCTCGGCTCACTGCAACCTCCGCCTCCCAGGTTCAAGCAATTCTTCTGCCTCAGCCTCCCAAGTACCTGGGATTACAGGCATGCGCCACCATGCCTGGTTAATTTTTTGTATTCTTAGTAGAGACAGGGTTTCACGATGTTGGTCAGGATGGTCTCAAACTCCTGACCTCAGGTGATCTGCCCACCTCGGCCTCCCGGAGTGCTGGGATTACAGGAGTGAGCCACCGCACCCGGCCTAATCATTTCTTAGTAGTACCTAGAACAGTGCTTAGTATTTTGAAGTTCAATGGCTAATGAATGAACTGAGCCAGTGGAAGTTAGAATAACATGAACAAGTCTTGTGGCAGGGAAAATGGACAATAAAGGAGGAGAGAGACAAAGTATTGAATGGAAAAGATGAGACTTCAAACATTTCTAGGCTGATTAAATCAGAAAAAGAGATGTTCATCATCACAGAGCCAGGTATTCACAGGTTAAGTTGCATAGGGAAAAAAAAATACATTGTTTTGGACTTACCAATTTTGAATTATCAAAAGGGAACTAGCCAAAAGGATATTTAAAAAGACATGTTTAGAATGCAGGGTAGGTAGACAGCAGAAATGCAATTGAGTCAATAACAGCTAACGCTGGCCAGGGGCGGTGGCTCACGCCTATAATCCCAGCACTTTGGGAGGCCGAGGTGGGTGGATCACCTGAGGTCAGGAGTTCAAGACCAGCCTGGCGAACATGGTGAAACCCTGTCTCTACTAAAAATACAAAAATTAGCAGGGCGTGGTGGCAGGCACCTGTAATCTCAGCCACTTGGGAGGCTGTGGCAGGAGAATTGCTGGAATCTGGGAGGCAGAGGTTGCAGTGAGCCAAGATTGCGCTATTGCACTCCAGCCTAGGGCAACAACAACAAGACTCCATCTCAAAAAAACAAAACACAAAAAAACAGCTAACACCAGTGACATTTTAAGTGCTTTACATGTTAACTCCGTGAGTTCTCACAATCACCCATCCCATTTCACAAATGAGGAGACAGGCACAGAAAAACGCTTACCATTGAATGGTGGAGCTGCCATCCAAGCCCAGGCTGTCTCCAAAGTTCTGCTCTTGATCATCATATAGTATATGGAATTTACTGAGTAGATAATATATGGAAGCCAATGTAGTGCCTGGCCTAAATAAAACAACTCAGAGAAATTTTGTGGGGAAAATAGACAAGGGACAGAAGAAACTAGTAGGGTATGGTGACAATAGAAAAACAGGAGCAGTGAGGCCGGGCATGGTGGCTCACGCCTATAATCCCAGCACTTTGGGAGGCCCAGGCGGGTGGATCATGTGAGGTTTGGAGTTCGAGATCAGCCTGGTCAACATGGTGAAACCCCATCTCCACTAAAAATACTAAATTAGCTGGGTGTAGTAGCAGGCGCCTGTAATCCCAGCCACTCGGGAGGTTGGGGCAGGAGAATCACTTGAACCCGGGAGGCGGAGGTTGTGCTGAGCCGAAAGCAAGTCACTGCACTCCAGCCTGGGCAATAAGAGTGAGACTCTGTCTCAACAACGACAGCAACAAAAAACAGGAGCAGTTACAGGAATATTAGTGTCACAAAAGTGAATGCATTTCAAGGAGGCAACCAGCTTTATCAAACTTTTAGAGGTCAGCTGGGTGCGGTGGCTCATGCCCCATAATCCCAGCACTTTGGGAGGCTGAGGGGCGCGGATCACGAGGTCAGGAGATCGAGACCATCCTGGCTAACACGGTGAAACCCTGTCTCTACTTAAAACACAAAAACTTAGCCTGGTGTGGTGGCAGATGCCTGTAGTCCCAGCTACCTGGGAGGCTGAGGCAGGAGAATTGCTTGAACCTGGGAGGTGGAGGTTGCAGTGAGTAGAGATCGTGCCACTGCACTCCAGCCTGGGTTGACAGAGCAACATTCCGTCTCAAAAAAAAAAAAAAAAAAAAAACTTTAGAGGTCAAAGACAAAGATCAGTTAATTTGGTAATTAACAGAAGGCTAGTAATGTTTCTGTTAATGAATGCGTATTTCTGAATCTGCACTTACAGTATTTTGCCCAACATTTGATAATGCTAAAAAGACTTTTGAAAAATTTCATATATTCTAGACTTCTTATATTTCTGAAGCATGTGAAATATAATGAGTACATGTACTACATAAACAGATTAGACTTCAGTCCTTATCAAAAACTGCCAGAGACTTCTTTAGGAATAATGTGCAAATTATTTTCTATGTGAATGTACTTAAATCACAAATTTCTTTCATGACTTAAATTGTTTATCCAGTAATTTTACATGAGAGCACTGGCATCAAACTGATCAAAATAGTCTTCTAACTAGGAAGTCTTATAAACATAAAACTAAAAAAAAAAAAAAAAAATTCAAGGGTCTCTATTGATCTGTAGCTAAAATATAAATTATGATGAGCAACTCAACTTCTTAAGTGGCTGTTTTCAAATATGTTATTCCATAGAAATTCCCAGGACCAAGTACTAATTTGCTCTTTCAAATTTGAACCTATTTTCAGCAGTGTGGGATATACATTTTATCCCCTTTAAAAAATGTTTTTCCATAGCCAGAGTTAGATAAATTATTACATCATAATTAGAAGTCAGTTTACAAAAGGTTTAAGTCTTCCTTCCCCCTAAGATGAAGCAATGGTTATTCTGGTTTCTTCCCAGTACAAGTTTGCGAATACTGATTTAGAAATCTTAAAGTGTTATTAATAGTAGATAAAATTCAACAATATCATCCCCTTTAGGAAGGAAAAGGTTCAAGTTCTGAAATTACACATGCCTTAGGACCTCATTTTTCATTGAAAGCATGACTATATATGGCTAATGATTACATCAATATTTTTGTGGAGCTTGATAAATTCAATCTGCTCATCCCTTCCTTTCTCCTTTCTTGTAAGATGCAAGGCAGAAATACTTTAGAAAATCCAAGGTTGTAATCTGCTTTAGATCATTCTCATCATTCTTACTACTTATTATTCTAACATTCAACATGTATACCAGCTGTCTAACTGGATTGGGATAGATCTCTTAGAATAGTCAAGTGTTACTTAAATGTTTTACCTTTTTTATATATCAAATTTCACATATAAGAAATTGTTCTAAAACCCAACTGCTTATTATTTCCACTTAGTTTGTATGAAATGCAACTGGGAGAAAACATTTGGGAACAATAAAAACTATAGATTAAATCAGGGACATAGATAAATGCTGCAGACATCAGTAGTTTATTGTTTGTTTAGTCCAAACACATTCAATATGGAAACTCAAAGAATACTTTCCACCTGAAACAATTAAACTAGATTCTACTAGCATATAATGCTTAACACATTACAGCAATAAAGATGGTAATCCATTGTTTTCTATACCTACTAAAGCCAAGATGGTAAAGCCAATTTGGTTGCAATAGTGTCATAAGGATAGAATATTACCATCAAAAAATAAAACAAAATCAGCAAATAACAGTAATGGTAGATGAATATTTTTACTCTGTTTCACTGAAAAGAGGACAAAATGTTGAAAGTCCACAGTACTGCAGGTGAACAATCACCATGTAAACTTCTCCATATGATGTTTTAATGTTTTATTCATGGTACGTAAAGACTGAAGCTGAATGGCTCTTTGCTCTACTTTTCTATTATTACACTTAACATTTGTCATTACTTTTGGTGCCAGAACAGTTTTCATGGATGGCAGGGCAATATCCTGAATTGGAAATTATATATATGTACATATATATACATGTATATATATGTGTGTGTGTGTATATATATATATAAACAGAAATAGAAGAAAATATGCTTGGGGAAAAAAAAAAACAATGACAATAAAACAACTGCTTCTTTAAAAGTAGTATTAATAAAGGCTTCAAAACTCCAAAGTAATTTTCTGGTAAGAACTTCAAGTACTATACATCAGAAAGTATAAAACTGTTTCAAACAGGAAAAAAAAAAAAAAATCCTTAAACCCCCCAAAAATGGAAACTATGAAAATCTGTGTCCCCAAAATATATGCAATAGTGCAAGACTTTCCCTCAAACATGGAAGACCTCTTTCAAAGGGAGAAAAAGGGACAGATTTTACTCATATTGCCCAGTACATGAAAAACAAAATACAGGTATCATTTGCTAGTTTACTAAATAGCAAACAGTTGCCTAATTCAGAAACAATTTGCTACTATGTCAAGTGCATATCCTGTCTGTTTTACAAAGATAGAATGGAGAAGTCTTCCATGCTAACCAGCAGCTTCAAGTGGTCACACTTATTTACCCCACTCCTGCCTGAAACATCAGAAACTGGTATGTACTGATTGCTCCAAGCACAAAATTGGATAAGCTTTGCCATACTTGTGGTTTACTGGAACTTGCTATAAAGACAGACAATAATCCAGCAGCTACAAACTCTGCTCACAGAATTGTTTAAAGATTCATGTAAAAATAAAAGATGTCGTCCCAGACTTAAATTCAGGAGCCACTCGGGTGCTGACATCAGTTCAAGAATTGTGCAAAATGAATGACAGTTCCCTGCCCCCCAAATAGAAAATGCAAACACTTAAAGAGCTGCTGTTCTTTTCTCTGAAAATTGCAGTATCCTCACTTCAGGCTTACTTGCCATTTATGGAATCTGACTGCTTTTAAAATGTCACTAAAAATGTACGTCAAGTTGACTGACTTTTCCAAGCCCTGAAGTGATACGTTTCAAGGTCCACATTCGAGCTAAGAGAAAAGTCAACTAGAGACTTACTCAAATAACTGACTTCCTCCTTCCCTCTCCCCACAAACACACAAGACTCCCTCCCTCCCACAGATAACACAAAGTTGTTAACTGAAGAACAAGATAAATAATATGCTAGTCCATTTTACTGATTTTAAAGATACTGCAATTTTTATACATTTCGATGATTTTCCAACATTTTGCAGCTGTTTGGCTTTGCAGCACAGCAATTCATACACTATACTGTACAAAATTACCAGCAAGACTGGAATGATGTATTAATAGAAGGCACCATCATGCTTATTACATTACCAGAGAACAAAAATACAGTAAAGACAATTTTCACTGTACACAGCTTAAAGAAAGGAAAAAAGGGGAGGAGGAGTGTGTTGAGCAGCCAGCCATCCCTGTACTGAAGAGGGGCAGGTAGAAAAATCTTAGATATGGAGCTACTAAATCTGGTCTAATAGTCAAGACCATCGCATTTGAAGTTCTAATTTTTGTTATTTAGTTCATAACTAAAATGACTTCCTTCTGGAATATACTTGTAGTCTTGTTAAGGTTTATGTGTACACACGCTGGTCACAGCAAGCAGATAAAATGCCCTCATCATTTCACAAACTATTCTCTACCGGAAAAGAAGATGAAAGATTTTTTTCCCTGTTGCCTCCTGTTGCAGATGTCAATGTTAATGAGTTCAGAGTACCCATTAGTACATTTTGATGAGTGCATAACAAGTTTCTGTTGGTTTGTATTTTTGGGGGGAGCCAAGAAAAAAGGCAAGATTCTCCAATTGCACAAATTGCACTATTTGTGTTCCCAACATTAACAGGCAGAAACAGTAACACTTAAACAAAATGTGCAGCAGAAGATTTTTTTTTGACTCAAAGGACCTGAATTCAGTGGGCATGTCCTTTTAAGTTCACTTTGTCGTAGATAGTTTAAGATATGGTCATTTCTCAGTCCTTAATTCTCCAAGTCTAGATTTATAAATTAACAATGTGAATCCTGTTGTGAAATTGGGGAAATAATGTCCACCTCAATTTAACTGATAACCAAAAGATGCTTTTCACATCAAAGAAATGATCAAAAAGGCTGTGTCACATTCCAAAGCCAAAAAAAATTAACAAGAATGCAAACACGATGAATAATGTACCACTGCCAAGACTTTGCCAACAGTGGAGCTTCAGCGACGCTGTCCTGTGAAGCGGCCTTCCATTTGCCCGGTTCCTCTTCCAGAGCCAAGTTTCTGTGCCATGCCACCCCTTGGAGGAGGTCCTCTTCCATCACGATCACGCATCATTCCACCACCCACAATTCCACGTGGACCACCAGGACCTCGATCATTGCGCCTAATATCCCTGCGATCATCACCACCACCTCTGGTTTCTCGCTCTCTTGCAGCTCTTGTTTTTTTCTCTTCAACATTTAAACGTACTTCCCCTCGAAACATAATTGGCTTTATAAAAGAGGAGAAAAATATTTACATGGGCAGGTTAGACAGCAGTAGAAATGTATTACTCTGAACAGGTAAGTTAGATAAGCAGAAGGAACAAAACACTTTTATAAGCCCCCCCGCCCCCAGAGACAGGGTCTCAGCTGTCACCCAGGCTGGTGACAGCCAGTGGCACAAGCATGGCTCACTGCAGCCTTGACATCCCGGGCTCAAGTGATCCTCTCACCTCAGCCTCCTGAGTAGCTGGGATTATAGGTGTCCACCACCATGGCCGACTATTTTTCTTTTTTTGTAAAGACAATGTCTCACTGTTGCCCAGGCTCGTCTTGAACTCTCCTGAGCTCAAGCAATCCTCCTGCCTTAACCTCCCAAAGTGCTGGGATTACAAGTGTGAGTCACTATACCCAGCCAAAATTCTTAACATGCAATCTTTCCCACCTTCCTCAGCAAAGCAAGTAACAAAATTTAAAATGATCCACAAACTGCTAACAAATCTTTATTCTTTGCATAAATACCATTTAATAACTATCTTTAGCTTTATTATTAAAAGATTTTCTATGGTTTTTAAATACCCCAAATTAATATATACAACGAAATAATAAAGTCTTGAATTATGCCCTTTAAATCACTTACTTTTGCAATTAAGATTCTCTGAACTGGTTCAGAGTCATCAAAAACCACAAAACCAAAATTTGGAAGCTTTCCCCCAACACCCTTGGTATTGATGCGAAGTTCCACAACGTTTCCAAAACCTGTGAAAATATACATTACATCAAGGGTTAAATATTTTTAACAGAATACCTTGATGGCTCAAACTGTTCAGGATGAATAATCTTAATCTCCCTGATCCATTTTAAAATAAAACTTGCAAGCTTCTACACACAGTGATAGCCAACCTACATTTACTGAAGCAGGCAATCACCTAAGATACCAAGTAGCCTGCCTGCCTGTTGTGTTACCTTTCTGCATCTTTGTTAGTCCTTTCATAAGTAAACTGTATAACTCTGGAAAGACAATGTGTTTTCTCCTAATATATTGACCCGTTTGCCAAATGAATTCTTTATCTCTGAATTTATGACTGATTTATCCAGCTGTTTCTTCTAAACACTGTCGAGCCAGGCGAAATCAACACTAAGCAGTCACTGAGAAACATCTGGGATAGTCTACTCCCTTCTGCACAATTAAGGTGAGTCTGGTAGCTGGACACAGTATAAACAGAAACATTTTTTTAAAATAGTCATTTAAAAAGCTCCATATGCCTCTTAATTTAAAATAATTTAAAAACTTCTACAGCAAAATAAATCACTTACTCATGAAGAATTCTTTTAGTTCATTTTCATCAATATCATGTGGCAAGTTACCAACAAAAAGTTGATGACTATCTGGATAGCGAATTATTCTACGGTTGTCAGAGTCATTCTGTTCCATATCTCCTCTGCCTGAGAACAGAAATAGAGCAGATATTAAAGTTTACAATATAATAAAAACTACTTCAACAGAATGAATGTAAAAATCACTTAATATTGATATTCCTGTTTTAGTTTAATAAGAGTTGGTGAGCTTCTTGAAAAAGAGGCAAAACTACTTATTACTAGTAGGTTAGGAAACAGCATGACACTAAAATGTAAAGTGAGGACAATGACTAGGTTGCTAAAATAGCTTCTTCTAGATCTACTGGATTATACAAAAATCAAATACCAGTACAGGTATTCCTCCTTAACCAAACTGTTGCCATCACCCAGGAACCAAGCAGATTTCAGACAGTGAGGTACAGCTCTACTAAATATTTGCTTAGTCTTTTGAAATTCAAAATTCTTTGGCTGTATGACATTACAGCAAATCAGTAAATTTTAACAGCAATTATCACATTTATGTAGTCTATACATATTAGTGTATATGTATATATATACACATAAAATCTTATGATTCTCCCAATAACACGAGGAACACAGTGAGGAAAATAGGCAATACAAGAATAATTTGTGTAATATTTGACATAAAAGCAGCTCAGAATTTAAGGGTCTCACTCCAGATCCTAAGTTTAATCAGTGACAAATTTAGGACTTCCAGTTCAGTAACGTATCACTTTAAAAAAAAATTAACATTGTAAATGTGATATAAACTATCTCCATCTCTCCCATCTCCTCCCCAAAGCAATCTAAACATTCTTACAGAGTTCAAATAAAGGTATTACATGTATAGCTAACAATGTAAACAAGTCAAAAATCATGGCAACTTAATACCTAAGAATCAAAATGTGCTTATTGTTTATCTGTGAAGAGATAAGAGTGCTGAGAGAGTAGGTTATTGGCAACTTGGTTTTGAACTCTTAAAACCAGTGACTAGGCCAGGCGCAGTGGCTCACGCCTGTAATCCCAGCACTTTGGGAGGCCGAGGCGGGTGGATAACCTGAGGTCGGGAGTTCGAGACCAGCCTGACCAACAACATGGAGAAACCCCGTCTCTACTAAAAATACAAAATTAGCTGGGCCTGGTGGCACATGCCTATATTCCCAGCTACTAGGGAGGCTGAGAAAGGAGAATCGCTTGAACCTGGGAGGCAGACGTTGCAGTGAGCCGAGATGGTGCCATTGCACTCCAGCCTGGGCAACAAAGAGTGAAACTCCGTCTCAAAAAAAAAAAAAAAAGACTTGTTAACGTCTTTTACACCTTGAAAATATGTCACCATGGCATGTCAACCAATCCTCCCTAAAAATTGGTTATTCAGCCCCAGACACTATTTTAGTGGATTGCTCACATCACATCTTTAAGCAATTTGAGACTATATGGGTTTGTGTATTTAACACATCATAGTTTCTTGGTTTTTTTAAATTCAGTGTTTTCCAACCTTACAAATGTTAAATGCTAAAGGCTATAAAAGAGCTGACTCACCTGGTCTTGGTCCTCTAGGAGGAAAACCAGGTCGTTCTCTAGGTCGTTGTTCACGCACACGAGGTGGCTGAGACTGAACTTCTGGTTTAGCTTCAACTCTTGGCTAAAATATAAAGAAAAAAAAACATTATAAAAAACACTCCACAGGAGAAAAACCAACCAAAGCAACTAACAACAAGTCACTAGCAGACAAAACAGCAGTTTTAAGTTTAGAATGTTTTTAACATAGTGTCCTATGTATGAGAAAAATAAATTTTTATCAAGATATTCTGTACCAATCTAGGACTGTAGGTAGCTTTTGTTTTCCCACTTAATGCTGTGTAACTCACAATAAGCTGCTTTTTACAGTCACATTTTTTCAAAGTTGTATCAACACTGAAATAGCATAAAAGGTACTGCTACCAAAAAAAAAAAAAATCACAAAAATGCAAGATGAACCACTCCATGTAAATACATAAACAATATTAAAAGCTATCTTCATCTCAGACAAGAATACATAACACATAATTTCTAAAAATCTAGTTTGCTATCCTTTAAATATAACAGTGCTCAGTAGTACTGCCTAAATCTCTGCCCATAATCTTAAAATCAGTATTTTTATAGTTCAAAGTATAAAAATTAGCTTGCTCTAACACCTAAAACTGCTACCTTTAAGTTTAAAATGCATATTAAAAAAATGACAAACTTATAGAAACTTGTATGTAGCATCTCAAATAGTTAAAAGTCCTTTAGCTTCCTACTGTTCTTCCTTATGAGAAAAATATGCATTTGAAGTATTGGCCCCAATGATTTTCCTAAACTAGGGGGGGTTGGGAGTAATAGGACAATTTAAGGTGCCTCCCAAAAGCTTCTGCCAACTGCTGAATTAAACATATAATTATTTTTAAAACAAAATTACATCGGCATCTGCTATTACCTTTTCCTCAAGACAACAGCATTTTCAGTATTCCCAACCTCTTCAGACCTTCTACTACCCAAATATTTATGGTCCAAGGAGAGACAAATATATGAACCTACAAAGGATGCTGAAAACACCCAAGAGAGTATGGAGAACATGTTCTCAACTCAGAAAGCTAGTAATTTCAGTCCCATCTTTAAAGATGGTCATCTTCCTGTAATCCCAGCACAAGGCCAAGCCGGGCGGATCACCTGAGGTCAGGAGTTTGAGACCAGCCTGCCCAATATGGCGAAACCCAGTCTCTACTAAAAATACAAAAAATTAGCTGGGCGTGGTGGCAGGCACCTGTATTCCCAGCTACTTGGGAGGCTGAGGCAGGAGAATCGCTTGAACCCGGGAAGCAGAGGTTGCAGTTAGCCAAGATCACGCCACTGCACTCCAGCCTGGCCAACAAGAATGAAACTCCTTCTCAAAGAAAATAAATAAATAAATAAATAAATAAATAAATAAATAAATAAATAAATAAGTGGTCATCTCTGAGGATCTCAGTCTATGCAGTGACACAAACTCTTTAATCATTTATATAACAGATATTGCAATTTACAAGGACAAATTTTGACACAAAATGCTTCTTTCAAAAATGACAATTTAATGTAAATGATTTCAGCCACTGTAACCAAAAGGAATATTAACTCCTATGCTAACAGTTTAACCAGGTTTGCCTGCCTCTTCCTAAATTGTTTTCCTCTATGTCAATGTCCTATTTCCGTCAAGATGAAGTTGCTTACCATATTCTAGAATTCTACTAGTTACAAAATGAATATTTTTAACTATCTCCAGGTTTTACTGTTGTTATTTATATGTATTTACTCCTATAAGGTCTGTATCTTTTATTTTTTTAGAGAGACACAGTCTTACTCTATTGCCCAGGCTGGAGTGCAGAGGCACAATCATAGCTCACTGTAACCTCAAATTCCTGGGCTCAAGTGATCCTCCTGCCTCAGCCTCCCAAGTAGCTGAGATTACAGGCACACCAGTGCCCAAGGCCCATATCTTAACTTACTTTCACATCACCCAAAGAACCAAGCACAGTGCTATTAGACATAGATGTTCAGTAACTATTGGTTCATTTAAATTAAATTACATTTTTAGTTCTCTGACCCAAAACATGCAAGATAATGTTCTATGTCTGACAAGGATATGTAAGTGACAGCCCTGAGACCACTGCTATCTGTATTTGGGGTTTAATTCTATACAGTAATTTGATGCAAAATGTGATGCTGGAAAAGGCAGTTATTTAGAAACTTCAACTAAGGGGGTCTAAAAGCATACTTCAGTATGAATGTAAACAGAATTAGAAAATAAATGTACTGTGTCAAAGTTTAATAAAAAGAGTGTATTACTGGCAATTAATAAAAATAATAAATGTACCTTTATTACAAAATTTAAGAAAAACCTTAGACTCATCCAATCCAAATGTTATCAAAGAACTTGAGGCCCTGGTCTTGACTGATTTAAATTCTTTTCAGAACGGATTATCAAAACACGAGTAACTACAAGTAGCAAAATAAAGTTCTTCCTTATTCTTTAAGGACGAAAATTAAAAGCAGATAAAGTTAAATATTGATAATTTCCAACATCTTACAAATAATTCATGCCATTGATTTAGGAATCTGACTGTAATTAGATATTTGATGATGCCAATTTAAGAAAAATACAAGAACAAAAAGCTAACACTGTCTCCTTCAGTAACTGATTGACACATGTTAACTAAGCCAGCTGCATCCTTATAATTCTTCAGGTCTCCAGTTTCATGATTAAAACTAGTTGTTCTGAACAGATAAAATGGCCAATATGCCACACAGTAGAGGGCCTTAAAATTAATTCCATGCAACCAGAAAGTATGATCAAATGACAAACCCACAAATGAAGGTCAAACAGAATATCAAGTAAGTACAGAACCATCAAATCAAGTCAATAAAAGCAGGTATAACCACAAATAATAAGCCCTTCAATTAAACATAAGTTCTTTAGGTGAGCTAGTAAATTTCCAGACAAAATCTTTTATTCAAGAAATTAACTTACCTACTTCTAAGTTAATGCCTACCAATACCCTGGAATTAATTTCCTTTTATCAATAATCTATGTTCAAAGTACAAGGAAATGAATACTACACACAAGCAACAAACTAAAATTGAAGGAGTATTAAATCAAGTAGAAATATCATGAATCCATTTCAAATATAGCCTAAAGAGATTAGAAGTTCTTTTAAAGTTTAAATTCTAAACATTTAAAATTTTTGTTTTATTAAAGGGGTGGCATAGGAAATACAACTTCATTTCCTACACCTCGAAGACTAACTTCAAAAATACACACTTAAGGAAAATTACTTAAGATAAATATGAAGGTATTTTTCTGGGCAAGAGGCTAAGATTTAATCAGGCATGTCTTAAGAGTCCTCTTTGATGTAAATACAGATAAGATACACAACTCTCCACACCAAGGTGCTGGAGAACTGCATAAAGTCTACAGGAGGCTGGGCGCAGTGGCTCACGCCTGTAATCCCCGCCCTTTGGCAGGCCAACGCTGGTGGATCACTTGACGTCAGGAGTTTGAGACCAGCCTGGCCTACACAGCGAAATCCCGTCTCTACTAAAAATACAAAAATTAGCCAGGCGTGGTGGCGGGCACCTATAATCCCAGCTATTCAGGAGGCTGAAGCAGGAGAATCACTTGAGCTGGGCAGGTGGAGGTTGCAGTGAGCCGAGAGAGCGCCACTGCCACTGCCAGTGCACTCCAGCCTAGACGACAGAGCGAGACCCTGTCTCAAAAAAATAAACATTTACATGAGCCACATATGGACTCGTGTCCAACTGCATGACTTCAAAGCCCACCCATACTATGTACATAAATGTCTGTGAGTTACTCTAGACCTCAATTTTTCTGTCTCTAAAATAGAAATAATAGTACCCACAGGTGGTTGTGAGAATTCACTGAGAATGAATAAAAAGTGCTTCACACAATGCTTGGCACATATCAAAGGCATAAACAAGCTATTTTAACTTTTAACTGTTTAGATTCTCTGAAATAAAATAATCCAAAGGTTCCAAATCCAAATCTGACAGGAAATGAAGATTCCAAAAGAAGGGCCAAAAGTCATTTATTGGGTCTTCGGATGGGTTGAAAAGCACAAACAATACTGCACAAACTAATTTCCTCTGTTAAGATGGAACTCTGGGTGACCATCTTACATAAGGGTAACCATGTATTTCCTGAATATCCAAATGGAAAAAAAAAAAGTATCATGGGCGTATTCTACTTTTATGTAGCTGATTACCTGTCCCCACACCAGAACCACCAAAAATTACTTCTAAAACCTCAAAATTTCACTGTTTAGAATGTATAAAAGATATATTTATACACTAACATTTTAAACATAAATTTTCTAGTGGAATGAAGCTTAATGCAAAATGTAGGGAAAAAATTGGACACCCTTTATATGCTGATAAACTTAATTATAATTTAGTTCATTCTAAACTAAATCTAACAAACTTCTTAGGTAGGCAGTGTCTTATTTTCACATTTTTGAAAGCTCTGAAATGGGTAAGATGACAAACAGACAAAAAGCAGAATACTAGAATGATCAGTTAAGGTGAACACTACAGTCATAAGTTGGTACAGGCTTCAATTAAGTGGTGTGAACCACTTACACAGCGAGAGCTTAGGCAGCGTATGTTAAAAAGTTTCCTGGTTTTTTTTGTTTGTTTAAAAAAAAAAAAAACGATTCTTTATTACGCCACACTACTTTGTGCCTCTCCAAATTTCTTACCTAAAATATTTTTGCTAAATAGAATTTGAAGCTTTTGAAAAAGGAACATTCTTTTTGTTATTTTAAGAAGCCTTTTAAATGACAATATTATATATTGGTAAAAACCAACTTAATCTGTATTTCACACACCCAAACCCCAAATACCACCTATGTAGATGATGAATGGAGATCTGACATTTAAAGTGGGTGCACTGACATACAATACAAGTTTTTTGTATATTTAATCCATAATTTCTGATTGACTCATTTTTAAAAGTACTTAAAAAATAAGCATTTGGCAATGTAACAAGGATACAATCCAATGTGTTCACAGATTGGTTACCTGTGAGACTGGTGCTTTAACATGGGGTGGAATTCCAGAGGAAGAAACAGTACCACTAGGAGGCAGGTTTTTACTGGTCACTGAAGCCCAGGAGAAAGCCTGCAGGAAATGCAACAAACCTAGACTACTAATCATGGAAAACCACCAACATTCCTATAGGGAAACTTCCAAATATATATTTTCTTTTCATTTCTAAACTATTGCTCTATATTGGAAGACTCCTAAAAGAAAGGCACACAGACACATGCCAGTCTATGTGCCAGCTTTCAAAATCTCATTATGCAAGCTTATTTGTAACTGTTTTGTCTGACTACTAAATAAAACCACAAGCAAGTTCCTACGTACTCTAAGTAGATGAGCAAGTGGCAAACAAAACCACTAACAAACATGCTAGAAAAGCCCGAACCTAACAGAAACAATTTATTTCCCCTTTGGGGGTAAGATAGGGTGTGTGATGGTGTTAAGGGGAGAGGGAAGGATAGGAAAGAAGAGAGTATTAGCTGGAAACTCTGACATTCACAAATTGAACAAAGAATCTCCTCCTATCACTACCCAAATATACTTTAACCTTTGGCTTTGAAGAAAGATAAAAGAAGTTTCAGGTAGGCTTACATGATACACTAAGGATGTCACTCATCTTTCCAAGATAGTTTAATTGGTGTAGAAAGGAAACTGATCCCATTTAAACCACAAACAACAGGTATCTCTTCTTTTAATTACAGACCAACTTGTTTAAGTTGGGAAACTGCATGATTCCTGGTGCATCTGTGCTCAGAGAATTTAATACAGAATGAAAGAACAACTGACAGCTCTATACATGGATCCAAATAATTTCATTTAAGTTACTAAACAATGCATACACACAAGGATTCATCTTAAGTTATAAATTTCAGTCTTAGAGGGGTATTTTGCGGGGCAGGGAAACAATAACATTTTCTCAGATAACAAAAAAAACCCCCACAGCTTCTTTCATATACATAAAGTAATTTACTAAACAATTTAACATAATAGAGAAAGGTCATACTTCATTAACAGCACCAAATTTGAACATGTGATGTTGTAAGTCTAAAGAGTTCTTTGATCTAACCTTTGGTGGTTCTTGTGGCAGAGAAACAGGTTCTGCCGGAGGAGGAGTAGTAGATTTCTCCTCTAATTCTTCTAAGTTCTTCTCCTCCACTTGTGGTTTCAGCTCTTCAGTCTTTGTTTCCGATTCTGGCTCAGGTTCAGGTTCATGAGAGGATTCTTCCAAAGGCTCCTCTATGCCATTACTATAATAAAATATTTAGTTCACTTTTTAGTGGGAGTTCAAGACAAAATTCAATTTCTCTCTAATCCAATAGGTGTAACTAGTTATATGCCAATAATCTGTTCTAGATCTACAAAGTATTCAAAGCAAAATTCCAAAAAGAACTATAAAACAGAAGGAATACTACCCTCAAGTAGCAGTTCTTTAACCCCACCATTTTAAAACTGAATTACTAAGAATGTTTAATGCTAACTATAAACCTATCTTTTATAAAAATAAAATGCTTACTCTGTGTTGTCTTAAACACTTCACATTATCAGTAAGGAACCACTATTTTGGTGCAAGGCATGTTCAATTTTTGGATTAAATAAAACAATTCTTTCCAAATTTGCATATATACAATAGGTACTCAAATACTGACCTAATAGGTGACTTTACCGAGAATTTACTTCCAACAATAATTCTAGGAACAAAAACCACCTTGCTGACATAGTTCAGACCAAATTTAACCTTGCAAACACTATTCTTACGTCACAGGGTGAGCTTCATAGTAACCACTGTTAGCATTTTCTTGTACAGGTTCAGGAGATGGTTGTCTTTCTTCTTGCTCCTCCTCTACTTCATCTTCTGATTCTGACAATACATAAAACAGCACATCTTTTTTAAAGAGGCTTCACAATTTCTAATGAACATATTTTTAACATGTTTAAGGAAGTGGTATGATAGTAAAAAAGAAAATTTGACAATTCTCTTTCTTTCTTCCTTTTTTTGAGATGGAGTCTTGCTCTGTTGCCCAGGCTGGAGTGCAGTGGTGTGATCTTGGCTCACTGCAACCTCCGCCTTCCGGGTTCAAACGATTCTCTGGCCTTAGCCTCTTGAGTAGCTGGGGTTACAGGTATGCACCATCACGCCCAGCTAAATTTTTTTTTTTTTTTTTTTAAGTAGAGATGGGGTTTTCACTGTGTTGGCCAGGCTGGTCCCAAACTCCTGGTCTCAAGTGATCCACCCACCTTGGCCTTCCAAAACACTGGGATTCTGGGTGTGAGCCACCTTGCTCGGCCCCCAAAAAAATTTTTTTTTGTTTTTTTAACAAAGGCATTCAACTGCAATATCCTCTGTTCTCTCAAAAACTGGAGAGTAAGGATGAAGTTTAATATTTGTTGTACTCTATTAGAAAAAAATATATATATTTTCGTAAAAGGAAAAAAATTATATTAAAGCCACAATTTAGCTTCCTTCGTCACATCTATTTAATAGAGCAATAATGATAAAGAAACTAACCACTGTACATCAATGGAAGATCAATTAAATAATTATGGCACAGCCACAACGTAGACAGCCAACAAAGACATACTACATTAAAAAAAAAGGAAGCTTTAAGTCAGTGTAATTCTACATTTATAAAAATACATGCTGCTAAGAATAGAATCCAAAAACCTTCTCCAATAGGTACCAAACTTGGTTATCTACAGAGGATGAGACTGAGGGAAACCTTTTTTCTTGACATCCAAATTTTGTATAATCTCAAACAATGGACATCTTTTTATAACAACGACAACAACAACAAAACCACAAAAAAAGATGTTTGACTCAGTTACAATAAAGAAGCAAATTTCCATAAATGTCATACTTATAGAAAATAGTCCATAAAGAGTACCAACAGAACCCTTCTATCTTCGTATCTTCAAAGTAACCTCACCTTCATCAAGTTCAGGCTCAGAATCACCAAACACTTCATCTTCATAACGAAACATATCATTGTGAACATAAAATTTATTTGGAACAGATCCCTATAGGAAACAACATTTATTCCATAAATACCCAGAAATCTGGTATTATAAAAGAGCAAATTACATGGCATACACAATTTCTCATTTTAATACTAGAAATCTGGACTCAATATAATTTTCCAATGCTGAACATGCTATGATGTTTATATAAAATAAAAAGGTCACTCAAAAAAATACAACAGTAAAACTCGCCATTACTTTTGCACCAACCTAGAACTCAAGAAACAGCTATTTAATAGAAAAGAAATCAACAGAACTTTTCTATTTTGTTTTCAAATGTAACCTTTCAAATATACCAATATAGTTTTTGTATTAATGTAATCTTAATCATCCATTTACAAGCTTATATCAGTATTTGACTTATAATTCCAAATAGTCAAAGCATATGTATACACACACACACTCACTCACTCAAACAACAGGTCAAACACAAATTCTTCAAAAATAGCAGTATGCAAATCTAAATTTATTAGAAACCCTTGGACACTTCAAACCAACTAGCAACAGCCAAATTCAACCATATAAATGAAAACTGAATGAAATGAGAAACTTACTTCAGGAGCCAGAACAAAGGTTTGCATAAACTTCCTTTCTGGTTGTCCACTGTTAGACAGCAAACCCATGACCTGGACAACTACTCCATCACTCAAGGTTGCATGAGCATCCACATGACGAATTTTAGTATGACATTCACTGAAGTTCAGAGATAACACTTTGTGGTGTATATCCTTTATTAGGGAGGGAGGGAAAAATATAAACTCTTGTAATACTGCATTACCTACACAATACTATTACCTGCCCTCATTGATTTCCTTACAACTCCACAGTATTAACTACTTAATCTTCCTGACTGAACTGAATCCACTGACCATGCTATGCATCACCGCCAGACTGATGCTCCTAAAGAAGAAATCACAATAGCTCTCTGATATTGTGCAGTAATCTGGGCTTTATACAGCTGTCTCCCACTTTTCTGTAATAAGTATTTAGTCATTCTCATATGTTGTCTGCTCCTTGAACTTACACATAATTTTACTGTGTGTTTGCTGATGCTATTTTTTGTCTACTTGTAATTCCTTATTTGGTAAGGCCAAATCTTATAGTCTCACATCCTCTACACAAAGTCTTCCTTCCCTGTTAGGTCATAGGAAACATATGTTTCTGCGCATTCCTATAGCATAGGGTTTAGTTCAGATTTGTATAAACTTAATACACTGTCTTAACTATCTGCTATATAAAATACATCAATGAGATAAAACATACTGTTCTCTCCTTTGTAGCCATCGCAGTATAACACCACGTTTCACACAAAAATGAAGTTTAAGAACTCAAAAGCATGTCTCACAATTATTGTCAAACTGAACAACTACTGACAATTTATGTTGACAATTACTGTCAAACATAAATTTCAGTTACCAATAACAATCATATTGAGAAAAAAAAAATCCATGGACATAAGAAGGCTATTTTTTAAAATCTCTGTCTTAACACAACATTTCTAAACTATATATGAAATTGATACTTACATTTTGGCCATAAACAGCTTCCTGGGGCTTTCCACTAGCATCTACTCCACCATGAACATAGGAAGAATTCCTGCCATAAAACCTGCAAAACCATAATTAATGATTAACACTGAATTGTCAAGAGAAGCCTAAGAGGCAGTAGAATTCTGGTGTCATAGACTAGGTTCCGGATCCGGCTCTGTCACTAGTTGTGTAATCTTGGACAGGTAAACTACTTAAGGTCTTTAAGTTCAGTTTCCTTGGTTATAAAACAGGAACAGGAACTACTACACAGGGTCATTGTAAGGATTAAATGAGTAATGCACATAGAATGCTCTTAGTTTATCTGGCACAGTACGTAGACAATCATTAGATATTCATATCTAATTCTTATCACATATATTTTTTAAGTGGAAAAATCGGATATTTTTGACTATTTAGTACATTCTAAATACAGATGCTATAGTAACTGACCCTGTTTTTCTCTTCAGATACAAAGATTCAGCTATCTAGATTTGTTTGGGAATCACAGTTTAATACTATATTCAGATCTCCAAATGATTACTAATTCTAAAGGCTTAAACTGTTTAGATTTAAAATAACTGAAACAATTCAGAGATAAAGTCTAAAATCCAAAATTACTTCAGCATCTAATTTTTTAATATTTTTGTACTGTTCCTAAGTATGTGTAAATTAGTCTTTTATTGGCATTATCCAAAGCAATTAGAATTAGAATCTTTCTAAATTAAGCTCAAAGACGTGAAGTTAATTTTTTCACAAAGAAAACGCAACTCCTATAGTAATAAAACATGTAAGAGCTTCCTTTATGCTAAGCAATGTTTTTAGTGTATTATGTGTACTGATTGACTTAATTTTCTTAACAATCTCATGAAGTACTATTATCTAAATAAACAAGCTGCGGTTCAGAAGAGGTTAAATTAACTCCCCTAAGGTAATATACCTATCAAGTGGGGCACCCAAGATAAGAACCTAGTCTAACTTGAGAGTCATGCTTTTAGCCACTACTCTTACTATTAAATTTACACTATTTTCTCTCATGTACTACTGGCATCTTTCCTATAGAACAGTTTGGCTGTGTGTGTATCTGTGTGTATACACATGAAAAGTCTCAGAATGATCATATCTCTTTGATGCATTAATTCTTCCAGGAAAGTATCTAAGAAAATAACTAACTAGCAACGTGCACAAATAATGCATGTTTCAGGATATGTATTAGTGTTGCTTATCACAAGTAGAAAATTATAACAACTTGAATTTTCATTAAGAAAGAATGGTCGGCCGGGCGCGGTGGCTCAAGCCTGTAATCCCAGCACTTTGGGAGGCCGAGACGGGCGGATCACGAGGTCAGGAGATCAAGACCATCCGGGCTAACACGGTGAAACCCCTCTACTAAAAGTATAAAAAAATTAGCCGGGCGTGGTGGCGGGTCCCTGTAGTTCCAGCTACTCGGGAGGCTGAGGCAGGAGAATGGCGTAAACCCGGGAGGCGGAGCTTGCAGTGAGCTGAGATCCGGCCACTGTACTCCAGCCTCCAGCCTGGGTGACAGAGCAAGACTCCGTCTCAAAAAAAAAAAAAAAAAAGAAAGAAATTGGTCAAATAAGCTAGGTCTAAAACAAGTCTGTTACTGTTTAAACATGATGGTGTAGGGCCTTATTGTTTTAATTTTTTTTTTTTTTTGGTCACTAAAGAAAACAAAAAACCCTGTATCATGAAAAGACCAAATTTCAGATATCAAAGGGCCCTATTAATTCTATATCTTCCCCCAAACTCCCTCACATACACTGTCATCAAAAACATCTTTATTTTTACAATTAGAGAAAGACATACAGTTATTCATTTTACATTTATTTGTGGGGAAGATACATGTTAGTTACACTTTATATACACTACATTATAATAAAGTGGTTGGGGACACTACTCAGAACTGGGCCTGAATATTGGCTATGGTTAGCTTGTTTACTTATTGAGTGATCCTAGATGAATTACTAACCTCAACTGTCTAATAGATAAAGAGCTAATAAAAGTAACTTCACTTTAAGACTGTCATAAGGAGGCTGGGCGCGGTGGCTCATGCCTGTAATCCCAGCACGTTGGGAGGCTGAGACGGGCGGATCACGAGGTCAGGAGATCGAGACCATCCCAGTTAACACAGTGAAACCCCGTCTCTACTAAAAGTATAAAAAAATTAGCCGGGCGTGGTGGCGGGTCCCTGTAGTTCCAGCTACTCGGGAGGCTGAGGCAGGAGAATGGCGTGAACCCAGGAGGTGGAGCTTGCAGTGAGCTGAGATCAAGCCACTGCACTCCAGCCTGGATGACAGAGCGAGACTCCGTCTCAAAAAAAAAAAAAAGACTGTCATAAGGAATGCATGAGATAATATACATATGTAAGGTAATTAGAGTCTAGCAAACAGTAAATATAAAAATGCCTTCCTGAATAAAACAGATTACATGTATGTTCAAAAGAGCAAGACAAATTGCTACTGAAATGCTCATTAAGATGACCTACAGATAAAGGAATTTAAGTCTTTTAAACAGCCTTTCTCACGGGAAGTGGTAATATATTTATCCTTAACCCATTTGGCCAGTGTGTTCTGCAATACTTACAAAGTATAACTCTTGTAAGAGTTTCACCTATCTTCTACTTGCTAAGATACATCAAGAACAAAAATTAAATACTACCCACAATATAAATCAATTTCACTTTGATCTCTGGAAAAAACAAGCCTACAGATGTCTACCTCTTGTTAAAACAGTAAATAAGGTTATTGCTGCTGTTTTACAAAGGAATACTATTTTACAGATTAGAAGAAATACAAATTTTCACAGTATAATCATTTAACTGATCCATTCCCCAACACTGTTTGGGATAACTTTTAAAAAAAAGATTTAAGCTGCTGATTTCAAATTGCATATTGGAACCCATTAGTTGGTCAAACGGTCAAACCCAAGATATGGTTTTTTTTTTTTTTTTGAGATGAAGCCTCACTCTGTCACCCAGGCTGGAGTGCAGTGGCACAATCTCCGCTCTCTGCAGCCTCCACCTCCCAGGTTCAAGCAATTCTCCCGACTCAGCCTCCTGAGTAGCTAGAACTACAGGCGCCTGCCACCACACCCAGCTAACTTTCGTATTTTCAGTAGAGACGGGGCTTCACCATGTTGGCCAGGCTGGTCTCAAACTCCTGACCTCAAGTGATCCACCTGCCTTGGCCTCCCAAAGTGTTGGGATTGCATGTGTGAGGCGCTGCGTCCAGTCTCGTGTAAACTTTATATAGTTCTCCACCACCCACCCCCAAAGGCTTTTTTTGTTTTTTTGGTTTTTTTAATGAAATAAAGGTTGGGCTTGGTGGCTCATGCCTGTAATCCCAGTGCTTTGGGAAGGCAAGCTGCAAGCTGGGAGGATCGCTTGAGGCCAAGAGTTTGACGCCACAGAGGGCTATAATCACATACTGCACTCCAGCCTGAGTGACAGAGCAAGACCATGACTCTAAAAGTAAAATACTAGAGTACATGTAAGTGTGTGCATATATATATATGAATGTGTTATGTACTAGAATATGACATAAAGTGTTTTTGTTACTGTGAGTTGCAGTCAAAAACACTTTCTGCCATCAAATGAATAAAATATTGAATACAGTTTAGACATGTTTACAAACATACTGTCAGATAATGAGACAGGAAATGCAAAATATATGTAGTGATATCCAAGAAAAAAAATAGATAACAATACCAAATTATTTGTTTAAAATTTACCTGTGTAAATATTCTGGAGCTTTATTCAGCAAAGTATAATACTGCCTCACAAACTCCCGCCCTACAAGCAGCGGACTGGGCTTCTCCATAACCATTTCTTTGCTGCACAATGTCAAATGCTAAGGGAGCAAACACAAGAATAACTATTAAAAAGTCATCTTTGTCATCAACCACCATGAAATAAATTTTCTTTTTAGCCAAATTTAGCAGTGGGGAGTTGTATACCAATTAGTGACACTAATGTTAATAAGTTCTGATAACTCACTACCATCAGACTAACCTGAAATAAATTTTCTTAGCCATACAAATGGGACCAAAATTAATGCCACTATTAAAAAAGTAACTTACAACAAACAGCAAAACAATACATTCCTAACTACTATCCATAAGGTAACCTCCAACATTTGTGTCTCCCTTTGTCTCTCTTTCTTGATTTCCCTACCCTTCAGGACAGGAAAATAGCATCTTTGTTATTTCTTATTCCCAAGGGGTCCAATGCTGCCTCAGACTAAGTATAAGTCCTTCTATTCACAGTGCCTTTTTCCTTTGGGGACCAAAATCTACTACATTCCTGGATTGCAGTGGTTTTATCCTAGGAAGAAAGACAGAGGGCACAAGTTAAGACTCAGAGATAACACTCATGGCAAAGCGCCATGACTTGTGTTTTTGTATTCTCTTTCCTTCTGGGAATTAATTTCACCATTTTCAAAATAGTAACAATGATTAATCACCAGCTATAACTTCAGTACTTAGAGATAATCATTTTTTACCTTGATATTATGTCTCTCTAATCTTTCTTTCCACTAATTAAGCATCTAACTACATGAGATGCTGTTTATAATAAATGAAATATCTGGTGAACAAGGTAAGATTCTAACCCTCGAGGAGTTTATAGTCTGTCAAGAAATATAAACAAGCAAAAACTGGTGCTATGATAATGTGCCTCAAAGTTAAAACCTACAAGAACAACTAGCACGAAATAAATACAATTTCTTTTTTGTCTTGTGACACAGGGTCTCGCTCTGTCACCTAGGCTGGAGTGTAGTGGTACAATCATGGCTCACTACAGCCTCAACTGCCAGGCTCAGGCTCAGGCTCAGGCTCAGGCTCAGGCTCAAGCGATCCTCCCACCTCAATCTCCTGAGTAGCTGGGACTATAAGCACGCACCACCATACCTGGCTAATTTTTTTAAATTTTTTAACTTTTATTTTTAGCAGAGACGAGGTCTTGCTATAATGCCCTGACTGGTCTCGAACTCCTGGCCTCAAGTGATCCTCCCACTTCAGCCTCCCGAAGTGCTGGGATTACAGGTGTGAGCCACAAACAAAACTTCTCATCATTTGCTGTAAGAATATAGTCCCCAGATCCTCCCACTTCAGCCTCCTGAAGTGCTGGGATTACAGGTGTGAGCCACAAACAAAACTTCTCAGCAATTACTGTAAGAATATAGTCCCCAGAACAGTCAAAATTATAACATTAGAAATTGGAGATTAGGAGGAGAGAAAAATGTGAAATATAACCTCTTTTATTTTATTTTGAGATGGAGTCTTGTTCTGTTGCCCAGGCTGGAGTCCAGTGGTATAATCTTGGCTCACTGCAACCTCTGCCTCCTGGGTTCAAACAATTCTCTTGCCTCAGCCTCCCAAGTAGCTGAGACCACAGGCACATGCCACCACACCTGGCTAATTTTTGTATTATTAGTAGAGATAGGGTTTCACCATGTTAGCCAGACTAGTCTTGAACTCCTGACCTCGTGATCCACCCGCCTCAGCCTCCCAACGTGCTGGGATTACAGGCGTGAGCCACTGTGCCCAGCCACCTGTTTTACTTTCAAAAGACCTATTACACTTAAAAGTACTAAAACAAACAAAAACAAAAAACAAAAAAAATCATAATAGCTAAGTGTGTATCTATTGGGTAAATCAGGATGCAGTTTAAATTCCTGCTTAGCCAGGTACAGTGGCTCCCGCCTGTAATCCCAGCATTTTAGGAGGCCAAGGTGGGCGGATTGTCTGAGGTCAGAAGTTTGAGACCAGTCTCGCCAAAATGGTAAAACCCTGTCTCTATTAAAATACTAAAATTAGCCAGGCGTGGTAGTCAGCGCCTGTAGTCCCAGCTACTTGGGAAGCTAAGGCAGGAGAATCGCTTGATCCCAGGAGGCAGAAGTTGTAGTGGGCCAAGATCGTGCCTCTGCACTCCAGCCTGGGCAACACAGTGAGGCTCCATCTCAATAAATAAACAGATTGATTAATTCCTGCTTAAACTTCAGGTTGAGCCAGGAGGATCATTTGAGGTCAGGAGTTCGGGACCAGCATGACCAAGATAGTGAAACCCCGTCTCTACTAAAAATAAAAAAAATTAGCTGAACATGGTGGCACACACCTGTAATCTCAGCTACTCAGGAGGCTGAGGCACAAGAATCACTTTAACCTGGGGGACAAAGGTTGCAATGAGCTGAGATCACACTACTGCACTCCAGCCTGGGCAACAGAGCGAGACTATCTCAAAACAAACAAACAAACAAAGACAAGAAAACACTGCAGGCTGGCACAGTGGCTCACACCTGTAATCCCAGCACTTTGGGAGGCGGAGGTGGGAGGAAAGCTCCAGGCCAGGAATTTAAGACCAGCCTGGCCAACAGAGAGATCCCATCTCTATACAAAACAATTAAAAATAAAAAACAAATTTCCATGTGTGTTTACTTTAAATAACTAAAACAATTTCAGAGACAGTCCTGCATCACAGTCATTAAAATTGTGATACTATTTTTAATAAAAATCAAATACCAACTATAGTAGAGCTTACAAATAAAAAGTGTAGCTTTACCTAATTCTAGTGACTCACAATTCAACTTTTACATTATGTTTTTAGGTTCCTTGTTTCTTCCTTTCCAACTAACTTTCCCCCTCTGTCTTTCTGAAACTCTCAAACTTGATTTACAAAAATCCCCAAATCTGTTTAAAATTTTCCATAATGCTTCACCTGCTTTCAAAAATAGTTAATTCACAAAGAGCGGATCCAAAAACTGCCATTTCAGGTGCCACTGATATTCCAGAAAACTGAAAACTCCCAATAAGGGTAACAACCCTAATGCAAAAAGGACTCATATGCTACATTTAAAGTAACAAAGCACTGGGCTGTGGCTCATGCCTGTAATCCTAGCACTTTGGGAGGTCGAAGTGGGCAGACTGCTTGAGCTTAGGAGACCAGCCTGGTCAACAAGGCAAACCCCCATCTAAAATTAGCCAGGTACGGTGGTGCACACTTGTGGTCCCAGCTACTTGGGAGGATTGCTTGAGCCCAGGAGGTCTAGGGTGCAGTGAGCTTTGATCAGGATACTGCACTGCAGCCTGGCTGGCAGAACGAGACCTATCTCAAACACACACACACACACGCACACACACGCACACACACACACACACAGCTAAGCAACTTAACATTTTTATTTTGAATAATGAGGGTGGGTAAAGAACAGTAGACTTACCAAGTAAAATTTAACAAGGTAACTAAAATATGGAAATTATATGTATTTTAACACCATAAAAATTGATGGTAAAATAATACTAACACATGGGAAAATACTACATTACTCTCTGGACAAAATAACTATACACAAAATAGTTTTCTTTAAATTGACAGTGACAGAAATACTATTAGGAATTTCCAGGTTTGGGGATTATTGTTTTCTTCTCTCTAGATTTCCGGATTTTCTACAGGAACACTGTTGTCATTTATCCCAAATTTCCCACCATATTCATAGAGTACATACTATCTATCATTTTTGTCACTTACATATTTGTTTCTCAAACCAAAATAAAATGGTACAGAATACAAATACCAGTATCACAGGTCAAAATGCTCTAAAGACTTGGTGTAACAAGGTTCAAAAAAAGCTTCAATTTGCCCACTACCTACATGGTCAATGAAGTATAATGGCCAAGATATCATCAATTTAGAACAGAGAGACAGGAAAGGGCAGTAGAATATTTGATTTATCGATACTCAATAAATTAATACTTATTAGAAATATTGGAAGGCAGTAACTTGAAAAGTTAACTTCAAATGGCATATAAGTAAGGCAATGGTAATCTGGTAAAATCTAAACAAACAGGCATATATAACAGGTTATATAGAAAGCCGAGCTTTTAAGGTGCAGAGGAGGCTCTCACAGGAATGGTAAAACAAAATCAAGACTTACTGAGAGAACAGCGTTTCAACTAATTACATCAGTTACTTCTTTAACCATTAACTCCGATTTGAAGCGACTCAGAATTTAGAGAGCCAAAATATAATTGATAGAAATCAAGCAGAAAATGATTACTAGAGATCAACCATCAAATGTTTGGGTAGTTGCAGGAAATAAGACTATGAAAATTGAGTAAGTAATATAAAGTTCACGTTTATAATTCATGCACCGTCAGTGTATGTAAGAAGGTTGAGAAAAAGGAAAAAAGTCAAATTACACATTCAGAATAAAAGTGATTACAAGAAGAAAGAATTGTGCCATTTTTATTCTTCATAGCAAAGCACCTTACAGGTAATCCATTTCTAGATCTGGGACCTTCCATTTCTTAAAAAAAGTTAACAAAATGAAACAAAATTCTGAACATGGGAGTGAGTAAAAGGTTTCGACTATCTTATCTATCTATGGCCATGAAAAAGTCATGACCTTACTGGATCTCGATTTCCTAATTTACAAATTGAGAAGCAATCCCTCGCCAAGCCTACAAGACTACACAGTTCTATAAAGATAGCCAAGGAGGCCTGGTGCAGTGGTTCACACCTGTAACCCCAATATTTTGGGAGGTCAATGTGGGTGAATCGCTTGAGCTCAGGTGTTTGAGACCAGCCCAGGCAACATGGCAAAACCCCGTCTCTACTAAAAAATACAAAAAATTAGCCAGGCGTGGTAGTGCACAAGTGTAGCTCCAGCTACTCAGGAAGCTGAGGTGGGAGGAATGCCTAAGCCCAGGAAGTCGAGGCTGCAGCGAGCCAAGATGGCACCACCGCACTCAAACCTGGGTAACAGGGGTAAGACCTTGCAAAAAAAAAAAAAAAAAAAAAAAGGCAAGATTAAAGGATACTTATACACAAAAAGAAATCCTCAGAAAGTTTGTTAGATCAGCACCTTCAAAGATAATCACTATCTTCAATAAAGTGGTTGTTAGCCTCACCTAACAATCTTTTTAGAAAAAGTTAAATACAATGTATCACACCCCACTTGTTCCAATGACACCTGAAAAATGTGGAGAATCCCACACAGGAATGCACAATGTAAGATTTTCTCTGTTACATTAGCTCTATACACAGACAAAGCTCTCTCATGAACAAATCCGTCTTTTACCTGTTCAAATGAAAACATAATCTAAGCCCAGGTACAGTGGCTCATGCCTACTTCCCAGCACTTTGGGAGGCCAAGGCAGGCGGATCACAAGGTAAGGAGATCGAGATCATCCTGGTTAACACAGTGAAACCTCGTCTCTACTAAAAATACAAAAAATTAGCCGGGCATGGTGGCACGTGCCTGTAGTCCCAGTTACTCAGGAGGCGGAGGCAGTAGAATTGCTTGAACCCAGAAGCAAAGGTTGCAGTGAGCAGAGATCACACCATTGCACTTCAGCCTGGGCAGTAAGAGTGAAACTGTCTCAAAAAAAAACAGAACCCGAAAACATTATCCAGTATAGTTTAGAGGCATTCTACTCTCCAACTCTGCCTACTGCACCTAAAATCCCTGTGAATCTTCATCAGAATATTTTATTCATTCCTGTTTCTTAAAACGTTTCCTCTGCATTTGCCTAGACTAATTCCTGAAGCACATGTACGTCAGCTCTCACAGAAAATTGCTCTTTGTCACCTGTATTTTCTGAATCTGTTAATAATACACATTGAGAAGGAGTGGAACATTGTAAATAATATACAATGAGAGGGAGTGGAGAACTGGTAGACATACATACATTCAGATTACAAAAGAAAGTCACATTAAGCTTCATTATCCTACAATGTATTTATATTTCCTCAGTTTCAAAATAATGGAAAAAAAAAACCCAAAGTTATCACTCTCCTTTCCTCAAACTTTGATTAAAATGTCACCTTTTAGGTAAGAAACATTTAGGTTTTTTGTTTACCATTTAAAGTTTAGTGAATCACTAGTATAATGGGGCTGTCTCCAAAACAATCAATCTCAGGCTACATTAATTTAGATGTAATATCTAAAATGAGCTGAAAATTCTAATTGAATATAGTGAATGGAAATTATAAGAAGGTAGATTTGGGTTCAACATAACTCAAAAATAACGTGAGTTGTCCAAATGTCAAATAGAGCTACTTAACAAGTAGTCAGTCACTACAGGTATTCCAGAGACTAACTGAATGATTTGGCACAAACATAGTAAGGGAGTTCATAGATCCAAAAAAATATAATTAGGCCATTCACTACCTAAGATCCTAAAAGTCTGTTAACAAGAAGCAGGACTTTTGACTTCTCCAATACTCATCTCACACCTTCCTATCTGCAATGACTGAAACCCTATGCATTTATCTGGGCCCAGCGGAAATCCTATCCCCTTGAAAATCTTTCTACTTCCACTGAATTCCTCAACAGAATATAACTCTTTGCTATTAACTCTTAAAGTACTTTTGGCCTTTATCATGGCAGTTTATTGATCATACTCTGCCCTAAGTTACTAATTGTACACCTGTCTTCATCTTCTCTCTATTCCCCTCTCAAATTATAACTCAGCTCTCCCATGAATGCAATTCTCTGGAAACATCGCAATTCTTCTCAACAATGAATGACTTCTCAGTCCTCCACCCATCTGCATTATCAATGTTGACTACCTCCTCCTAACTCTTCTAGAGTTCTATAAGGTAAATTTTCCTTCTCATCAAAACGCAGAAGTTCTCAAGGTTCTGTCTTCTAACCTGGCAATTTCAGCTTCCGGTCTCATGTCTACCTAAATGTGTATCTAGTCTACACCAGAAGTTCAAATTTTACATTCGTCACCACATACTGAATACCTAGACATGACCTACATATGTCCCAACACACACATGCACCAAAGAAAGCTATTTCCTTATTTCTGTTAAAAGTGTCATAATCTTCTCAACTTGAAAGCTCAGTCATGATTTTCTCCCCTCCTTTAGCTTTGCCAAACTGTGAAATCCTTACAACTCAGAAGCTGGAATTTGTGCCCTCCTTTACACTCCCACTGTTCAGACCTTTTAGTTATTCTTCAAAAGTCGTTCAAGCCCTTGTATCATGTGTAGTACAGAGTAAAATCCAAACACCTGCATTCAGTTTGGCATCTAAGGCCCTATACAGAAATCCAGTCTGACATTCAATGTCATAACCAACCTTTCAAATTCATCTTCTACTATATACTTTCTCATTCCTGTATCAAATTCCATACAAATATTTTAATCACCTGTTATTATTCTCTGCAATTTCATTCTCTGGGCCTTTGTCTTACTTCATTCATTCCCATCCACAAGCTGAGTCAATGGGTTAGACAAAATAAATTCATTTCAACATTTATTTTATGGCTACTCTGTATGTACCAGAAACTACAAAAGGAAAAAGAGGCTGGGTGCAGTGGCTCACGCCTGTAATTCTAGCACTTTGGGAGGCTGAGACGGGTGGATTACCTGAGGTCAGAGGTTCCAGACCAGCCTGACTAACATGGAGAAACCCATCTCTACTAAAAATAGAAAAAAGTTAGCCGGGTGTGGTGGCAGGCGCCTGTAATCCCAGCAACTAGGGAAGCTGAAGCAGGAGAATCGCTTGAACCCAGGGGGCGGAGGTTGCAGTGAGCTGAGTTCTAAGTACTTGATATTAGTTATTATAAAAAGAATAAGACCTCTAGTAGTAGGATGCAGTTCTCTTTACCACATCGTGTTACCAAAGGTTATGTGGGTGCTAAAACACAGCTTATCTCCACTACAGGATACTTACCCCTTTCCCCTCTGGAGTCCCTCATTCATAGCTGGGCTCAAACTAGTCAGGTTTATTTATTTTAACTGAACCATGGACTATATCCATTTGCAACAGCTAAATGCCATATCAATACTGGAACTTTCTGAAATTCCAGATGGTCTTTGCTTAAAGTAACTTGAACAATCTAAGGAACACTATACCTTTTTAAAGAAATGATCTTCAATCTTTCGTGGCACACCATTGAATGAAAGCTTCACAAAGATCTAAGAATCATAGTGGTACAAATAAATAATAAAAGTAAGTTATGGACTAAATCTCTTATTCAGGCTCCAAAGTTTTTTTGTTTTCTGTCGTCCTCAGAAGTTGAGGGAAGCTAGTTTTGAAACTCAGAAGCTATTAAAAGTGACCAAGCATTAAGAAATGGAAATGCTTGCTGTCCACAAAAATAAAGCATGTATTTGTACTATGTTGTAACGTTTAACAAGTAACCTACTATTTTCCTTTGTGTCTTTAAAATAGATAGGGCATTATCTTTATTTACAGAAAAGGATGTTTAGAGAGCCTAAGGAAAGGTGTTTGGGGTCCCCCAGTTACAGTAAAAAAAAAGAGGACTCGAAATCAGGTCTCCTGACTCTAGTGATGTTTTCACTACATTTTGGTTAGGAACAATCGCTTTGGAAGAGCAGCCAGCTCTTCCAACAATACAAAAATTAATTTTAAACAAGCAATTGTTAGCTCATGTGAAACTGTTGAGAAGAGTGAAAAGCAAAGGAATACGGCAGGCCAGTAACAGAAAACCCAAGAATCATTTTCAATACACCTATGGTTTCAAGATAGGGTAAAATACTTGGAAATCAGAAGATAAAAGTAAGTGGAAACACAACAGTCAAGAAACTAATTCTATTGCTTCTGAAGGTAGGCTAGGGAGTTGGACCAATTTATTCTATCGGATATTAAACAAGTGTCTACCAGTGGAGAGTAACTAAGTCATGTTTGTCCATTAAATCCTACTGAATTTAAGTCCAGACGCAACACTTTAGTTTTTGCCTTTCAAAATCAACATTGAAAAGGACTCATTCACTGTCTCCACATTCACTCAAAATATGTGGAAAGTCTCTTCAAAGCAATCTAGGGGGAAAATGTTAAATCCTAATTATGGGTAATAAACAGCGATAATTTTGCAGGATAAGGAAGGGAAGTTTTCAGAATCTAAAGAGGCAGTGCCAACACTTTCTTCAAACCAGGAGTTGCCTGCTGACAAATCAACTGCTTAGCTGCTAACTGAACAGTTAAGTTAGTTACTCCACGAAATTATCAAATAACGTGGTTTCTTCTTTACCTTTTAATTTTTATCCCCATCCATCCCACAAGCATTCTGGCTCACTCTTGATGTTTTTTCACTATTACTAATATTTCGACCCTGAATATCAATCTGAGCTTTTAGTAAGCAATTCATTTTAGGTCCTTATTATTCCTACAATTCCTTGACTGCTTTTCAGAGTTAGTTTGTAAAGATTAAATCATAACATAAAGGCCCATATGAGTAATCTTAAAAATTTAAGAAAAATGTAACTACTGCTAAAGAAACGGTAATTCAATCCTAAGAGGTTCAAACGCCTCGTACCGTGTATCTCCTAAGACCAGGAATCTTGGATTATCAAAAGGACCACTGGATCCTAACAGGCCAAAAGTTTACTTAGAAACTTTGTTCACATGCCTAAGGCTATATTAACTGCCAAATATGGAGCTGGAGAAGAATTGCCATCATCTCCCACTCTAGTACACCGGGGCTCTCTTAACGGCAGTTAATGGTTCCTAGATCCAGGTACCTGCAACGCTAACGTTTGAAAGACTAGAACAAGGTATGGAGCCTTGAACCTAAAACCACAGTATCTTAATCCAAGTTAATATCCCACAACAATCATAGAGGAAGAAAAGGACAACTTTACTCTTCCAGCTAAAAGTGCACGTGCCTTTTTTGTTGTTGTTGTTAAGAAGGAAAAGGCACTCTCCCACCACCACCCCCCCAAATCCGTTACAACATTAAGTATGTCTCGGGGAAAAAAACTGTTCTATGCAGGAAATTGTAAACGAAAATCTATATTCGCCCCAAAGCGGCACAGGGCCATCTTAAGAAATCTGCTTTTAGAGACGCAGGGAAAATTCTATAAGATTCCACAAACAAAATCAAGACAATCTAGGGAAGTTTATGTTCCTTTCTGTCCCCCCACCCCCCAAAAAGCGGGAACCCATCCCTCAAAAGTCATTCCCGGGTAAATAAGGGATCGTCTGCATGAGAGGGGGACGAAGAAGGCGCACGTTACAGTTCCAGTATCCGAACACGTTCGGATTAAACCCGCGGTGGCGGGGAGGAGGGGGTTGGTCACAGACTACGGAACACTAGGTACTGGGTAAGCCAAGCGGCGGCTGCCTTCAAACACAGATTCTGTTTCCGTGCACAGAAATGGTGCCCGGAGGCCGCTACTTTCGCATCTGCGTCGCTTCTGCCTCCGCCGACAAAACCTCTTTTCCCCTCCCCCACGGGCGGGGCGGCGACGGCCTCCCCGCTCCGAAGGAACAGGGAATAAGAGCCGAAAACGATTCGGAAACAGGAACGGTGGGCTACCCACCCTAAAACATCCCCTCCAGAAAGCCTACTCCCACACTTCCTGTATTAAGCTTCCATCAGCGCGCCTTCGGGAGCTGCTGCGTGCCCCCCTACTTCGCCACCTCACCCCCAACAAACCTCAACCCCACCTGTGCCCTCGGAGCCCTCTGCACGCAAGACGCTCGCGGGTCACCTCCCTTCCCAGGCGGCCTCCCACCCCTCACCTAGAGGAAAGACTGGTCTTCTCTCACGCACACACGGCAGCGTAGGGAGCCGGCAAGAACAATGTCTCTGCCGCTACACCTCCGGCTCCCGGGCTCACACACCGGACGATTACCTCGCGCCGCGGAGTGCGAAGAAAATGTCCCTTTCCGACCACCACACCGACCTCCCCTCCCGGCCCCCGTACACACCTCCAGCCAACGGCGCCGGCGGGTACGTCGCGCGGAGGTCAGAAGAGTCGCTGAGGACCGGGTGCGGCGGGTTCTTCTTGCTCACCGCCCCCTTCCTCCGACAACTCGGAAGCCTCGGAAGCCGGAGAGCCGCGAGTTCGTCTGCTTCACAACCACCTCTTCCCGGGCGCCAGGCGCTGCGACGAGCGACAAGGACCAGGGACGTCCCGCCCCCTTTGCCGCCGCCCCCTCTTATTGTTTTACCCCTGCCGAAAGGGCCAGGGAACCCCCGAGCACAGCGTCAGCCAATCACGCATCTCCTCCCGAACCGGGCCCAACCTTCCCGTGTCCCTCTGCGGAGCACGCGCAGTACGCTGCCGCGCTCGCACACGCTCGCGCCCGGAAAGCTGGGGAACCGGAACCGGCCTAAAGCCAAGATAAGAGTCCGCTGATTTGACGTCATAAGCGGGCTGCCTTTCTCCTGCCCCGAGGCTCCAGCCTTGCCGCCCTTCTTCCTTGCCGCCCTTCTTCCTGATCGCGCAAGCGAGAGCTGGTTCGCAGCAACGCAGTATCTTTTGTAGACTGATACTCTGGTCCCTTTTATTAATGGGAAGGAGGGAATTTAGTAATCTTTCTGAACTAGGTGTCTGCAGGTTGCTGCTGTAGACGAGCTTAAAATGCAGCCGGTGATTTCAGCTGTTTGCACACTAAACTCACCTACATTGTTTATTTAACCCATCCTAGGTTTTAAGCCCCACCAAGAGGCCCTGCAGTAAAGAATATGACGTGGGCTTTACAGAGGGGGAAAAGACTATTTCTTTGTGTGCTTGTTACGAATTTAGGCATAGCTAAATATCAATACATACTAAAGCATTTTACATACTAAAGCTGAAAGGCCTAAAATATCAGGATTACAGTCCTAGTCCAGCTCTAAGCCCAGACTTGCCCCCAAGGTGAGACACTGGTGACCTTGTTTCATGGAAAAAGCCAAGCCAAATCTTGTAGTCAAGGAAGACACTTCGCATCTTAGGTCTGGCAGTGTTTTCAGAGAATACCGAGATAGCACAGGAATTTTGGAATGAAAGACTGAGAAAATGTTCAAAGAAATGGAAAGAAAAAAATACATTAATGAATGCTTTCGAACTAAACATGGTGGACGCAGGCATATACATTTCATCAGTTTTCTTCGCGGTCCTATAAGGGCATTTTTAAGGTATTTGGCACGTGAAGACAATATGTCAAATACCTTAAATATTGGCAGAGGCAATGCCAACATTAGGGACTCCAAAGTCTACAATATCTTTACCTTTAGACTGCTTAAAGATATTGTTATATGCAAAATATTTGGGCAGACCATCACTTTAATGAAATGAACCTGATGTTTTTCCTTAACGCATCAAAATACATGCTGGCTGTCCTTTAATATACTGGGCTTATATACCAGGCATTCTTGTAATTACACAGCCTTCTAAGGCTCACAGTAACCCTGTGAACTAGTTCCTTTTTTTGTTTTTTAGACGGAGTCTCTCTCTGTCGCCCAGGCTGGAGTGCAATGGCATGGTCTCGGCTCACTGCAACCTCCGCCTGCCGAGTTCAAGTGATTCGCCTGCCTCAGCCTCCCTAGTAGCGGGGACTACAGGCGCGTGCCACCACACCCAGCTAATTTTTATATTTTTAGTAGAGACGGGGTTTCACTATGTTGGCCAGGCTGGTCTGGAACACACCTGACCTCCTGATCCGCCCGCCTCGGCCTCCCAAAGTGCTGAGATTACAGGCGTGAGCACCGCACCCGGCCAGTAGTTGCTTTTTTTTTTTTT
>NW_012108141.1:1680140-1682950 GCF_000951045.1 Mandrillus leucophaeus
AGATTGCGCCACTGCACTCCAGCCTGGGCGACAGAGCAAGACTCCGTCTCAAAAAAAAAAAAAAAAGAAAGAAAGAAAAATCAACTGTATGGAAAATACAGGGCTTTCATCAGCAGACAGAAAACTTGGTAGTTGTGAAACTTCTCATTGGAGAAAGATCTCCATAAAGAAATCATGCAGCTGGGCCAGGCACGGTGGCTCATGCCTGTAATCCCAGCACTTTGGGAGGCCAAGGTGGGCGGATCACAAGATCAGGAGATCGAGACCATCCTGGCCAACACAGTGAAACCCCGTGTCTACTAAAAATACAAAAATTAGGTGGGCATGGTGGGTGGCGTGTGCCTGTAGTCCCAGCTACTTGGAAGGCTGAAGCAGGAGAATTGCTTGAACCCATGAGGCGGAGGTTGCAGTGAGCTGAGATTGTGCCACTGCGCTCCACCCTGGCAACAGAGCAAGACTCCGTCTCAAAAAAAACAAAACAAAACAAAACAAAAAACAAAAAAGAAAGAAATCATGCAGCTGATAGACACAGTGAAAGCACTGTGACTTTCTTCTACCTTGGCCAGTTTGGAGCAGAACACAGCCAGTCCCTCATGCAGGGTCTGCATCAGCCCTCATTTTCCACCCACACGTTTCTAGGTGTAACCACTTCCTTGTAGAGTCTAGACTATCAAAACTGGGGGATCTGGCTCCATGGCAGCAAAATACTTCTCTCTGCTTTGCCTCAGCAGGAAGCATACATGAGGTTGTAACTAGGGCAGGAATGGTCCTCAGAACAAAGACCTAGGTTGAGCACAGTGGCTCACACCTGTAATCCCAGCACTTTGGGAGGCTGGGCCGGGCAGATCACCTGAGGTCAGGAATTTGAGACCAGCCTGGCCAACATGGCGAAACCCTGTCTCTACTAAAAATACAAAAATTAGCCGGGCGTGGTGGTATGTGCCTGTAATCCCAGCTACTCAGGAGGCTGAGGCAGGAGAATCGCTTGAACCTGGGAGGCGGAAGTTGCAGTAAGCCAAGATTGTGCCATTTCACTCCAGCCTGGACAATGAGCGAAACTCCGTCTCAATTAAAAAAAAAAAAAAAAGAATAAAGATGTAACCTGTAATTCTGGTTAGATCATAAACCTGGCTTTTTAAACATCTATATCCTCCTGCTGGACTGCCGCTCTGACCTATATGCCTCTGTTGACTCACTACCTAGGTGAGTCCTGGCTATGGAAGTAAATTACCTGGCTGCTAGTGTCTGGCTCAGAACTGACAGGAGCTCCCAGTTATCTCCCTTCTTCTAGCTGGGTATCAGTGATTCCTGCTGGGGCTGACCCCTAACTCCGTAGCCATGTCGCAAAATACCCATGTTTATGGTGGTGACATGAAAAGGGCAAGAGAACCAAAAGTTATTGACCGAAGGCCTTTTGTGCACAAGAAAGCAGTCCTAGATAAAATACATTTGTAAGGGCAATAACGTTGGAAGCAGAGGATTTTTTTTTCTCTAAGCAACAAAGAGCTATGGAGAATCCAAGAGCTTTCAATGAGTAATTCAAGGAGTAATAAGAAGTTTGGGAGTGGGTGCCAGAAGGAAGCTTTGCTATAAGCAGAACTGGAAAAAGATATTAAAAATCATAAATAGGCCAGGCACAGTGGCTCATGTCTGTAATCCCAGCACTTTGGGAGGCCGAGGTGGGTGGATCACAAGGTCAAGAGTTTGAGACCAGCCTGGCCAATATGGTGAAACCCTGTCTCTACTAAAAATAGAAAAAAATTAGCCGGGCATGGTGGCATGTGCCTGTAGTCCCAGCTACTCAGGAGGCTGAGGCAGAAGAATCGCTGGAACCCAGGAGGCAGAGGTTGCAGTGAGCCGAGATCACGCCACTGTAGTCCGGCCTGGGCGACAGAGTGAGACTCCCTCTCTAAATAAATAAATAAATAAATACAATCATAAATAAAAAAAGATAATAAAAAATAAGGATTATTAACAAGTTTCTGGATTTAAGTAAATGTATTTATTTAAATGTTGCTCTATACTAGAAGTTTTTGTTTTTGTTTTTGGCGGACAGAATCTGGCTATGTTGCTCAGGCTGGAGTGCAGTGGCTATTCAATCACAGGCATAATCATGGCAAAGCAAATTACAGACTCAAACTCCTCGGTTCAGGTGATCCTCCCACCTCAGCCTCCCTAGGAACACGCCATCGTGCCCAGCTAAACCAGAGTTTTTAATCTGAAGCCTAAGCATATTTTGGAGGGGTGGGTATATGGAATGTTTTTGAAACCATGAACATTCTGTATACATGTAAGTCTTTTTTTTTTTTTTGCTAAAAAGGTTCATATTTCATTGTCTTCTAAAATGGGTCTATGTCCTAAAAGGTTAAAAACCAACTATCTAAACCCGCTCTTTTTTGATATATTTCCTGGTAATAAGTTATTAAAATAAAGGTTTTATAGTATAAAGAATGCTATTTTTTATGAAAAAGTCATGTTACACTAAAATTCTGTATTAATCAATGACCTCAGGTTGTCATAACTATGAGATGCTGAACTATTTACTGATTTTGATCTTGTTCTGTAGTTATATAGGATATCAATATTGGCAGAGATAGGTGAAGGTTGCACAGAACCTCCCTGTACATTTCTTTGCAACATCCTATTAATCTATACATATTTTATTTGAAAAATAAACATTTTTTAAAAAATTAAAAAAAAAAAAAAAAAAACAAGCCAAGCGTGGTGGCTCACGTCTGTAATCCCAGCACTTTGGGAGGCTGAGGTGGGCATCACCTGAGGTCAGGAATTTGAGACCAGCCTGGCCAACA
>NW_012108141.1:1684377-1688866 GCF_000951045.1 Mandrillus leucophaeus
ACGGAGTCTCGCTCTGTCGCCCAGGCTGGAGTTCAGTAGCCGGATCTCAGCTCACTGAAGCTCCGCCTCCCAGGTTCACACCATTCTCCTGCCCCAGCCTCCGGAGTAGCTGGGACTACAGGCGCCCGCCACCTCGCCCGGCTAGTTTTATGTATTTTTTCGTAGAGACGGGATTTCACTGTGTTAGCCAGGATGGTATCGATCTCCTGACCTCGTGATCCGCCCGTGTCAGCCTCCCAAAGTGCTGGGATTACAGGCTTGAGCCACCGAGCCCGGCCAGATGAGGAAACTAAGGCTTGGAGAGGTCAAGTAATTTACCCAGGACTACGGGGCTACTATTCACTGGAGCTGGGATGCAAACACAGGCAATCTGCCTCCACAGTCCATACCCTTAGGCAAACTATAGAATACTCCCATTTTACTAGTAATTGCCGCAATTTACTTATCTGCCCTAGTGCTGACTAAGCAAGTGTTTCCGGTTTGGAGCTCTTCTATGCAATGCTGTTATAAATATTGTTCACCATGTATCATGCTGCAGAGGTGCAAAACTTTCTCTAGAGCAGGTTCTCAGACCTTAATATGCACCGAAATCACCTGTAGGGCTTGTTAAAACAGACTGTTGGGCCCCACTCCCTAAGTTTCTGATTCAACAGAGGTCCGAGAATTTGCACTTCTAACAAGTTCTCAGCTGATGGTGCTACTGCTGCTCTAGGAGCCACACTTCAAAAACCACTGATCTAGGCCGGGCGCGGCGGCTCACGCCTGTAATCCTAGCAGTTTGGGAGGCCTAGGAGGGGCAGATCACCTGCGGTCGGGAGTTTGAGACCAGCTTGACCAACATGGAGAAAGCGCGTCTATACTGAAAATACAAAATTAACGGGGTGTGGTGGTGCATGCCTGTAATCCCAGCTACTGGAGAGGCTGAGGCAGGAGAATCGCTTGAACCCGGGAGGCGGAGATTGCGGTGAGCCGAGATCGCGCTATTGCACTCCAGCCTGGGCAACAAGAGCGAAAACTCCGTCTCAAACAAACAAACAAACACCTAGGGCAGAGGTTAGGCAAACGGTTTGATAAGGGAAGGATTAGATAGTATTTTTGGTTTTGAGTACCACGTATGGTTTCTGTTGCATATTCCTCTCTCTCATCCTTTAAAAATGTAAGAAACATTTTTAGTTTAGCTCTAGGGCTACACAGAAACAGCCCTCAGGTAACCCTGCTCTTGAGTAGACACCAATAAGTGGAGTTAATGGGAAAAAAGATTCAGCGATCTTCAATGTTAAGTAAATATCTCTAACCTATTCCAACTGGCGATTTTTACCTCATAAACATCTCTCTATACAAATAGCCTCTGCCCAGGTTCAGGCCCCTTCATCTTCCCAGGAAGACTGCAGTGGCCTCCTAATCTCCCTGCCTCTCAACATAGCCTCCATGAAGCAATGTCCACCACCTATAGACTAGGCAAGGAGACCAGTGTGAACTGTATTCATTCAGTGGCTCAGGCCAAAAATCTCTTTTTCTCACACCAATTTATTGACAGTCAATTGTCAATAAATTTCTTTTTGAGATGGAGTCTCACTCTGTCATCCAGGCTGGAGTGCAATGGCATGATCTGGGCTGACTGCAACCTCCACCTCCCAGGTTCAAGCCATTCTCCTGCCTTGGCCTCCCAAGTGGCTAGAACTACAGGCATGCGCTACCACGCCCATCTATTTTTTCTACTTTTAGTAGAGATGAGGTTTCACCATATTGGCTAGGTTGGTCTCGAACTCGACCTCAAGTGATCCACCCACCTTGACAAATTGTCAATACATTTCTGTTCCCTCTACCTTCAATATTTATTCTGGATTAAATACTTTGCATCACTGTTACTGCTACTATAGTAGTCCAGGCCACCATTGCCTATTGCAGTAGCTTTCTACTTGGCCTCAATGCTTCCACTCTTATTCCACTACAGTCTATTCCCCTCACAGCAGCCAGATCTTTCATAGTTAAAATTGAGATGATCCCAAAACCTTTAAAAGGCAACACAAAATCTCAGGTCCTTACCATGGCCTATAAGGCCTACCTGATCTAGTCCTTACCTATTACTTGCATTTCTTACCACTGGTTTTCTCACACCACCCCGGCCAGCTCTTCCTTTGACATTCTTATCACATTATCACCCCAAGGCCTTTAATGTGAACCTTTATCAAAACACTGTGAAAAATCAAAGTAAATGAATCAGACCCAATCACCATTAGCAGGTGAATTTTTAAGAGTAAAATTGCTAGAATTATATTATCTGATTCCTGATTTTTATTATAAACTTCAGCATAAAATACTTAGATAAGTATTCAAATAAGATAAGACATTTGAATTTATAAAACTTTTCCTCTACACCCTTTCATTTGACCATTCTCAACTTTACTGAATACTAAAAGATCAACCAAGTTCATAATCACTTTTGCTGATGAAGTAGGTGTATAAGAGATGACTACATGCGCCTGGGCACGGTGGTTCACGCCTGTAACCCCAGCACTTTGGAAGGCCGGGGTAGGTGGATTACAAGGTCAGGAGTTCGAGACCAGCCTGGCCAACACAGTGAAACCCTGTCTCTACTAAAAATACAAAAATTAGCCAGGCATGGCTACTCAGGAGGCTGAGGCAGGAGAATCGCTTGAACCTAGGAGGCGGAGGTTGTGGTAAGCTGAGATAATGCCACTTCACTCCAGCCTGGGCAACAGAGTGAGACTCTGTCTCAAAAAAAAAAAAAAAGAGAGATGACTACATGCATGTTTAGGGGTCACACACCCCACATAAATAAAGTTTATGAAGACCAAGTATTGGAAGGGAGTAAAATTCAAGTCCTTAAGGGAAACGCATTTTTCTTGGAAAGTATCTTTACTCACCATGTTTTTAAACTTTTAAGGCATGCATAACAAATGTCTTGGCCCCATCACTAATTCAGTGAGGAAGGATGATGCTATGATTTGAATGTTTGTGCCCCTCCAAAATTCACGTTGAAACTTAATCTCCAATGCAGAAGTATTAAAAAGTGGGTGGGACCTTCAGGTGGCAACTAGGTCATGAGGGCCTCACCTTCATGAATGGAATTTGTGCCCTTATAAAAGGGGATTGAGGGGAGTTCATTAGTCTCTTTTGTGCTTTTGCCCCTTTCACCATGTGAGAACACAGCAAGAAGGCACCATCTTCGAAGCAGAGCAAGCCCTCACTAGGGCTGGCACTTTGATCTTGAACTTCTCAGCCTTTAGAACTATAAGCAGTAAGTTTCTGTTGTTTATAAGTTACCCAGTCGAAGGGTGATTTTGTTGTTGTTGTTGTTTGAGACAGGTTCTTGCTTTGTCACCTGGATGGTGTGCAATGGTGCAATTACGGCTCATTGCAGCCTTGACTTCTCAGCCTCCTGAGTAGCTGGGACCACAGGTGTGCACTACCATGCCGAGCTTGTGTGTGTGTGTGTGTGTGTGTGTGTGTGTAAATTATATGTTATGTTGCCCAGTCTGGTCTTGATTGCCTGGCCTCAGGTCATCCTCCTGCCTCAGCCTCCCAAAGCGTTGAGATCACGGGCATAAGCCACCACACTTTACCTAAAGGTATTTTATTATAGCAGCCCAAATAGACTAAAACAAATGATAATGCTGCCAACAGTGTAGTATTTAAAAAGTCTGGCTGGGCACAATGGGGTATGCCTGCTGTCCCCACTACTTAGGAAGCCAAAGCAGGAGGATCACTTGAACCCAGGAGTTTGAGTTCAGCCTGGGCGATATAATAAGACCCCATTTCCAAAAATAAAAATAAAAAAGAGTCTGGGCTCCAGAACCACACTACCTGGATTTGAATCCCAGCTTTATCTCATCGCTTACTAGGTGTATCACTATAGGCAGGATGCTTCACTTTTATGTGCCTCAGTGTTTCTCATCTGTAAAATGGGGACAATAATAATATCTACCTTATTAGGGTACTGGAAGGTTTAGACAATACGTGCAAAACATTTTAACAGTGCCTGGCACATGGTAAGTGTTCAACAAACATCAGCACTTAATGTTTGGTTCTTGAAAAAGTATATGCACCAATTGCTTTCAACTGATTCCTTTTCAACTGACTGCCCACTGCTTTGTTCCGACGTAACAACTTACATTTGTATAGCATTTTACAGTTTTCAAAACACTTTCAAACACATTATCTCATTTCAATTTCACAAGCAATTCACAAAGTAGGCAAGCTGCACAAGGCTAAAAATGGCCAATTTAGAAAGAGAGCCCAGAGTTCCTCTGACTCATGCCACTACACCATGTCCTACTGCTAAATGATGAACTTTTATAGTCTTTGAACAAGACTTACTGATTGAAAACATGTTACTTGAGAATCCCAGGGCTCTCTCTTGGTGCAACTGGCTCCTTTACAAAGCTTTTTAATGCACAGAGAAACCTACTCCCATGAGTAGGATGAATCCATTCATTTTAGAGCAAGAGAGGAGAAAGCCTATTAT
>NW_012108141.1:1688916-1697728 GCF_000951045.1 Mandrillus leucophaeus
GGCCGAGGCAGGTGGATCACCTGAGGTCAGGAGTTCGAGACCAGCCTGGCCAACACGGTGAAACCCCGCCTCTACTAAAAATACAAAAATTAACTGGGCATGATGACGCATGTCTGTAATCCCAGCTACTCAGGAGGCTGAGGCAGAAGAATCGCTTGAACCTGGGAGGTGGGAGATTGCAGTGAGCTGAGATCGCGTCACTGCACTCCAACCTGGGGGACAGAGCGAGACTCTGTCTCGTTGCGGGGTGGGCGGGTGTGGTGGCTCAAGTCTGCAATCCCAGCACTTTGGGAGGCCAAGACGGGAGGATCACCTCAGGTCAGGAATTCGAGACTAACCTGACCAACATGGAGGAACCCTGTCTCTACTAAAAATACAAAATTAGCCAGGTGTGGTGGCACATGCCTGTAATCCTAGCTACTCAGGAGGCTGAGGTAGGAAAATCTCTTGAACCCAGGAGGCAGAGGTTGCGGTGAGCCAAGATTGCGCCATTGCACTCCAGCCTGGGCAACAAGAGTGAAACTCTATCTCAAAAAAAAAAACAAAAAAAAAAACCCACAGATCCTAAAATTTGGTGGTATTTGGTTCTTAATCCCAGCTCTGTATTTAAAACCTATATGATGCTAGGCAAGTTACTAAGTTCCCTGAGTTTCTTTCCTCATTGATAAAAAGGCACAATTGCAGTTAGAACTGTCACATACACGATTTTCAGCAAATGGCCCGACACACAAAGCATCATATAAATATATATAAACTATCATGATTATTTTTAGACCATATGGTCATAACCCAGACATCACTCTTCATTGGGTGACAGGTACACAGCTTCCAGACATGGTTCCTAAGTGGAAATAAACTGTCTCCTTTGGAGTAGTTTTGGAAACCAAATCTATAAAGTGACAGTAAATATCATAAACAAGGAACTGCCCTTTGAAAATTAGAAGAAAAATGTCTAGTGTAACAGAATAATACGAAGTTGAGAAAGAAGGAAGAAAGGAAGAAAACTGTGTGCACATACACCACACATGTGCGCACACACACACACACAGCAAAAGTAGGGAACAAGACAATTTTTTAAATGGGTATCCCACTCCATATTTGCTCAGCACTAACAGTGTGCTTAAAGACTCTGAAAGTTAGATAGAATCTTCATTTAAATTGTTTCTTTAATGAACAAATGAATGATAGTGTTCATTTCCCAGAGTTGCACATGTTTTCCATTAAGGATTATTTAACTCAACCTAAAATCTGCAAAAAGGCCAGTAAAAGAAAAACAAAAAGATGGTCATGTAATTAATCTTATTAATCATTTGCTTTCAAGGAGTATATATGCTAAAGGAAGAGACACAGGCAAAAAAGAATTTTAATATCACAGTAACACAATAAGGTTTCAGACAGATTTGTACAGGGTACAGTGAGAACAGAGGAAATGGGGAAATTATGTCAAACTACAGGTTCCAAATTCCGGGACGAGATGACACCTGAGCTGAGTCTTGAAGGTGGTGGGCGGTGTAAGAATGAGCCAGCGAAGGAAGTGCAGTGGTTGACAATAGCTGTCCTGGCGGAAGGAACAGCAAGAGCAAAGGGTGGGTGATGGCGGGGGGGCGGCTGCCGCAGTGACATGTGCTGGCAACCACAAGCAGTTCAGTATTACCACTAGATCAAGTCTAAAGCAGGGCATGGCTTACAATAGTGTGGTATCTCACAAAGAGGGGAAATGGCATTTAAATAAATTTTTTCTTCAAGTTTTCCCACTGTACATAATAAACCCTAGGGGAAAAAAAAATACATTCTAGCAAAAATATTTGTTCAAATAAGCACTTTCATCATAGAATACCTATTTCTATGGTGAGCAAAGACATTACATTTTTGAAATCTGGGCTTAACTGCCATAAAGAGTCTGCATTTCCTCCCTACTTTTCTCTAGACTGAGATTTAAAGCATTTAAAAGCAGTACTTTTGGCTGGGCATGGTGGCTCATGCCTGAAATCCCAGCACTTGAGGAGGCTGAGGCAGAAGGATTGCTTGAGACTAGGAGTTCCATGCCAGCCTAGCCAACATAGCAAGACCCCTGTCTCTAAATACATGCATATATACATACCTACATATATAAAAGCAGTTTTTTTTTTTTAACTGGCAGGAGTCTTGATATGGTTTGGCTCTGTGTCCCCACCCAAATCCTATCTTGTAGTTCCCATAATTCCTATGTGTTGTGGGAGGGACCCAGTTGGGAGATAATTGAATCATGGGGGTAGGTCTTTTCCGTGCTATTCTTGTGATAGTAAGTCTCATAAGATCTGATGGCTTTAAAAACAGGAGTTTCCCTGCACAGGCTTTCTGTCTTTGCCCTCTGCCATCCATGTAAGACATGATCAGCTCCTCCTTGTCTTCCACCATGATTGTGAGATCTCCTCAGCCACGTGGAACTGTTAAGTCCACTGAACCTCTTTTTCATCCCAGTCGCAGGTATGTCTTTATCATCAGTGTGAAAACAAACTAATACAGGTCTGATGACCTCTCCTATAAAATGTGAGATCTAAAAGAATCACAGTAGAAGCTGAGACAACACCTGTCACAGAAACCTGTAGAACTGATGAATGATTTGTGCCTATTTGCTTAGGAATCCATTTTTCAAGTCATTTTTGGAGATTTCAAATGCGAGGACTAAACATCATTGCTAATTTTATGGGCACAGGTAGGCTAAACACTCCTAAAAGCAGTAACTTAACCATGCCCTGAGAATGACCCTGTGAGACAGATGCACCTCAATGTGTGCTCTGAGCTAGGGAATCCAGGAGTGGCCAACTTGGAGAGACACTCCTTGTCTATGATAAACAACTGAGCCCCTGGCCTGTCCTGTGGAACACGGGCCATACAGGGAATTGAGGCCCTGAGTTTTGTGTTAAATGAAGGTTGTCAAGTGAAAGCTATTAGGAGGGTGTTAAGTGAAAATGCTATATAAACTGCATAATATTTGCAGGTGGCTGCAGTTTTCCTGCCCAGCCTGCTGCCACTGGGCCATGAAGTTACACTGTGCTGCCCATGGCCACTGAACTGTAGGAAGGCATGTATCTTGGTAGCCTGCTGCCACTGGACTCCCTCCCCTGTAGTAACGGCCTAATAAAACTCTACGTCTCGTTTTGCTGGCTTATGGTCTCTTCTTTGTCTTCTTGAACCTGGTGTCTTCCTTCTTAAGATTTTCTTTTTTTTTAATAGAGAACAAAGAGTTTATTTTTAAATATTTTTCTTTCTTAATAGAAGTGGGGTGTTACCATGTTAGCCTGGCCGGTCTCAAACTCGTGGCCTCAAGTATTCTACCCGCCTCGGCCTCCCAAAATGCTGGGATTACAGGCATGAGCCACCACACCCGGCCCCCATTAAGATTGATAGAAGTTCGGCACAACATCAGGGAAGTGGTATCTAGTGAAGGAAGCATATTTATGACTATTGTGTTTGTTGTGTGTATTTTAAATGTCACAGAGCCTGTTTTCAATGCTTTGAATGCTCTGTTTTCAGTGTTCCAGTTGGACTCAATCAAAGATATCGATCTTATACCCCAGTCACTCTGTGAGCAACTGAGACTTATTTTGGGGAAGAGGACACAGCACAAAACCCGCATCCCCTGCCCCTTTCGTTACCCTCTCCAACGCACCTGAAGGTTCAAATACATTAAGTACGGCCTGATTCACAAAAACCCTCCTTGTCCTTTACTCTGAAGGGCAAAAACCTTGGATGATCCATAAAAAGAAATTCCATAGGGAACAGATTTCTGTAAAAACTACTTTGCCATGTTTAGCAAGAATTCCACTAGCTTGAAAATGGTAAGTGTGCAGAGAGAAGAATTGCTAAGGAAACGATGAGTAAATTATATGGTACTTGATAGTGTACTTCAAAAGCATGACAATCAATCCATTGTCTGATATAAATAATTCAGAAGACATATTCTTACATTTCCTTGTAGGTGTAAAAACACTACTTCATCCCTAGCTATATGTTTACTCGTTAGTCTTTCCTCCTATTAAACGTTCCTAGGCAAGGAAAGGGGTTGGCCTATGGTATTGGATATAAGATGTGAAAGAGAAAAAAACAAAATTAATGGCAGGTAAAATAATAAGCAGTTTCCAAAGGCTGGGCATAGTGGCTCACTCCTGTCATCCCAGCACTTTGGGAGGCTGTGGTGGGCAGATCACTTGAGGCCAGGAGTTCGAGACCAGCCTGGCCAACATGGCAAAACCCTGTCTCTACTAAAAATACAAAAATTAGCCAGGCATGGTGGTGCATGCCTGTAATCCCAGCTACTGGGGAGGCTGAGGCAGGAGAATCGCTTGAACCCAGGATGTGGAGGTTGCAGTGAGCCAAGATCTGCCACTGCACTCCAGCCCGGCAAACAGAGCAAGACTTCATCTCAAAAAAAAAAAAGAGTAGTTCCCAAATCATGCCAACGGAAAAAAAAATATTCCAAGAAGACCCAGATAAGTAATTCAATCTCCTGTATTTGTCAAATGTTTATAATCTATTATGATTCCTAATAAATCATTTTGAATTTAATACTTATTCTCTTTTAAGAATTTCAAGTTTAATGACTTGTACAACTAGCTCTGCAAGAAAAAGATGTTACTACCATTTGTCCTCAATGATGCCAGTCGTCTGAATTTAAATTTCCAAACAAATTCTTCAGGATCGAATTATTTTTACACAGACCAAGGGAGGTGGCTTATTCAATAAATCATCTGAAGAATTTTAGTTTCAATAAACCTTTTCAAATAATTTGTTCTGAATGGGGCAAATTTAATACCATCAAAGACTGTCTTGGCTACAGGCAATAATATGCATAAATCCCACAAATATAATGTTGAGTAAAAAACGCGAGACACAAAAGAAGATATATTTTATAATTACATGGGTATAAAGTTCAAAAGGAGCAAAATTGATGATTTTCAAAGTGAGAAGTGGGGCACAAGAGAAGCTTCTGGGGTGGAGATAAGGTTTGGTATCCTGATCTGTGTGCTGGTTACATGGGAGAGTTCAGTTTGCCAATTTTTACTAATCTGTAAACCTACAGTTTATGCTTCTTTCTGTAAATATGTTATACTTCAGTAAGAGTAAAAAATAAAAATCACAAAGGTCATCACGGGTCCTGCTTCAGTAAACTGCCTGGGTTAAAAATCAACATTCGAGGCAGGCGCGGTGGCTCACACCTGTAATCCCAGCACTTTGGGAGGCCACGGTGGGCGGATCACCGGAGATCAGGAGTTTGAAACTAGCCTGGCCAACATGGCAAAACCCTGTCTCTACTAAAAATACAAAAGCCGGGCGTGGTGGTGGGCACCTGTAGTCACAGCTACTTGGAAGACCGAGGCAGGAGAATAGCTTTTGAATCGGGAAGGCAGAGGTTGCAGTGAGCCAAGACCACGTTATTGCACTCTAGCCTGGGCAACAAGAGCAAAACTCCGTCTCAAAAAAAAAAAATCAACATTAGAGTCCAGAATAGGAAAATCTACAGAGACAGAAAGTAGATTAGCTGTTGCTTAAGGGTTGGGGATGAGTGGGTGGAGGGATAGCAGGACTGAGGGTTGAAAGGTATGGAGTTTCTTTTTGAAGTGACAAAAATGTTCTTGTCTCACTCTGTCACCCCCACTGGAGTACAGTGGCACCATTTCAGCTCACTGTAACCTCTGCCTCCCATGGTCAAATTATCCTCCCACCTCAGCTTCTTGAGTACCTGGGACCACAGGTATGCATCACCATGCATGGCAAATTTTTTGTAGAGATAGGGTTTTGCCATGTTGGCCAGAGTGGTCTCAATCACCTGGGCTCAAGCAATCCACTTGCCTTGGCCTTTCAGAGAGCCAGGATTAGGTGTGAGCCACCATACCAGGCAGACAAAAATGTCCTAAAATTGAATGTGGTGATAGTAATACAACACTGAGAATACAGTATAAAAACCATTGAATTGTACACTTAAAAAAAAAAAAAAAAAAAACAGGAAAACGATTATCTTATAATCTTAATTGCTCAGTGTCCTTCACTAGTCCCTCCTTTTTTATTCCCCTGACTCCAAGACTGGGTATCAGTAGAATGAGTACAAATGTACATTTTGTTTCATTTATTCATTTTTTTTTTTGAGACAGACTCTTGATCTGTCACCCAAGCTGGAGTGCAGTGGCACAGTCTCTGCTCACTGCAACCTGTGCCTCCCAGGTTCGAGCGATTCTCCTGCCTCAGCCTCTGGAGTAGCTGGGATTACAGGTGTTCACCACCCTGCCCAGCTAGTTTTTGTATTTTTAGTAAAGACAAGGTTTTGCCATGTTGGCCAGGCTGGTCTCAAACTCCTGACCTCAGGTGATCCACCCGCCTCAGCCTCCCAAAGTGCTGGGATTACAGGTTGTGAGCCACTGCCTTCATTTATTCATTTTTTAGAGATGGCGTCTCACTATGTGGGCCAGACTGGTTTCAAACTCCTGGCTTAAGCGATCCTCCCACCTCGGCCTCCCAAAGTACTGGGATTACAGGCGTGAGGCACTGTGCCCATCCCAAAGGTACATTTTTATTTGAAGAAAAAGCTAATGAAAATCACATTACCTGAGTTTCATTCCGCTACCCCCAGCCCTGACCTCTACCTATTTATTACTCACTGCTTACCTTCTCTATATGAGCAGTGCTCAACAGGAATCTGGGATTGGGGGATGAATACAGTGATTCCCAAACTTAGTTGCACGTTGAAATCACCTGGGGAACTTTGAAAACTACTGATGCCCGAGTCCTCCCTCTACAGATTCTATTTAATTGGCATGGGATGCAACATAGGTATACAAATTTTCTTAAAGCTCTCCAGGAACCAAACTCCAGACACATTATATATTGATATAATACACTGATACATTACCTAAACACACACACGCACACACTCCTCACGTGATTCTAATATGCAGCCCAAATTAAGAATTTTTAGTGATTTTCACAAGGAAGTGAAAATCTAAATTCTCTGCCATTTATTAGTTCTCTGACATGCGTAAAACTATTTGATCCCTCGGAACTTGAAGGTATGACTTTGAGACATGCCTAGTGCATACGAGGTTTTCAAAAAAATGTTAGCTGCCTTTCCTTTTTTCTTTCCCTTCAAAAATTGGAGAATTTTATTTTTCAAGAAAGCAATTGTGTTGTCACTATTATGTTCCTTTCTGTTCTTCAGAGCCCTCTGCCTAATGCTTGCTCTCTAATGTAAGTTAAGGAACCTCTTGTGCTCTGGCTTCCTGGAACCTTGGACTTGTAGATTGAGAATCTGATCTCTGCCTTGGCTGACCTCTCAGGATTTGGTATCTAGACCACCTGTCAGTTCTTTTTTTTTTTTTTTTAGACAGAGTTTTGCTCTGTTGCCCAGGCTGGAGTGCAGTGGCTCGATCTTGGCTCACTGTAACCTCCAACTCCCGGGTTCAAGCAATTCTCCTGCCTCAGCCTCCTGAGTAGCTGGGATTATAGGCGTGGGCCACCACACCCAACTAATTATTGTAGTCTTAGTAGAGCCGGGGTTTCACCATATTGGTCAGGCTGGCTTGAACTCCTGACCTCGTGATCCGCCCACCTTGGCCTCCCAAAGTGCTGGGATTACAGGCGTGAGCCACCGCGCCTGGTGTCAGTTCTTTTCTGATTCTGGTTTTCCCTGCTCAAGTTGTCTTTACCGCTGCTGAAAAGCCAAGCATGCCATGTAACAGACTTTGCATTGTATCTTTATCAAGTAAGAACTCGTATTTAGATCAATGAGGAGAATGAAGTTGGGCAGTCTAGATAACGGGCTATGAAGAAAAAAAGGAAAAGTCATGAGAACACAAGGTGTCAAGCAACATGGAGGGTTCTGAAGGGGTTTCTAGAGAGCAGGGGTTCCAAACTGGCAGCCTGCAGGCCACACCCAGCTCCAATGTTGTTTAGCCCTCACAGTGTTAAAAAGGTTTCTGAACTGATTGCTGGCTTTTAAAATTGAGAAATTTCAGCCAGGCGCAGTGGCTCACTCCTGTAATTCCAGCAGTTTGGGAGGCCAAGGCAGGTGGATCATGAGGTCAGGAGTTTGAGACCAGCCTAGCAAATACGGTGAAACCCTATCTCTACTAAAAATACAAAAATTAGACGAGCGTGGTGGCACACGCCTGTAGTCCCAGCCACTCAGGAGGCTGAGAGGCAGGAGAATCGCTTGAACCTGGGAGGCGGAGGATGCAGTGAGCCGAGACGCTCCAGCCTGGGTGACACAGTGAGACTCCCTCTCAAAATATATAAATAAATAAAATAAAACTGAGAAATTTCAACAAAAATCCAGATGTCTAGTTTCTCTTGAAAAAGACGACAATCTGGCAACAATGGACTCACTGTTCCACATGGAACCAATGAGGACATCAGTAGCTGCTACTTCCTTGGGATGGGGTATCCTCTCTCCCGTTTTCTGTAGATACCACCACCACCTGCTTCCCTTTATTTACTGGCCAGCCTCTCCGCCTCTCCAGGTATCTGAGGTTTTTTTTTTTTTTTTAAGAGTTGGAGTCGGCTGGGAGCGGTGGCTCACGCGTGTAACTCCAGCACTTTGGGAGGCCAAAGCGGGCGGATCACGAGGTCAGGAGTTCAAGACCAGCCTGGCCAAGTTGGTGAAACCCCATCTCTATTAAAAATATAAAAATTAGCTGGGCACGGTGGCAGGAGCCTGTAATCCCAGCTACTTGGGAGGCCGAGGCAGGAGAATCGCTTGAACCCGGGAGGCAGAGGTTGCAGTGAGCTGAGATCGCACCACTGCACTCCAGCCTGGCGACAGAGCAAGACTCCACTCAAA
>NW_012108141.1:1698283-1701068 GCF_000951045.1 Mandrillus leucophaeus
TCACGAGGTCAGGAGATCAAGACCATCCTGGCTAACAGGGTGAAACCCCGTCTCTACTAAAAATACACAAAATTACCCAGGCGTGGTGGCGGGCGCCTGTAGTCCCAGCTACTCAGGAGGCTGAGGCAGGAGAATGGCATGAACCTGGGAGGCGGAGCTTGCACTGAGCCGATACCGCGCCACTGCACTCCAGCCTGGGCGAAAGGGCGAGGCTCTGTCTCAAAAAAAAAAAAAATTAGCCAGATATGGTGGCGGGCGCTTGTAGTCCCAGCTACTCGGGAGGGTGAGGTAGGAGAATCGCTTGAATCTGCGAGGTGGAGGCTGCAGTGAGCCAAGGTGGCGCCATTGCACTCCAGCCTGGGCAACAAGAGCGAGACTCTGTCTCAAAAAACAAACAAACAAACAAACAAAAAACCACTATGTCTTTATACCTTACCAAGTTCCAGGAAAGATTTCAGATGGCGCTAGCAGACAGGATGGGCTAAAGACTGCAACATCACATCCAGAAATAACAGCTTAAGGGATTTTCAGTAGATTTGAACAGGAAGTGATAAGGACATGAAGGAAACTGGGGACAGCAAGACAGAGAGAAAGGCAGGACTATGAGAAGGGGTGATCGTCAAGGCCCAGTGAATATCCAGGACAATGGCCCTGAGGCTCAAGAACCAGAATCCAGAAGACTCAACCACTGTAGACAGGAGCTCAGCACTGATGGGCTTGGGAAAAAACAAAACAGGATTTGGTTATCAGGGAAGAGACATGGTAAAACTAATCAACATTTCAGGGCCTCAACAAAAAAGGCATCAGACCTGGAGGGAGAGTAAAGTTACTGGGCAGGAATAACATAGCAGCACCCAGGACCCAAAGAAGGAAGGCTGTGTGGCCGCGCCACTCAGGTGCCCCGGGGTCCATTCAGGCCCACCTGATTTGCAGCAATCAGACTCCATTCTAAGATCCACATAAGCTGTAATCCTTCTCAGTTGCTGCCATGATTGTCTCCTGCACTGGGTGGGTCTGCGCCTGGAGGTGACAGTTACAGGTGTCTAGGGTCTGAGGGTCAAGACAGAAGCTGGGCTATGTCCAAGTCAACCTGGACCTCCCCAGAAATTAGCCAAAAATGTGGGTATGGGACTCAGGAAAAAAGTTAGGCTTGAAACAGAGATTTGGGAGCAATCTCCCAAGAGCTGAAGCCAAGAAGAGAGTGCCAAGAGAAACACAGATGACTGTCAAAGCCTATAGAGGAGCCACATTTAAGGGAGGGAGGGGTAAGGAGGCAGCTACTCTGGCAGTCAAAGATGCATACAAAAAAACCCCAAACACCTGAGGCCAGGCATGGTGGCTCACGCCTGTAATCCCAGCATTTTGGGAGGCCAAGGCGGGTGGATCACATGAGGTCAGGAGTTCAAGACCAACCTGGCCTACATAGTGAAACCCCATCTCTACTAAAATACAAAAATTAGCCAGGCGTGGTGGTGGGCCCCTGTAATCCCAGCTATTCAGGAGGCTGAGGCAGTAGAATCACTTGAACCTGGGAGGCAGAGGTTGCAGTGAGCCAAGACCACACCACTACACTCTAGCCTGGGCCACAAGAGCGAAAGTCTGTCTCAAAAAAAAAAAAAAAAAAAAGAGTTAACAGAAAAGCACCTGAGATGAACAGAATCCTCCAGCTTCACAGAAGCTAAGAAAATAAATTTAAAGAAGGGGGTGGTTAACAGTCACTTACTGAAGAAAGGACACATAAGACGAAGACCAAAATAGACCAAAAGTAGGTAACCTTCAAAAGATTTTTCAGAGAAAGGGGTGGAAACCAGACTGCAAAGGGTTAAGAGAGTAGGTATTGAGGAAGTTAGAGAGAAGCCAAACAAACCCTAGTATTTATGGTAGTGAGGTTTGAGCTATGTTTGTTTTGGCTGTGCAGTTGCTAGGTTATGACAAGGGCACACTGAACTCCTGCTCTGCTGCTGCTTTTTGTCTGGCATTCTCAGAAATCACCTGGATCACCTAGTCTTACGTAGTCCTAAGGAATAACTGAACTTGTTATATTTCTTCCTTTTCAAAGTGGAACGCAGCGGATCCCTAATCTACCCGTGGTTGCCAACAGTCCTTCACCATGTGGGCTGGGGTCAAAAAAGCACCATGGTATCCATGGTTTTGGGAGTGTGGAGGGGTCACTGAGCATGAGGCTGGCTATGAAGAAAGGAGTTATGTTCTTCCCTCCTCTTTGCACATTTGTTTTTACTTCCCAATGCCCGGTGGCCTTGGTAAAAAACATTCGATGTGTAAATGATGTGAGCATGGCAGACAACTGCCAGCTTTCTAGCAGTTGTTCCCAATCATCATTGTCGTCATGGAAAGAGGACTAAATCAGGAGTGTGGACACCAATGGGCAGCCTGCTAATTTTATAACTGTAATCCTTTTACACAACACAGGTCCATGTTCACATGCATGCAAGAGTAACATGAAGTTAAACTCAGCACTTTCTGCACGGTAGGTGCTCTACTATACTCGCGTAAAGCAGTTAAAGATGGTCATTCCTCATAAAGACAAGCTGAAGAAAATCTTCCCTTTTCTTCAACATATTCAGATTTTATTTTCATCCCCTTTAAAAAGACAAGTTGGACAGGCACTGTGGCTCATGCCTATAATCCCAGCACTTTGGGAGGCCAAGGCAGATGAATCACAAGGTCAGAAGATGAGACCATCCTGGCCAACATGGTGAAACCCCGTCTCTACTAAAAATACAAAAATTAGCTGGGCGTGGTGGCACGTGCCTGTAGTCCCAGC
>NW_012108141.1:1702640-1723280 GCF_000951045.1 Mandrillus leucophaeus
GTTAGCCAGGATGGTCTCGATCTCCTGACCTCGTGATCCGCCCGTCTCGGCCTCCCAAAGTGCTGGGATTACAGGCTTGAGCCACCGCGCCCGGCCAAGATGTCCATGTTCTAATCCACAGACCTGGGAATATGTTTCCTTATAGAACAAAAAAGGAACTTTGCAGATATGATTAAATTAAGAATCTTCAGATGGAGAGATTATCCTGAAATATCTAGGGGAGCCCACTGTAATAAGGAGAGTCCTCATAACAGGGAGACAAGAGTGTTAATGTTAGAGAGAAGGCTATGTGAGGAAGGAAGCAGCCAGTGAAGGAGATGTAATGACATTATGTTGCTGGCTCTGAAGACAAAGTAAGGAGCCATGAGCCAAGAAATGCAGGTGGCTTCTAAAATCTGGGAAGGGCAAGGAAACCGATTCTTTCCTAGAGCCTTCAGAGGGAAGCAGCCCTGCTGACACCTAGAGGTTAGCCCAGTGATGATGCCCGGAAAACACTCAACGTACCATCTGCTTCCACTTTAAATTCTTGCCTACTGACTTTCAGTGGGCCCAAAGGGGTCCCTATCTCTGCCAACACTACAATAATGCAATATTTCCCACCAATTTACCCTCCTACTCTCCTAGACAGCTATTTTACAGCTTCTGAGCTTTCCTCAAATCTCCCAACTTCTCTTTTGGGTCATACTGTTTGCTGGAGGGAGGGACTTCACCACATACTCATGAAGAGGTCATGAGCAACCAGAACTTCCATTTTTGTTCATTCGAGACAGGGTTTCACTTTGTCACCCAGGCTGGAGTGTAGTGACATGATCACGGCTCGCTGAAGCTTCAAACTCAAGCAATTCTCTCACCTCAGACACCCGAGGATCTAGGACCATCGGTGTGTGCCACCGCACCTGGCTAATTTTTAGATTTTTTTATAGAGATGGGGATCTCGCTATGTTGTCCAGGTTGGTCTTAAACTCCTGGGCTCAAGACATCCTCCCAAAGTGCTGGGAATACAGGCTTGAGCCACCACATCCTACATCTGGCCCAGAACGTTGAAACTCTCCCACCTCTCCGTATGTATACCAGCATCTGCACCCACCCCCTCCTCTGTCCCACTTGTTACTTTCAATACACTGTGCTCCTGTCTAAAGCCAATCCCTCCCCTCTTACCTCAAGAACATTGCTTCTGCAGTTCTCCATCATCGTGAATTTCTTCCTTTCCACTGGCTCATTTGTACCAGCATATAGACGTGATTTTAAAGCACCCAGTGTAAAAACAACAGAATTCCTCCTACAATATCCCTCTCTAGCAATCACTCAGTTTCTCTGCTCCTTCTTAGAGCAAAGCTCCTAAAAAGAGATTTTTATGCTTGCTGTCTCTAATTCCTCTTCTATCCTTTTTGAATCCACTTCAATTGGCTGTTAATCCATCCTCAGCACAGTTCTACCCAGTGGGAGTCATTATTTCCACTGTACAGAAGAGCAGAGTCTCAAAGAGTTTGGGCAACTTATTCAAAATCACACTCAGCCTGACCCTAAAGCCTATGCTCTTTCTACTCACTGCTTCAGCCTGGCCCTCAAACTTTAGTTCTTACTCATCTGTAAACTGTACTTCCTAGCCAGCCTCCTGTAACACTGGCCTTGTTACATGTCTTGCAAAGTGCTCATTAGATTTGATTCCAATTCATTTATGAACAATAACATATTGATTTTGAAACTAATATATTTCAGATCTTATCTGGTTGTGTCATGGCTCACACTGACATAATATTTTCTCTTATAGTTGTTGTTTTTCGGAAGGATTTCATTAATATTTCTTTAGGTATGCGGCTATATTATTATAATCCATATTATACTATTTATTCATAAATTTATTATTCTCATTTTAACACATGCTCAATACAAGAATGTAGGAAATGGGAAACAAAAAATACATTTACCATAATTACATCACCAAATACAAATACTGTTAGCACTTCTGTTTCCTTCTAGATTTTCGGTTTTTTTTTTAGTTCTAATCATAGCAAATGTAGAAAAGTAATCTCGCAATTATTGTTAAAATACGCAAAGAAATCAACATAAAATAAAAGCACCAGTACTCAAGGATACATGATTTTTTTTTTTTTTTTGAGACAGAGTCTCGCTCTGTAGCCAGGCTGGAGTACAGTGACGCCATCTCAGCTCACTGCAACCTCTGACTCCCTGGTTCAAGTGATTCTCCTGCCTCAGCCTCCCAAGTAGCTGGGATTACAGGCTCCCGCCACCGTGCCCAGCTAATTTTTGTATTTTTAGTAGAGACGGGGTTTCACCATGTTGGCCAGGATAGTCTTGATCTCCTGACCTCTTGATCTGCCAGCCTCAGCCTCCCAAAGTGCTGGGATTACAGGCGTAAGCCACCACGCCAGGCCCTGAATGTTTAATTTATCATAGGAAAAAAACAGAAATGAAAACATTAATAAAAACAGTTACATGATTTCTTGTATCTTCTGTAAAGTAGAAATAATACTAGCACTTCATTGGATTGTTGTAAGAATTAAGTTAGATAATGTATGGAAGGCATATTAAATGGCAAAAAACTGACCTGTAAGCAGTTATAACAGATTATCTACTCAACCCTTTATTTTCTAAATTCAGCCCTTTCCAGCTCAGGTCAAAGTTCTCTAACCTGTCACTGCTCTTCTACAGACTTTTGTTATTCTTTCAATTTCTAGATTCAAATTAGATTAATTATTCTGTCAACGCAATAGATACCAATGAAATTTATTCCCATGTCCTCCCTCTCACAAAGATAAATGATGCTGAATTATTTTGTGGGTATTGAATGTCTCTCTTATGGGCCTAAATCTTTTCTCCAGTTTCAGTTGCAATTTGCCAACTCTAATCTTTCAGGAGTTAGGACTGCTCTGCTTACACCACTTGTTTTCAACCTTTCTCTTTTGGTAGCTACATCATCAGTTTTTGTTCACTTCTCCCTTGGGGTACTTTGGTAGCAAGATATCCGTGACTGGTCTCGAATTCCTGACCTCATGATCCGCCTGCCTTGGCCTCCCAAAGTGCTGGGATTACAGGCGTGAGCCACCACGCCCAGCTGACACCATTTCATTTTATGGTTTAAAAAAAAAAAAAAAAGAAAAGCATGCTGAAAATACACTATCAGTGTTTATTAAGATGACCCTTAAAAAGGGAGAAAAGAATTAAACAAACTCAGACTAAGAAATTTTTTTTTTTTTTTTTTTTGAGATGGAGTTTCACTCTTGTTGACCAGGCTGGAATGCAATGGCGCGATCTCGACTCACGGCAAACTCCACCTCCCGGGTTCAAGCGATTCTCCTGCCTCAGCCTCCCAAGTAGCTAGGATTACAGGCATGCACCACCACACCTGCTATATATATATACTTTTTTGTAATTTTTAGTAGAGACAGGGTTTCACCATGTTGGTCAGGCTGGTTTCAAACTCCTGACCTCAGGTGATCCTCCCACCTCAGCCTCCCAAAGTGTTGGGATTACAGGCGTGAGCCACCACACCCAGCCAGACTAATAATTTTAAACCATTTGGTTTAAATAAAATATTTTTTTTGGTCAGGCGTGGTGGCTTATGCCTGTAATCCCAGCACTCTGGGAGGCCAGGCGGGCGGATCACAAGGTCAGGAGATTGAGATGATCCTGGCTAACATGGTGAAAGCCCATCTCTACTAAAGATACAAAAAATTAGCCAGGCGTGGTGGCAGATGCCTGTAATCCCAGCTACTCAGGAGGCTGAGGCAGGAGAATCGTGTGAACCCGGGAGGTAGAGGTTGCAGTGAGCTGAGGTCACGCCACTGCACTCAAGTCCGGGTGACAGAGTGAGACTTCGTCTCAAAAAATAAATAAATAGAAATAAAAATAAAGAAAGAAAGAAAACATTTGTCTTATCCCCCCCAAATTTGCAAAACGGAACCTTGTTGACTTGGGAAAACACTGTCATCTGGACTCCACAAATAATATTCTAGTTACTGTATTTATATTTGTTGTATGTTTTACTTATTTTATTTTGAGACAGAGTCTCGCTCTTGTTGCCCAGGCTGGAGTGCAGTGGCATGATCTAAGCTCAACGCAACCTCCGCCTCCTGAGTAGCTGGGATTACACACCCAGCTAATTTTGTTTGTTTGTTTTGACACGGAGTTTCGCTCTTGTTGCCCAAAATGGAGTCCAATAGCATGATCTTGGCTCACAGCAATCTCCACCTCCCAGGTTCAAGAGATTCTCCTGCCTCAGCCTCCTGAGTAGCTGGGATTACGGCACGTGCCACCACACCTGGCTAATTTTGTATTTGTAGTAGATATGGGGTTTCACCATGTTGGTCAGGCTGATCTCTAACTCCTGACCTCAGGTGATCTACCCACCTCGGCTTCCCAAAATCCTGGGATTGCAGGCGTGAGCCACTGCGCCCAGGCTGGGTTATATTTTAGCTATTTGTTTGAAGGCTTTGGACTCAAACATAAATACTGATATAATTTTGGAGAATAACTTTATCCACTTATATTCTACCCACTGGAATACTCTATAGATGAAAACGATAGACCTTGAAGGGGTCCAGAATATGCCATTATGGCATAAAAACTATTTCAAGCAGAAGGTATTTGAGCTTCTGAGATCTTATCTGTCTAAAAGCAGAGTCTCCCAGTGTAATTCAATTGTTATCAATGCCCTCCCTGGGAGGGAAGACTGGCTCTTATCACAGAAGATGAGATGTCTCCATACCACACCTCAACAGATATTGTCACACAACTATCATATCTCCCATGTATTCTTCTAAGGGCCCTTTTAAATCATTTATTTTCCTATAAGTGCCCTTCCTCCTACCTTAAGATGGTATATAAACTCCAAATTCTTTTTTTTTTTTTTTTTTTGAGACAGGGTCTAGCTCTGTTGCCCAGGCTAGAGTGCAGTGACATAATCTTGGCTCATTGTAACTTCCATCTCCCAAGTAGCTGGGCTTACGGGCACATGCCATTGCATGTGGCTAATTCTTGTATTTTTTGTAGAGATGGGGTTTTGCCATGTTGCCTAGGCTGGTCTTGAACGCCTGAGCTCAAGCAACCCTGGGTCTCCTAAAGTGGGCCTGGGTCTCCCAAAGTGCTGGGATTACAGGTGTGAGCCACCGCGCCTGGTCCCCTGAATTCTAACCACCCCTTTGAGTTACATTGGTCTGTCAATTTCTGTAAATGCATTAACTAAGATGTACAATTAAATTGTGTCTTTTCTCTTGCTAATCTATCTTTTGTCATAATTTGCAGGCCCCCAGGAATGGAAACTAAGAGGTTGAAGGAACAGTGTTTCTATACAGGTACAGCTATAGGAGTAAGCATTATGCATGGTTACATTAGCATCACTATTTGTGGAATCTATAGCAAGGCAATTACTGCCCTGGATGTCCCTACCTACCCCCATCAACCCTGGAATTTGGAAATAAGAAAGGCATCAGACACAGCAGAGATATGGCAAGGGACTTGGAAGAGACTTCCAAATGCTTCCATGAAGTAAACTGCACTATAACCAGACTGCAATGTAAATATATCAACACAAGAAGGAGTCAGTGAGACCCTAAAAGGATTAGAAGGAGCCCAGGAAACACCTTTGCAGTGATTTCTGCATGCATTATCTGGGGCAAGGGCCACTTGGGCACTCCATTGGAATACTATGATCTCCATAGCAGGGAAGAGTCAAGGCTTCTAAACTCCCTCAGCTGAAGGACAATCCTTAAAATCACCCACATTCTTTTGTTGCGATGTTAAGTAGGCACTCAGTAAATGCTTACTGAATGAATGAAGAAGGCTCCCACAGGCAGTCTTCTGATTATAATCTGGCTTCCCTGTAACTTCCCATGGGGAGAATGTGCAGACAGGAGGAGTCTCTTCCTTCAGACAGTTAACATTTCTTCTTACACATTAACAAAAGATCAAAGGAGTGTGGTGCAAGGTTCAGATAGCAAAAGCAGATTTCACAGGGCTTGAACAGTGTCTGCACCAGTGATGAGGACCAAACAGAACTCTAGGACCAGACATTGCGGAGGCAGCAGCCAGCACCCCAGAACACTCCACCTCTCAAAGTCCCCCAATCCATACCACTTACCCTTAGCCACGTATGCAACTTCCACTGATTTCCCCCAACCCCTAGACCCTTAATTGAATAAATATTTACTAAGTGTCTACAAAGGGCCAGTCCTAAAATGTATACCACTGTGAAACAGACAAACAGGGTTTTTAGCCTCTTGAGGATTGAGGTCCCCTCAGCTGGGGGGATACAAGATAGTAAGTAGGTGAGTTTAAGACAAAGGATAAAAGCAATGCTAGAGGCATATGGGAGCACCAGATTCTGGCAGAGTGGGAGAGATGTCTTCCAGACTGAAAACTGAAGAATAAGCAGGAACCGAGGTGTGGATGGAAAATGATCCTGAGCTTACCTTTCATTCATAATTTCCTTCCTTCTTTGGCTATCCATTTGATTCATAAGATGTTTCCAAAGTCATTTCATTTTCTTATTATTAGAGTTTAATTAAACAATAATTTAACCTAAATACAATTTCATTTTACCACAATGTTTCTTGTGTATCTCAGAGTAAATGCTTCTTTTGATTGATAAATAAATTTTAGATCTTAGGCAAAATGCACAGTCCTCTGTAATTTGTTTGATTGTTTGTTTGTTGTTTTGAGACAAAGTCTTGCTCTGTCACCCAGGCTACAGTGCAGTGGTGCTATCATGGCTCACTGCAGCCTGGAACTCCTGGGCTCAAGTGATCCTAGGGCCTCAGCCTCCTGAGTAGCGGGGACCACAGGCTTGAGCCACCACGCCCAGGTACTTTTTAAAATTCTTTATAGAGACAGGGTCTCACTATGTTGCCCAGGATGGTCTCGAACTCCTGGGCTCAAGTAATCCTCCCACCTTGGTCTCCCAAAGTGCTAGAATAGTAGGTGTGAGCCACTGTGCCATAATTTTTTTTAATTTAATTTTTTTGAGACAGAGTCTTGCTCTGTCACCCAGGCTGAAGTGCAGTGGCGCGATCTTGGCTCATTGCAATCTCCACCTCCTGCGTTCAAGTGATTCTTCTGCCTCCCTCCCAAGTAGCTGGAATTAGGGTTGTGTGTCATCATGCCCGACTAATTTTTGTATTTTTAGTAGAGACAGGGTTTCATCATGTTGGCCAGGCTGGTCTCGAACTCCTGACCTCAGGTGATCCACCCACCTCAGCCTCCCAAATTGCTAGGAGTACAGGCGAGAACCACCACACGCAGCCTTAATTTTTTAACTCTAGGCCTGCCCTGAGATTTAAGCCTGTTTAACCCACAACCCAGGACAGCTTTGAATGTGGCCCAACACAAATTCATACGTTTTCTTAAAACATTATGAGATTTTTTTTTTTTTTTTTTTTTTTTAGTTCATCGGCTATCATTAGTTTTAGTGTATTTTCAGTGTGGCCCAGGGAAGCCAAAATATTGGACACCCCGATCTAAACCCACTGCCACACTTGGGGAAAAACATGCCTGGAGGGCATAATCTTTCCCCTCCCTAGTAGAGGGCTCAGGTTCATTAAACTGCCTGACCTCCCAGCCTGGGGGTTCCTCAGACATGCAGATAGCCCGTTTCAGAAAACAGAACTCCCACAAAAGCCTGGGTTGTGCCTGCAGGCTACCTGGGAGGTACAAGCTCACACAGAGAAACAAGAGGCGGAAACCTACAGTAAATCATGTTTTACCATTTCAACAGAAGTCTGAAATTATAGACCAAAGCCAAATTAAGTCACCTTCCTACTTTCCAGTGGATTTTCTTGTGTATTGTCTCTAGTCGCTTCCCTGTGGTGATCAGATGTAAAGCTTATTTTGAAAAATAAAAGGCCTGCACAGGTCAGGGAGTGGGTTGGGAGAGCCAGAGAAGAGCACATTCCACCCTACGGGCAGCCTGGAGGAGGGAGGGGAGGCCTTCCAGGAAAGATGGACGGCAGGGAAGGCAGGCTGGGAAGGAGAGTGAGGGACAAAGGCATCAGGGCTGAGTAGTGGAAAGGCTGTACCTCCAGAAGTTCTGCCACAGCCACATTCAGGATCTCCTAAGTGAGCTAGGTGGGGTCCTTAAAAAGAGTGGGTAGGAAGTTAACACACTCACTGTAGAAGTGGGCTATGAAGAAGGAACAGGTGTAACAGCCTCTCAACAGCTACAGACCAGCAAATGCCATAAAATTTTACTGCCCTTAAAACTCAGGGATAATAGTTATTTACTGAGCACAGGAACAGTGACTGGAATAATGAATACTTGCTATGTGTCAGGCACTATTTCTAGTTCTTCCCATGTACAATATCTACATACATATACATATATATGTACACACACACATCATATATGTCTCCACTCATTTAATCCTCTCAACAATCCTGTTGTTACCCGAAAGGGGCGACACTATGAGGTTGGTTCTATTATTATTTCCATTTTACAGATGATGATACAGGCTCACAGAGGTTAAGTAACAAGAAGTAACTCATAGGTGAGTGCTTTGGAAACTCAACTAAGATCTTACACTTGAACTTCAGCTATTCTAATAAACCTGGATACTGAGGCAGCATTGTGTATTTTTTTTTTCCTTTAGTAGAGACAGAGCCTCACGATGTTGACCAGGCTGTCTTTAAGTCCTAGCCTCAAATGATCCTCCCGCCTTGGCCTCCTAAAGTGCTGAAATTACTGGGGCACACTGCACTATTATATTCTTGTATACTGTTGTGAATGCTGGAGCTAGATTGGGCTTGAATCTCGAGCTCTGCCACTTAGCAGCTGTGGTGTGACCTTAGCCAAATGATCACAGAATGAGCATAATGAGATCAGCCTGACCGACATGGAGAAACCCCATCTCTACTAAAAATACAAAATTAGTGGGGCGTGCTGGCACATGCCTGTAATCCCAGCTACTTGGGAGGCTGAGGTAGGAGAATCACTTGAACTCGGGAGGCAGAGGTTGCAGTGAGCCAAGATCACGCCATTGCACTCCAGCCTGGGCAACAAGAGCAAAGCGCCGTCTCAAAAAAAAAAAAAGAATGAGCATAAGGATAGTGCCTACTCTACAGGGTGGTTATGGAGATTATATTAGCTAATATATGCAAGTTCTTAGAACGATGTCTAGAATATGGTCAAAGTTGACCACTACTAAAGGCATGGTGGCACATGCCTGTAATCCCAGCTACCCGGGAGGCTGAGGTAGGAGAATTGCTTGAACCTGGGAGGCAGAGGTTGCAGTGAGCCGAGATCACGCCATTGCACTCCAGCCTGGGCAACGAGAGCAAAGCTCTGTCTCGAAAAAAAAGAATGAGCATAATTATAGTGCCTACTCTACAGGGTGGTTATGAAAATTATATTAGCTAATATATGCAAGTTCTTAGAACAATGTCTAGAATATGGTCAAAGTTGACCACTACTAAAGGTCCATGTTAGAAGACAAGTAGCAAATTGGAGTGGAAAGGACTATTACGCATAGCAAGGGGAACTGCTAACAACCTTAACAGCAAAAGGGAAACATAACGCATTTAATAGGAAAAGAGTGGCCAGGCAGGTGGCTCATGCCTATAATCCCAGCACTTTGGGAGGCTGAGGCAGGCGGATCACCTGAGATCGAGAGTTCAAGACCAGCCTGACCAACATGGAGAAACCCCGTTCCTACTAAAAATACAAAATTAGCTGGGCGTCGTGGCGCATGCCTGTAATCCCAGCTACTCAGGAGGCTGAGGCAGGAGAATTGCTTGAACCCGGGAGGTGGAGGTTACGGTGAGCCGAGATCAAGCCACTCACTCCAGCCTGGGCAACAAGGGCGAAACTCCATCTCAAAAAAAAAAAAGGAAAAGAGTGTAATGAAAGACAGGTATGTACAGGATACGTGACCTTCCAGCGCTCAAATAAAAATTAGACATTCACAACCAGGTTGGGATAAAGAAATTGACCTGAGATAATGTCTACAACCCTTAAGACAATTATCAAGTTTTTGCTATAAAGGATCATTAATGGTTAGCTTAATTATAATCCGGTGGTTTAACATATCAATGTAGAAAAATGTTGATTGGACCTTAGTCCTATCAAAGATAAATTTTATGAAATTAAAATGAACTTGCATTTTTCAAACTTTGTGGCATTTACTTAGAGCAGAACTGGATTTACTGAAAGCAGAATATATTATTCAATATTACATATTAATTTTCAGAATAAAAATGTAAACATAATTCTAATGTAATTAACTCATTGGGTTTTTTAAACTACTGTTACTACAAATGAGCTGCTTTTCAGCCAATGTGTACATAAAATTGAGATTTATTTCACAGTAAATTCAAATGTATATATAATTAACAGACCCTCTATTACCAAGTATGTGCAATGACAAAGTGTTACTTACTGTGCTGTTTGCTGAAATGGCTGCCTTCTGCTAGAGGGACAGGTATTGCCTTAGGGAAGTACCCCTTCCAATTTCAAACCAGAAAACTAGGAACTGTGAGGGTAGGTGTTAAGAAAGCTGTCAGGACCCTTCCCTTGCCCTGTCTCTTGGCCTAGTCTTGAGGAATCCAGGTGAATACCCTTCTCTTCCACTAGACTTGGCTCTTAGAAAGGACTTGGCAAACATGTTTTGTTCTACTCTACCCTCTACCACCAAGCCAGGCTAATGATTCCTTGGATGCTGGGAGTGAAGAGGGCCCAGTATGCATGAATAGCCCAAGAACTACAAAGACAGGGATCCCTGTGAGCCGCAGAGGGTAAACAAACTCTATAAACCACATGATCTCGATTGACATCACTCTCACTCATAGAATTTATTTCTTCTAGCAGCTAGAACCCAGCTCAGCTGCAGACTAGATAATAATTCATAGCAACTGGTCCACAGCCTTAAAGGGGGAAGCAGTGCCTCCTAGAGGCAATTATGCTGGTGGAAGCAGTAATTTGTGAGAGACTTGAGGAGATGGTCCATACATTTGGGGAATATGATAATGATTATGTGGTCTGGTTGAACCTCTCCACTGGGATCTTCTCCATTAAGTTAAAAAGTTTGGGCTGGGCACAGTGGCTCATGCCTGTAGTCCCAGCACTTTGGGAGGCCAAGGCAGGAGGACTGCTTGAGCCCAGGAATTCAAGAACAGCCTGGGCAACATGGTGAAACCCTGTCTATAAAAAATACAAAAAAATAGCCAGGCATGGTGGCACACACTTGTAGTTTCAGCTACTTGGGAGGCTGAGGAGGGAGAAAAACCTGAGTCCAGCAGTTGGGGGCTAAAGTGAGTCATGACTGGTCACTGCACTCCAGCCTGGGCAACAGAGAAAACTTGTTTGAAACAATAACAACAAAACGATCAGCCAGGCTGGGCATGGTGGCTCACACCTGTAATCCCAACACTTTGGGAGGTTGAGGCAGGGCGATCATGAGGTCAGGAGTTAGAGGCCTGGTCAAGATGGTGAAACCCCATCTCTACTAAAAATACAAAAATTAGCTAGGCACGGTTGTAGGCCCCTGTAATATCAGCTACTCGGAGGCTGAGGAAGGAGAACCACTTGAACCCAGGAGGTGGAGGTTGCAGTGAGCCGAGATTGTACCACCGCACTCCAGCCTGGGCAACACAGTGAGGCTCCGTCTCAAAAAAAAAAAAAAAACCGACCAGCCAGGCATGGTAGCACATGCCTATAGTCTCAACTACTCTGGAGGCTGAGGTGCAACAATTGCTGGAGACCAGGAGGTAGAGGCTGCAGTGAGCCATGATCATGCCACTGCACTCCAGCCTGGGCAACAGAGGAAGAAAAGAAAGAAAGGAGGAAAGGAAAGGGAAAGGCAAAGGGAGAAAGAAACAAAGAAAAAGAAAGAAAAGAAAAGAAAGAAAGAAAGAAAGAGAGAGATGAAAGAGACAGAGAGATGAAAGAAAGAGAAAGAAAGAGAGATGAAAGAAAGAGAGACAAAAGAAAGAAAGAAAGAAAAAGAAAGAAAGAGAAAGAAAGGGAAAGGAAGGAAGGAAGGAAAGAAGGAAGGAAGGGAGGGTTGGTTTGTGGTTCATTTTTATTTAAAGAATGCAGCTGTGTATGTGTGGTGGGGTGGGTTTCAGAGATGGGGTTAGGGGGTCGTGTCTCATTTTGTTGCCCGGGCTGGACTCTAACTCCTAGGCTCAAGGGATCCTCCCACCTCTGCCTCTAGAGTAGCTAGGACTACAGGCACACACCACTGCACCCAGCTCAAATAATGCAGTTTTTTACAGTATCATCTATTCCAAGGGTTGCTAACCTGTTCCCTTCAACTCCATCAACTCACCCTGGACCTTCACTTGGGTAAGAACAAACCAGTTCTGATGGCCCTTGGCTTCAATTTATTGAAAGGGTATAAGCTACAGTCAGCTAATCCCATTTTACGGAAAAAAAAAAAGCTTATTGAACATATTACCACATACTAGGTAATATAATGTGCCAGGTACTAAGTTATTACTGAATGTTAATGATACCTTCTATAAATGACAAAGTGTGGGGTGTGTTTGGACTGCTTTATTTTTATTTTTTCTAGAGACAGAGTCTCACCATGTTACCCAAGCTGGTCTTGAATTCCTGGGCTCAAGCAATCCTCCTGCCTTGACTTCTCCAAGTGCTGGGATTACGGATGTGAGCGACCCAGCCTGCTTCTCGAGTTGGTGGATGACAACATGCGAAACCAAGAGGACTGTCTCTCCTTGTCTCCATGTGCTCTGACAAGACTGCAGCTTTGTCACAGGCCAGAAACAACGGGGAAACACTTCCTCTGTAAGTGGGCCTCTGGCATCTATTGGTTAGTTTTCCACATCTCATAAATTATGTACTTCCCCAAGTGAGCTAACTTAGCTGGGAAGCAAGCAAAGTTGATCCTTTAACAACAGGGGTTTGAACTTTCTCCCACAAGAATGTAAGTTCCACAAAAGCAAACATTTTTGTCGTTTTAATCATTGCTAAATCCCCAGTGGCACAGTAGCTGCTCACTAGCCGCTTATTTATTTGTTGAATAAATAAATGATGAAGCCAGGATTCAAATTCAAGTCTGTCTGGCTTTATTTATTTATTTTTCAGGAAGAGGGTCTCCCTCTGTTGCCCAGGCTAGAGTGCAGTAGTGTAATCATAGCTCACTACATCCTCAAACTGCTAGGCTCAAGCAATCCTCCTGTCTCAGCCTCCCACGTAGCTGGAACTACAGGTGCCTACCACTATGCCCGGCTAAGTTTTTTTTTTTTTTTTTTTTTTTTTTTTTTTTTTAGAGATGGGGGTCTCACTGTGTTGCCCAGATTGGTCTTGAAATCCTAGCTTCAGGCAATCCTTCTGCCTTGGCCTCCCAAAGTGTTGGGATTATAAGCAGAAGCCACCGTGACTGGCCCTGTCTGGCTTTATTTTATTTTATCCTTTCTCACCATTCCTATTCAACCTGTCTGGCTTTAGAGTAATTTTTGGCCGGGTGCAGTGGCTCGCGCCTGTAATTCTAGCACTTTGGGAGGCCAAGGCGGGCAGATCACCTAAGGTCAGGAGTTCAAGACCAGCCTGGCCAACATGGTGAAACCTCATCTCTACTAAAATACAAAAATTAGCCGGGCATGATGGCAGGTGCCTGTAATTCCAGCTACTTGGGAGGCTGAGGTGGGAGAATCTCTTGAACCCAGGAGACGGTGGGTGCAGTGAGCCAAGATCATACCACTGCAGTCCAGCCTGGGCAGCTGAGTAAGACTCCGTCTCAAAAAAAAGAAAAAAAAAAGAGTAATTTTCTTCCTACTGTCTCTCTTATAATTATTCTCATCACCTACCATACAGTAAGAGGAAAAGAAAAAAAAATACAGGAAAGGGGCAGGGCATGGTGGCTCACGCCTGTAATCCCAGTACTTTGGGAGGCCGAGGTGAGCGGATCACCTGAGGTCAGGAGTTCGAGACCAGCCTGGCCAACGTGGTAAAATCCTGCCTCTGCTAAAAATACAAAAATTAGCTGGGAATGGTGGCACGTGCCTGTAATCCCAGCTACTCGGGAGGCTGAGGCAGGAGAATCGCTTGAATCCAGGAGGCGGAAGCTGCAGTGAACCAAGATCATGCCATTGCATTCCAGCCTGAGTAACAACAGCAAAACTCCATCTCAAAAAATAAATATGAGATATGATATGATATGATATAATATAATATAATATAATATAATATAATATAATATAATGGAAAGGAAAGGAAGAATGAAAGGAAAGGAGAAAGAGATGGTACCAAAGAGGATGGGATGAAATTCAGGCTCGGGCATCAGCTGCAACACGGAGCCCCTTGGGACTCTCCTCCCTAGCAAACTGGTAGTTTTGTTGGAGTTCCAGATGACATTTCTCTTCCACAACTGTTTCTACTTTGTTCCCTAAGTCTGTTGTTATGTGTCATCATAAAAAAGAAAGCTGGAAATTATGGAACAATTGAAAGAAGAAATAATCACACAAAACCCTTCCATCAAAATACAACTACTCTTAGCAGATTTTGAATGTCCTCAACACAAAGAAATGACAACTGGTTGAGGTGATGGATATGCTAATTACCCTAATTTGATCATTACACATTGTATACGTGTATTGAAATGTCATATTATAACCCATATACATGTACGATTATGTGTCAACTTAAACAGTGTTTTTTATATATATATATCTCTGTATATATATACACTCTTAGTTTACATCTTACTACATTTCCTTCTAAGCTTTTTCCTGCGTAAATATTTTAAACTTAGCTGGGATCATTCAGTAATTTCCTATCTTGATTTATTCCTTTTATACCGTCATTTTTAATTTCTGTCACATACTAACATTATTTTGAGGCACATGATCTCATCACGCTCAATGTAAACTTCTCAGTTAAATAAAGTGAGATTTTACTGCCAACTGGTATTAAATTTTCATGTTTTTTCACATTGATTCTGTGACAAGAGAATGTTAAAATTCCAATTCTTACAACTGACATGAGAGGAAAGATTTTTACAGTTCCCTCTTTCTGTTAAATATTTTTTAAATTGCAAAGAATCAATACAACACATGATTGTGTTTATTAATAAAGCTGAGCAAACGCCATTATTCTCTCAGTATTTTCCCCTCCTAGGTCTCTCTAGATTATGATCACTGGGAGAATAAATGAATAACCATTAACCCCAAAAGTGAAAAATTGTCTTGAACTATAAGGGAGGTGAAAATATCCAAATACAAAGAAATTTGCATCAGGCTTTTTACTTAATATACACATAATGTTGTCTTCATCTGTTATATAAGACCATGCCACAAAGAGTTCTACAGATTAATACAGTATGGAGGTAGTCTTAGTTATATAGCTGAAGGGAGTGACAAAAGATTTAAGAGAATAGAGAATTGCTAAAACCAGCAAAAGGAAACTATAGCATAGTGACTAAACTAGAGTTGCAGATGTGTTCTGCCATTTACTAGCTATGTGACCAAAAGTGATCAAAAAACAAAACAAAACAAATAAACAAAACCTTGTTCCCACAGGTTAGGGATTGGTATTTTTAAGTATCAACCATAATTCAATTTAATCCTTACACCAATGCTATTTAGGTTGGCAAGATGCTTACCCAGTTTTTATCCTCCCTTCTATTGAGAGAATATGTCCATATCAAAACAAAACAAGAAAATAATTCATTTCCCAGGCACTCTGGCAGCTAAGAATGGACGCAGTTCTAAACAAAATAGGTGGAAGTTGAAAGATGGAGATTCCCGGAAAGCTTTTCATACAGGAGACGGACTGGCAACCACCAATGTTTCAGGCAAGAATATGAAAGGATGTTAAAATTGGGGAGTGAAAGTTTGATGAGAAACAGGTTATTTATACAGTATTAAAGCATGTTCCCAAATGATACTAATTACAAGGGGAAAAAATAGTAACTGTACAATGGAGAAGACCGGTAGATAGTAATTTAAACTATTAATCAAAAGTGATATCACTGGCAGGGAGTGGTGGCTCCTGCCTGTAATCCTGGCATTTTGGGAGGCCAAGGTGGAGGATTGCTTGAGGCCAGGAGTTCAAGACCAGCCTGGGCAACACAGCGAGACTCTCTACAAAAATAAAAATAAAATAAATTAGGCATGTTGACAAGTGCCTGTAGTCCTAGCGACTAAGGAGGCTGGAGCAGGAGGATCCCTTGAGCCTAGAAATGTGAAGTTACAGTGAGGTACGAATGGGTCACTGTACTGCAGCCTAGGCGACACAGTAAGACCCCATCTCAAAAAACAAAAACAAACCAAAAAAGTGATATCACTAATAATGGGAAAAATAGATGTCATGTACTTTCTGAGAGGATGTACTATGAGAAGGGCAGCACTTCTGTGATATTCCAATTGTGAGGCAGAATCAGACAAACCTAAATTGAGGGGCATTCTACAAAATAACTGACCAATACTGTACTCGCCAAAGCATCAAGATTATGAAAGACAGAGACAGATGGAGTAACTACTTCAGATTAAAGACAGCTAAAGAAACATGACATCTAAATACAGCATATAATCCTGAATTGGATCCTAGACCAAAAGGAAAAAACTTTTTCCCCAAAAAGGAAATTAGTGGGACTACTGCCAAAATTTGAGTAAGGCCTGTAGATTAATTAGATAATGGCAATGTATCAGTATTCATTGCCTGGTTTTGATTATTAAAATCATTAAGAAAATACGTTTGTCTTTAGGAATTAGACACTGCAGTATGTAGGTGGTCAAGTGACATCATGCCTACAATTCCTCTCGCATATTCAGGAGGAAAATATATACATTTAAAGAAAACAAATAATGCCGGGCACGGTAGCCCACACCTGTAACCCCAGCACTTTGGGAGGCTGAAGCAGGCAGATCACCTGAGGTCAGGAGTTTGAGACCAGCCTGGCCAACATGGCAAAACACCATCTCTACTGAAAATACAAACAATTAACTGGCCGTGGTGGCGGGTGCCTGTAATCCCAGCTACTCGGGAGGCACAGGTAGGAGAATCACTTGAACTTGGGAGGCGGAGGTTGCAGTGAGCCAAGATCATGCCATTGCCCTCCAGCCTGGGGGCAATGTGAAACTCCATCTCAGAAAAAGTGAAACTCCATCTCAGAAAAAAAGAAAAGAAATGAAATGATAAAGCAAATGGGGTAAAAAGGTTCACCTTTTGAATCTTTCTGCAATTCTGAAATTAGTTCAATATAAAAAGTTAAAAGGGTAGAAGAATGGGAAAGGCACACTCACTTGTAGATACTTTTTCCCCTTCACCTTTGCCCCTTTTCCTGCCCAGAATAAGAAATGTGATGCTGGAGATAGAACAGTCAGCCTGTAACCTCAGGCCAAGGATGCCTGCACAGAAAAACTCCAGCCTGCATCCAAGCTGGCATCCTACAGCCTCTGTTGTTAGTGCTGCACTGCCTACCTCCTAATTTATTTAAGACACTCTTTAGTTTGGTTTTCTATTGCAGCACGTGGTAATCACAATTGATACAGCAAAGTTAAAATAATTTGCCCAAGGTTACAGCAGTTCAAAAGTGGCAAGGTCTGTCTAGGTTTGCAAAGAAAACATGCTTTTCTGGTCCGTATCATGCTGAAGTCTAGGCTTCTCTCTCTGTGAAACAGGAATAAGAATTTCTAGCAGTACAGAATGAAAAATACACAGTAGAGTGCCTATGGCAGGGCCTGGCACAGAGGACAGAGGCTCAAATGTTTGCCGAATCAATAATTCAAGAAACCCAGCACATCTGTTTTCAGTATTCTGGTATACTGAGCTATTTTAAGTACTGAAAAAAAAAATGTATTTATGTGGGTGCAATACTCTAGCTGCTGCAGATATTAGTCAGCAATTTCATTCAGTTTCTTGGATCTCTCTCACACTCAATCCTCTTCCTCTTCTTTGCCTACTGCCTCCTTCACAGAAATCCTTCTACCCTCTCTTTGTCCATTAGCTCCTGCAAACTCATGTCCCCACCAAAAGGGCAGAGTATGGATCCCATGTGAAAAGCTCTCTGAACAAAGTGGCTTATTCAGCTGGGGCAGGCAAGTGTTAGACCACAAGAAGGACCATCCTTCCCAGGTTGCCAGAAAAAAATCAAAACTGTTGCTTTGTACCAGGGAGGCCTAGCCTCTGACCAGAGCTAAGCAGCTATCCAGAGGCCGAGGCTCAAAAAGCTTCATGCAACAGAATTAAAGATGCAGGAAAGACATTGAATGCTAATCAACCTATCAGACATGCCCCAGGGCTTTTCTGAAGCTGATAGCAATCACTAATATATATTAAAATGAAATGTGTTAAATACTCCTTTCACTGATTTGTTTTAAATGGGACGAATTATAAACTTTTTAAAAAACAAAGATCCTGGTATTTATTACACCATAAATACCAAAATACCAGTATAGTCATTTTTCTCTGACCCAGATACTAGAACCAGACCTAGATAGCAGCACCCTCACAGGAAGGAGACTGGCTGGTGCAATAACCTATACAGACCTTGGATTCTGAGCTATTTAGGAGTCAATAATACTTACATACTTGGGAAAGAGGGAGCACATCTAGGACTAGGGTCTAGGTCACTTTGGGTCACAGACTTTGTGCCTCTGTCCTGAAAAGGCCATGAGTGTGGGTACTGGAGGTGGGGAGAGGGCAGTGGCAAGGGCAAGTTGGAGCTTTTCTAGTTCTTTTTTTTCCCCCAGAGACACAGTCTTGCTCTGTCACTCAGGCTGGAGTGCAGTGGTACAATCTCAGCTCACTGCAACCTCCACCTCATAGGTTCAAGAGATTCTTGTGCCTCGGCCTCCCAAGTAGCTGGGATTACAAGCACATGACATGATGCCCAGTCGGCTAATTTTTTGTATTTTCAGTAGTAGAGATGGGGTTTCACCATGTTGGCCAGGCTAGTCTCAAACCCTTGAGCTCAGGTGATCTGTCCGCCTCAGCCTCCCAAAGGGCTGGAATTACAGGCATGAGCCACCATACCTGGCCCTGTTCTAGTTCTTGTTTTTGTTTTTTGTTGTTATTGTTGTTTGTTGTTGTTGTTGTTGTTTTTGGAGACAGAGTTTTGCTCTTGTTGCCCAGGCTGGAGTGCAGTGGCGTGATCTCCACTCACCGCAACCTCTGCCTCCCGGATTCAAGCGATTCTCCTGCCTCGGCCTCCTGAGAAGCTGGGATTACAGGCATGCACCATCATGCCTGGCTAATTTTGTATTTCTAGTCGATACGGGGTTTCTCCACGTTGGTCAGGCTGGTCTCGAACTCCTGACCTCAGGTGATCCACCCACCTCGGCCTCCCAAAGTGCTGGGATTACAGGCGTGAGCCACCACGCCCAGCCTCTTCTAGCTCTTCATACTACCCACAACTAGTATGGTGTTTGTGTGATCCTGTAAGGAAGCATCAGGGAACAGAGGCCAAAGACAAGACTTCTCTCCTTTGCCTCTTTGTAGTTACAATTTTCTCATCTTCTATCCCTCTGCCCATGGACTCCTAAGCTACTAGCAGAAAATTATGTCCATATCCAACTCCCTCTCCTTTTCCCAAACCACCTGCCTATGCCAGTTCTGGACCCTCCACATAACATCTGCAGGTTACTGAGCCCATCCGGATTATCTGCCTAGTGTATTTGTCAATCACAGGCCATTGGCATCTTATAGTCAACTTCATTGAAAAACTGGAATTATGGCCGGGCATGGTGACCCATGCCTGTAATCCCAGCACTTTGGGAGGCTGAGGCGGGTGGGTCTTCAGGAGTTTGAGACTAGCCTGGGCAACATGGTGAAACCCCATCTCTACAATAAAATAAAATAAAAATTAGCTGGGTGTGGTAGTGCACACCTGTAGTCCCAGCTATGCAGGAGAATGAGATGGGAGGATCGCTTGAGCCTGGGAGAAGGGGGTTGCAGAGGGGGGACCTTGGAAGTGTGTGCTGACCTTGGAAAGTTTTGGCCAGGTCAGCTACCATCTGCTGGCCTGGAGACCCAGTCTACCTTGACAGACTGTACTCTGATCTCAAGAGACAACTCTGCCACTCCCTCCCACCACAAATACTTGCTTGGGGCATAGCCTCAGGCAAATGACAGAGATCAGCTGCAACTGCTCTAAAATCATAGGTTGCTGGGAAGTTGGCAATGACTCCATTAAAAATCATCTTAAGTTTACATGGAATCTTGGCATCAGCCAATGTGAACTTCAAAGGCTTTGGTCTAGCTATCGAATGGGACAATAAAAACTGCAACCCTACCCTGGCTATTCAGGACATACTTGTTTAGCTGGCTTGAGGTGTTGGGGGAGACACAATGGTATTGGGAGGTAACAGTCAAATTCTCCACAAGAAACAGTGCTAGGGCCTGGATCTGATAAACTTGTCCCTCGATAAACAGTTTTATAGAAAGTCCTTTGGCCAGGTGTGGTGGCTCACGCCTGTAATCCCAGCACTTTGGGAGGCCGAAGCGGGTGAGTCACAAGGTAAGGAGATGAGACCATCCTGGCCAACATGGTGAAACCCTGTCTCTAATAAAAATACAAAAATTAGCTGGGTGTGGTGGAACACGCCTATAATCCCAGCTACTTGGGAGGCTGAGGCAGGAGAATAGCTGGAACCCGGGAGGCAGAGATTGCAGGGAGCCGAGATTGCGCCACTGCACTCCAGCCTGGAGACAGAGTGAGACTCCGTCTC
>NW_012108141.1:1723579-1724754 GCF_000951045.1 Mandrillus leucophaeus
TTAAAATTAAAAAGTTCTTTGGAAATGAAAATGGGATTTCCTAATTTCGGTGTCTCTTCTTTTTTTTTTTTAGGTGTTTCATAAGTAATTCTGCTTATTGTCTTTTCTTAAAAATGAAAACACACCTGGTTTATACTTTCTTTTAAAAAAAGGGTATAGATTTGTTTGCTGATTTAAGTACAATGCAATGTCAAATTACTTGTATTAAATAATGTAACATGATCTTTTGAATCTTTGCAGAGAGGCAGAATTTATGCTAGCATACACTAGTGATAATGCTGGAAAAATAATTTCAAAAAAATCTGGCAAGCAGTTTAAGTACGTTAGGGGATACAGTGAGCATGTATTGTTTTTCTTATCCTGATGAACATTCTCCTGGCATACTATTCCAGATTTCCTAGGAGAAACGTGAATGTCCCTGTTCCCCAGCTCTTATGCCATGTGCTTTAAGATGAGATGAAGACTTCTACTCCTTGCTTTAGAGGTGGGAATGAGACTCAAGGCCAATCAGAACATCTCAAACCTTAAACTACAGGAATTGGCTCACATTAGGCATGCGACCCAATCAGGTTCAATGAATCACAAGGAGACTTTTGCTGAGACTCTTAGGAGAGAGGTTGGGAGTCTTCTTTGATGAACTTGGACCTAGGATACTAGGACTATAGGTCCTGGCAGCCATCTTGCCCCTCATGGAGCCAGAGAAAAAAAACCAAAAACAGTAAGGAGAGCAGAGTCCAGAAATAGTGGAAACCCAGATCACAGGGAAATTGGCTTGATACTCCAGATCAAGCCTCATACGAAGTAAAAGACTTTTCAGTAACATGAGCTAGTAGGGTTGGAGTTGAAGACTTACAGGGTAGTATCTTTAAAAGTTCAGTTGTTAAGCAATTGATAATACCAAAGACGATCAGGGTCTCTACTGTAATCATTACTGAGTACTTACTATGTTTCAAGTACTAAGTAATATAAATGTTACAGGTATTATCTTTTTTCAATTTTTTTATTTTTTTGAGACGGAGTCTCGCTCTGTTGCCCAGGCTGGAGTGCAGTGGCCGGATCTCAGCTCACGCCATTCTCCCGCCTCAGCCTCCCGAGTAGCTGGGACTACAGGCGCCCGCCACCACGCCCGGCTAGTTTTTTGTATTTTTTTAGTAGAGACGGGGTTTCACCGTGTT
>NW_012108141.1:1724804-1728628 GCF_000951045.1 Mandrillus leucophaeus
GGTTTCACCGTGTTAGCCAGGATGGTCTCGATCTCCTGACCTCGTGATCCGCCCGTCTCAGCCTCCCAAAGTGCTGGGATTACAGGCTTGAGCCACGGCGCCCGGCAAATGTTGCAGATATTATCTAATAAAATCCCAAAAACAACCACAGGAGGCTACAATTACCATTCCTTTAAAAAATAATAAAGCAGGAACTCTGAGCTCTATAGCATGTGAGACACCTCAACCATTCTAAGTCCTTACCTTAGTCTCATTTCTTTTTTTTTTGAGACGGAGTTTTGCTCTTGTTGCCTGGGCTGGAAAGCAATGGCACGGTCTCGGCTCATTACAACCTCCACCTCCTGGGTTCAAGCGGTTCTCCTGCCTCAGCCTCCTTAATAACTGGGATTACAGGCGTGCACCACCACGCCTGGCTAATTTTGTATTTTTAGTAGAGATGGGGTTTCTCCATGTTGGTCAGGCTGGTCTCGAACTCCCGACCTCAGGTGATCCACCAGCCTCGGCCTCCCAAAGTGCTGGGATTACAGGGGTGAGTCACCGTGCCTGGCCTGGTCTCATTTCTCATCTCCTGAGAGAGGTAGCTACCGTGCCTGGCCTGGTCTCATTTCTCATCTCCTGAGAGAGGTAGTTGTCCAACATTCTAGCCTCTGAATCTTTTTGTTCAAATGAAATAGGAAGTATAAACAAATGAAACCAACCAATCAAATGGAGCCGGATGGGGGCCCAGAACCTTCTTTTTTTTGAGAAAGGGTCTCACTCTGTCACCTGGGCTGGAATGCAGTGGCACAATGTTGATTCACTGCAACTTCAAGCGATACTCATGCCTCAGCCTCCTGCACATAGCTGGAATGATAGGCCACCACGCCCAGCTACCGGAACCTTCTTTCTTCGACTCTCCTCTCCCAAGGATTTCCTAAGGCTTTTAAAAACGTTTGAGGGCTGGGTGCAGTAGCTCACGCACTTTGGGAGGCTGAGGCAGGCGGATCACGAGGTCAGGAGATCGAGGCCATCCTAACACGGTGAAAACCCATCGCTACTAAAAATACAAAAAATTAGACAGGCATGGTGGCACGTGCCTCTACTCCCAGCTACTTGGGAGGCTGAGGCAGGAGAATCGCTTGAACCTGGGAGGTGGAGGTTGCAGTAAGCCGATATCGTGCCACTGTACTCCAGCCTGGGTGACAGAGCGAGGTGCCATCTCAAAATAAATAAATAAATAAATAAATAAATAAATAAATAAATAAATAACAAAATAAAAATATTTTGAAGCCTGGGAAAATTGGCTCACACCTGCAATCCCAGTATTTTGGGAGGTTGAGGCGGGAGAATAGCTTAAGGCCGGGAGTTTGACACCAGTCTGGACAATGTAGGAAGACTTCATCTCTACAAAAAAAAAAAAAAAAAAGGCAGGCATGATGGTGTGCACCTGTAGTACTAGCTACTCAGGAGGCTGAGGCAGGAAGAGCTCTTGAGCCCAGGAATTCCAGGATACGGTGAGCCATGATTGCACCATTGCACTCCAGCCCGGGTGATACAGTGAAAGCCTGTCTCCAAAAAAAAAAAAAAATTGAAAAACACTTCATGAGACACAACACGAAAGGACAAGGAAGCCCTCTATATATTGATATGGACCAATCTCCAAGACATATTAAATCGGAAAAAGCCTGGTGTGGAACAGCATATACAATGTGCTGTATTTATGTGTGTTATTAAAAAAGTGAGGAGGCTACAGATATATTTGTATATCAGAAAGGATTTGAAGAATTGTTAACATTGATTGCCTGGATGTCCAAGGAGTGGCAAGGAGACTTTTACTATATACCCCTTTGTACTTTTTATTTTAACGATATGAATGTATTACCTGTCTAGGAGAAAAGAAAGCCACTCTATTAGGGTAGTGCATCTGAAAGCAAGATGGGTTGACCATGGGGATACTGAGACGGTTCTTTCATGGGCTGAGATCTGATTCTAAAAATATAAGTCCTTTCTTTCTTTCTTTCTTTTTTTTTTTTTTTTTGAGACGGAGTCTCGTTCTGTCGCCCAGGCTGGAGTGCAGTGGCGCGATCTCGGCTCACTGCAAGCTCCACCTCCCGGGTTCACGCCATTCTCCCGCCTCAGCCTCCAAGTAGCTGGGACTACAGGCGCCCGCCACCACGCCCGGCTCGTTTTTTGTATTTTTAGTAAAGACGGGGTTTCACCATGTTAGCCAGGATGGTCTCGATCTCCTGACCTCGTGATCCACCCGCCTCGGCCTCCCAAAGTGCTGGGATTACAGGCTTGAGCCACCGCGCCCGGCCTAAGTCCTTTCTTTCACAAAGATTTATCTTTACATATGATAAAAGGTAATTACTAAGCTAGTCATTAAAGGATGCCAAAATAGACATAAACTAAAACTAGCATGTTAATGGGATCTGAGGACCCTAATTCAGACACTACTGAGGAAATCTGAGTACTATGCATATGCAATGTTTAGCAACAATGCAGAATTTCTACTCCTAGGCATACAAGCCAATAGCAGGAAGTTCCTCAATTAGGGAATTCATCTATTAAAGAGTTACCAACTTCCCAATATGCGCTAGATGCTGTGCTAAGCACTAGGGATAAAGCAATTTACGAAAGAACTAAAATCTTTGCCCTGATGGGGGTAGTCTTCTGGTGGGTGGAAACAGACAATAAACAAGATAAATATGTAAAATATATACTGTATTTCAATAATCCTACAATGCACATTCTCCCCCCATTTTCTGAAGCCTGAAATTCAGGTTTTGGCAAGTTTTTTTTTTCTTTCTCTAAGGTACACTTAATAGCATAGTAGATCTCATGAAATATGGGAACATAGTGTATATGGGAGAACAATGTATCAGACTCATTAAGGGCTACAAGGAAAATAAGCAGAGCAGAGAAAAAAGGAGTATGAGGAGGTTGCAACTTAGGGTGTCAGGAAAGATCTATGTAACATTTGAGCAGACTTAAAGAAGGTGAAGAGTGATCCTTACCTTTATGTGGATGGAGAAGCAAGCATCCCAAATACAGGAAAGAACAATTGCAAAGGGCATAAAAAGGGGAGAAAGTCTCACACCAAGGAAGCCAGGCGATGTGGCTGGAGTGGAGTGAGCGGGATGGAATGAAGCAAAGGAGATGAGATAAGGGAGGTAAGGGGCCAAGTTATGTATGGACTTGCAGGCCACATTTCTACTTAGTGCATAATCATTGTCTTGTGTCTAGAAAGTTAGGATAATGTATTACATAAGAGCGCGAGCTTTGGAGCCAGATTGCCAATTTATGCCCCAGCCATGCCACTTCCTAGCTTATATGATATTGGTCAAGTTACTCTCTTGACCTGTTTCCCCATCTGCAAGATAAGGCTAATAACCTACCTACCTTATAGGATTGTTGTGAGAATTAAGCAAACTATTTTATATAAAGAACCTTGAACAAAACCTGGCAAATGAAAGCACTATGTGTCTGATACGGTTACTGATTAGTCACGGATTTTCAGTGCTGCTTCCTATAAATTGAAATCATCGATTAATTTTGCTATACATTGTTTGGTTAATTAATATAATGCCTAATTGTATCACCAATGTTTGTGGACACTGATTTTCCAGCAACCAGTCTTTTTTTTTTTTTTTTTTTTTGAGACGGGCTCTGTCGCCCAGGCTGGAGTGCAGTGGCGCGATCTCGGCTCACTGCAAGCTCCGCCTCCTGGGTTCACTCCATTCTCCTGCCTCAGCCTCCAGAGTAGCTGGGACTACAGGTGCCCGCCACCACATCCAGCTAATTTTTTGTATTTTTTTAGTAGAGATGGGGTTTTACCGTGTTAG
>NW_012108141.1:1728878-1788462 GCF_000951045.1 Mandrillus leucophaeus
TTTGTATTTTTAGTAGACACAGGGTTTCTCCATGTTGGTCAGGCTGGTCTGGAACTCCCAACCTCAGATGATCCTCCCGCCTCAGCCTCCCAAAGTGCTGGGATTACAGGTGTGAGCCACCTCGCCCAGCCTCAACTAGTCTTTTTTTTGAGACAGGGTCTCACTCCATCGTCACAGCTGGAGTGCAGTGGCACAATCATGACTCACTGCAGCCTCGATCTCCCAGGCTCAAGCGATCCGCCTACACCCTCCCAAGTAAATGGGACTACTGGCTGGGAATACAGGCGCGTGCCACCATGCTCAGCTAACATTTTATTTTTTGTAGAGACGGGATTTTGCCACATTGCCCAGGCTGGTGTCGAACTCCTGAGTTTAAGTGATCCTCCCACCTTGGCCTCCCAAAGTGCTGGGATTACAGGTGTGAGTCATGTCTTTAAAAACCTATATACGATACTGAAGGGGCTTATAACCTAGCAAAATAATAAATAAATAAAAACCTATCTATGATAGATTTCAAATACAAATGATCATTTATATTTATGCTCCCAAGCAGGCATAGACAACATTCTACTCACTACCACCCCAACTAAAAAACAATCTTATGCAATTATATTTCGTTGTTTTTGCTGAGTTTTCCACTAGAAAGTAAGAAAGGATAGAAATAGTGGGCCACTGAAAAAAGCGATTTGAAAAACTGAATTTCAAACCAATGAATTTTGTTTGTTGATCTATTGTCAGGTTTGGTTTAGAAAAAGAAGAATCATTCTTACTTTTGATTATGTGTATTTTAATGATTCATGGGACTCTCATCCTGAATGCTTAGATTTATGAAAGCCAGACGTATAACAGTGCAAGTCAGGCTGTCACAATTTGTTCATGTTTTCTCTTCCTTTATTAACTCAGGTAGTTCCTGAGCATCTACCATATTAAAGGAATTATACTAGATGATTAAAGGGTGCAAACAGGAATATAACACAGTCCCTGACTTTTCTCACTCTACAAAATCAGTAGAAGTGGATTAATATGTAACTATTCCTCTGATATAAGGAGTCCATCTCATGGTTGTTCTCTAGTGACAATGCCTCGGGGATCCCACCTTCATCACCTTTGCACCCAACTGTCCATCACTCCTGGGCAGGGGATGTTGCTAGGGAAGAAAACAGGTCAAATGCAGGGAAAACTCATAGTAAGCTGTTACTACTATATTCACTAAAGTATAGTAACCTACTTTACTCACTAAAGTACAGTAACCTACTGTACCCACCAAAGTTTAAAACAAAACAGGACATTTGACAAGGCTGGTGCCTTTAAACAACTTTGCTAAAATGTCAAGGCATTCTTTTCAATTATTAAATAAGAGGAGTAATAGACATTTGTGGCCCACTCCATCTATGAGCCTCATTCCTGATGATGGGGTAGAGTGAGGTTCAGGGAGAAGGTGAAGTGAGGTTCAGGGAGGGGTGAAGCTTAGGGGCTTAAGTGAAGCTCTTTGCATGCATTTCTTAGTAATAAAAATGCTGAGTAATTTACTACTTTTTTTTAGGCTGCAACAAAATGCTCCCATGGAAAATGTCTACGGTAAAATGTCAAGTGTGTAGTTTTAAAGCAGAGGACAATGCTTAGTGCACAGTATTTTTGGCAGTATGACCACACCATTCTCCAAGTTGCCCAGGCTTAAAACCCTGGCCCTAGGAAACACATTGCCTATGATGTGTTCCCTACAGTTTCACTTTACAGATTAAAAAAAGGGAACCTCCTCCTTAGTGTAATATTCATATATTCTTTCAATGATTTATTCATTTATCCATCAATATCACCTTTTATGAGACAATGGTAAGCAACAGAGATATAAAATGAATAAAATAGTCCTGCCCTTAACAGTTTGGTTTAGCAAGCATTTATTGAATGTACACCATATACAGTATTAATAACTGCAAAGTGCTAACATATAGATATGTACCTAGATTTTAGGGAAAGCTTTCAAGAATGATGCCAGAGTTGAGTCTTAAGGAATAGCAGGAGTTTGCTTGATGAAGAAAAGGGAGGGGAAGGGCATATCCAGGTCTGAGAAAAATATCCAGAGTATGTGGGGGAGGCAAGAGCTGAAAAAGTAGGCAGGAACCAGATCATAACAGGCCTGTATGACAAACTAAGGAGTTTGGACTTTATTCTGGAAAGAATGGGGAACTGGAGGATCTTAAGAGGACTGACATGAACAGATGTTTTGTTGTTGTTAGTCTCACCCAAGGATGGACTGGAGATTGGACTGGAAGGAAGCCAGAGCTGAATGCAGACAAACTAGTTAGGAGGCTGTTGCTGTAATCTCAATGAGAAATGATGAGAAGAACTCGCATCGAGGATGGAGAGCAGAGGACCTATTTGAGAAATATTCTATAAACAGAAATGATAGGACATGACTATTGATTGGACACGTGTGGGTGGAAAGCCAGAGTCTAAGATTCTTCCCAGCTTCCTGTCTAGCTTAGGCAATTATTTGGACAGTGGTACTACTGAGCACGGCACGCACACAGTAGAAGCAGCATATTGACTTTTTTCTTTAAGGGAGGCAGGGGTAGATGACGAGCTCAATTTTAAATGCTGAATCTGAGACCCGTGGGGAATCCAAGGGGAGAGGTGCATGAGTCAGTTAGCTAACTAGACCTGTGCTTTTTAGCCTCAAGAAATGTACAAGACTATTCTAGAAGCGTGTGTACTGACAACCTCACTGCCAAAGGAACAGGCATATCAATTAGAGAAAGACATTTTTTCATGTTAAAAAAAAAAATTGAAAACACAGGGGTTGAGAGTTAATAACAAAACATTATGTTACTCGCCAAACTGACACAGCAGAACAATGTATTTCTCTAGCAAGCTAAATGTAGGGTTTGGTGGGTTTCCTCCTGATGACACTTGAAAATAGAGGTGTACCTGGTGTTTAGATCTAGGAATTCCTTTCAGCAGGTTTGAAGAGAAAGAGCTGAGAAATGCGCCCTCCAGTGGCAGTGGAATGAGGGGTGTCTAGTAACCCTTTTTACCACCAAACAAAGCCCTGTAAATAAATGCAATTTACCGGGATCGGAAGCCACAACGCTGGTACTAGTAAACCGTCAAAACAAGCGAACCCTCCCAGGGGCCAGGAACCCTTACCTGTCACGTCGGCCGAAGGAAAAATTTCACTTTCGACTCAACAAAATAAGACCTCAGATTTGATAGCTTGCAGTAAGTCCCGCTTGGCAACAATTAAACACCCTGCAAGTCGAAACGCGTAGTCTAATCAAATCCTCTCCAGCCTGCAGGGCCGGGCTTTGACCACGTGGGTGGCTGCGGCCAGCAGGATCAATCCGCGAAGGGCGGGAGGAGGCGTGCCCCTGCGGCGGGAGGCGGGGCCTGCGCAGTGGGTGGGGCTTCGGTGGAACCTAGCTACGAGGTTCCTTTCGCCTCTGCTCCCCTTTTGCCTTCAACCTTCGGGCCGCCACGTAATGCCACGTCCTCGCGCATGCGCATCTTGGCCGCTGGTGGCGGCTGTTTCCGGGCTTAGGGAGCTGGAGTGGCCGCCGAGTTGGAGGCGGTGGTGGCAGCAGTAGGAGAGTGTAGAGTGCGGGACTGGGGGCCAGGCCCTGCGGAGGGCGGGGAAGTTGTCTTCGTTTTTTTTTCCGGAGGGGCCGGTAAACCTGGTGGCTGAACGGCAAGATGAATTTCCTCCGCGGGGTAATGGGGGGTCAGAGTGCCGGACCCCAACACACAGAAGCCGAGACGGTGAGAGGAGCAGCGGGTCTGGGACTTGGGAAGGGGTCCGGGCAGGGACGGGGACGGAGCACTCGGAGACCCGAAGGTCACCTCCAGCGTCCCACCATGGAGGGGGATCCACATGCCACCTCCCCCTTTGCCCTCCTTCCGCTCCTGAAATCCCAGAGTTATTCACTGACGCCCCCAGCTCCCTCCCCGTTGCTGCGGCTCGGCCGGACTGACGGCAGCCGCGCCCCACAGCTCTGTAGGCCCCGAAGCTCGGGCTAGGAGAGTGGTCCGCAGGTGGTACCGTCCAGGGAGGGACGGTTCCGGGGCCGAGCTGGCCCGAACTGCCTCCCACGCCCCTCGGGGCCGTGGGCCCCTCCCTCCTTCCTTCCCTTTCGCCTGTGTCTGCACTGGCCGAGAGGAGCCTGAGGTCCTGCTCCCTCCCTTGCAGTCTGAAACTGGGGCGTTGGGGAAGACTGCGAGAAGGTTTAAAACCCAGCTGTTGGTGAGAGCATGTGGCTAAGAATAAAACGATATTCTTTGAAGCATAAATCCACCTGCTCCTGTCCCATCAACTGGAAGAGCGGTCGTTCTGCCTGATGTTATTTGTTCAGATCCCGCTTTTCGGGCTCACCCAAATATATATCGTTTGGCAAATACTACCTTGGACGTAGTAGGGATCTTTCGCGCTCAAACCCCTTTGGGGACACATCCACCGCTTTCTGCCTGAACTCGTAATGACACGATTTGCAGCGTTATTTAAAAAAAAAAAAAGGTTAGTCCCTGAAAACAGTATTTAATAGTTGCTTAGATTCTAGGTTTAGAATATACTTATTTTGAAGTTTGATTAGTGTTTAATGGAACCGAGGGTGTATGCCTTTTTGAAATAAACTGTTTGAGAAGAATTTTAGATCTACATTAAAGTGACCAAGTATAACACTTTAATGGCCAACTTTGTTAATGGGATCCTGAGGGATAATATATAGTAGCTTTCATTTGTCAAGCTATTACCTTGTGCTAGGTACTGTGCTGAGCTCTTTATATTCCACATTCTGCTTTCATGGTTAACTACCCTGCAAGATAGGTGAGAGTATTCTCACTTTAAAAGTCAAAAAATGAGGCTAAGAGAGTTCACCTCTTAGGCCGGACGTGGTGGCTCACGCCTCTAATCTTAGCACTTTGAGAGGCTGAGGCTGGCGGTCACCTGAGGTCAGGAGTTCGAGACCAGCCTGACCAACATGGAGAAACCCCATCTCTACTAAAAATACAAAATTGACCGGCCGTAGTCGCACATGCCTGTAATCCCAGCTACTCGGGAGGCTGAGGCAGGAGAATCGCTTCAACTCGGGAGGCGGAGGTTGCGCGCCATCACACTCCAGCCTGGGCAACAAGAGGGAAACTGTCCCCCAAAAAAAAAGAGAGAGGTGAAGTAACTTGACCAATGTCATACTGCTAGTAATAGAGCCAGGATTCAACCAAGAGGTACCTTACTTCAAAGCCTACACTTTATTGCTCATGACTGTATTTCAATACTTTTTGAGAACTTTATATAATATTATTAAAATTAACTGCAGCTAGTTGCAGTGACACAGGCCTATAATCCCAACTAAAGGGATGCTAAGACAGGAGGATCGCTTCAGCCCAGAAGTTTGAGACTAGCCTGGGCAACATGAAAAGACTCTATCTCAAAAAAAAAATTAACTGCACAGGTCTGATTAGAATTGTTTAAAGCATAAGGTGAAAGCTGGTATATCTGTTTCTTTCATTTGAAAATCACTCTTCTGTCTCTCACTGTCATACACAACACGTGCACACATTTGGCTTCACTTATCCATTCCCACTTGGCAACAAGGCCTACCCTACTAGAAGATCATGTTCTGTCTGGATTACCATGGTCATGCCATAATCACTGTCCACCACTTGTTTATCTGTTATTTGTGTTTGTGGCACCAGGTTATGAAATATGGTTTATTACAGCTTGCTTTGTGGAATTAGACCTTGATTTGAATCCTGGCTTTCCACCCCCGATTGGATTGGATATGTAAGAGATAGCTAATACCCTCTAAGTAAAATGAGGAAAATGCCTGCTCTTCAGGATTTAATGAAGATTAAGTGAAATAAGTAGAAAGAGCCTGGCACTCAGTAGATGTATAATGAGGGGTAATTTTTCCTATGTGTGGGTTGAACGAAGAATACCCTTTCCTGTTTTTGTTATTATTGGCCTTGTCACAGTGACTTCTGTAGAAAAGATGGAATGGAATTCAGAATGTATAGGATTTTAAAGCTAGAAAGTCCCAGATAGAGCCTCTTCATTTTACAGGCACAGAGCACTAGAGCAGCTTGCACAGTATTGAAGAGTTGGAGCTAGAACATTTTGATCTTGCCACTGTGGATGGAACAACATAGTTTTTATATCACTATTTCAAAATGAATCTTGAGTCTCACTTGTGTATGTTGTATGCATATACTGAAAGGGTCCTTTCTTGTGCTTACCTAACTTTGAGTATGTACATTCAAAATTGGAAAAGTAATTTGTCTTCTATTTTTTCTTTTTAATCACCTCCCCAATAAAGTAATTTGCCTTCTGAAAATAATTATTCTGAGGTACAGTATGAATAAAACTTGTTTCACTATTTCATTCCACCAGGAAATACAACAGGTAAAAGGGGTCATGGATTACTAATTTAGAAGTATTTATAGAGCATCAGTGGAGTGTATATACAATATTAGATGTTTTAATTGGTGATTTAGTCTGGCCAGGATATTTGAGTTACTAGAGCTTGGAACCCCTAGCTTCTATATTATCATTTATTATTTTGTAGTTTTTTCCATTTCTGCAAAATTAAATGTTTTTCATTGCAGCTTTCCATCTTTCTTGTTTTTTCTAACATCTTTTTCCAATGGAAGGCTTCTTTTCTATGTCTGAATTCGACCTGTTATTTAAATTCATCATCAGTGCCTTCCCTAATCTGTACTTTCCCCCACCACATTTCAGATACTTTTTCCTTTCTGAGCTACCTTTACAGTGTGCATATATCTTATTCCTATTAGACTCTTAAAGTGTCTTTAGGGCAGGGTTCATAATGTATTTTAATCTTTGTTTTTCCACAGTAGTAGATACCCAGTAAGTACTTGTGAAGTAAATGAATTATAGTTTTATTTGAAAGAAATCACAGATCTGTAATCGTAGCAACTTACACATTACTAGGTACTAAAACAATACTTTATAAAGACTAGAAATTGAAGTTCTCAAATGAAGTTCATTGTGTCAAGCTTTTTACTTAAGGGATTTTTCATATTTACTAAATGCTTCGACTGCTTTCCTTTTTTTTTTTTCTTATTGAATTTACATATCTTTTAAATGTGTGAGAGTTATGTGATCGATTGTATAGTGTCTAGCTTTTCATACTCTTAGTTAAGAGTAACTTTGCACTGATATTAAGGTGTTCTTCAGGCAGGGGGCTCACGCCTGTAATCCCAGCACTTTGGGAGGCCAAGGCAAGTGGAGCACTTGAGGTCAGGAGTTTGAGACCAGCCTGGCCAACATAGTGAAACCCTGTTTCTACTAAAAATACAAAAATTAACTGGGCATGGTGGCACATGCCTGTAATCCCAGCTACTCGGGAGGCTGAGGCAGGAGAATCGAGGCAGAGGTTGGCAGTGAGCAACCACTGGGTGGTTGAGATTGTGCCACTGCATTCCAGCTTGGGTGAGAGAGTGAGACTGTCTCGAAAAGAAAGATGTTCTTCAGAACCTGTCAAGTAGTAAATATTTTATCATAGAATAGTCAATTCTGTAAAGTACTGGATATTTTAAATCCAGAATTTCATCCACATTAAACTTTTTCTGTTTTAGAGTCATGTACTTTTAAATTTTCATTTCTCTTTTTTACTTGACACTGATTTCTGGTGATTGAAGCCTCTTTAGCCTTAACGCAGTTTGCTGGGTGCAACTTAACATTATTGTAGTAAAAATTCTACTCATGCTTTTGTTTTTTAGTTTTCTCTTTTTCCCTAACCACTAGACCACCAGGAACTTCATGCTTTTGAATGCTTACGTGTGCTTAGTTTTATATCTGCCTTCCATCTGGCACTTTTTTTTGGGTGGTGGGGGGACGGAGTCTCACTCTGTCGCCGAGGCTGGAGTGCAGTGACATAATCTCGGCTAACTGCAACCTTCGCCTCCTGGATTCAAGCAATTCTCCTGGCTCAGTCTCCTGAGTAGCTGGGACTACAGGCGCACGCCACCACACCTGGCTAATTTTTTTGTATTTTAGTAGAGACGGGGTTTCACTGTGATGCCCAGACTGGTCTTGAACTCCTGAGCTCAGGCAGTCTGCCCACCTGGGCCTCTCAAAGTGCTAGGATTACAGGCATGAGCCACTGCGCCTGGCTCCCATCTTGTACCTTTTTTAAAGCTAGTTTCTTAAAAATTCCAAGCAAATGTTAACTACATTTGATGATGAATCATAGAGGCATTTTCTGTTCTCAGGTTGGACCCTGAGACATGGAAGTTGCTAATGTCCATAAAAAGTATACAGAATTAGACCATTGTTACGGGGTCTCTCCAGATCGAACTTTCATCAGCTGTCTCAGAAAGCAAGAGGGCTAACAATATAAACACAGCCATCCTTTCTTTTAATAAAAATTGTTATCAAAGAGTGTGGACTTAAATTTAGACATAGTTTTCGTTTAGTCAAGCACATTTTATACCATGTTACTATAAATGTGTAGTCTGAAATTCCTATTTGGGTTGATGTATTCTATATTAATAACCAGGTCAATGTCATGACTGGAATGTGTTTTCTCTCTTGGCCTGTTCTGCAATAACAATGTCGGAGAGAACTGTAATGATGGTTTGTGTTTTGGTCACTTATATATCCAAGCACTCTTTTTAAGTAGGGCCTATTGAATACTACAGGCTTTTTGGAAGGTTAATTATGTAGATTATGTAGGGTTGATTTAAAAGCTAGAATCATTTAAATTTTACATGCCGTAGCGTTACCAAGGTGTGCTTCAAAAAATTTGAATAGATATCCATGAAAAAAACTTTGTCAGCAAAGAAGTGTGTGCAGTGACCAAAAACAAAGCAAAAACCTTTAATATTTATGCAAGGTTTTGTAAGCAGGCACTGTGTTACTGTTTCAGATATTTTTAAAATGTAGATAAAAAGTAAGCTGTGTTTGCCAAATTTATCTGACCAGACCTTTTTTTTTTTCCTCTAGGGAACTTTGTTGTCTATTATTTTGAGAAGCATACTTAGGGAAAAATCGTCCAAGAGGATATATAATTCTGATGCCTTTTGCTTTATTTTCGTTTATTTCATTAAAAACATTACTCTTCAATCTGATTAGAAAAGAATATTATAATTCCTTATATACATTTGTTGATAGCAAATACTGTTCCTCTTTCTTTTTATGTATTTACCTTTTATTACTTATTAATATTACTGCTTTGTACTCTGCTTTTTGTCTGTTATAGGTATAATAAAGTTAGGCTTATTATGTTTATACCTCAGGCAGAAGTGCCATAAACATTTTTTGTGTCAAAAGTTATTCACCATTAATTTGAAAACTTTTTTTTTTTTTTTTTTTAAGAGACAAGGTCACAATATGTTGCCCAGGCTGGTCTTGAACTCCTAGCCTCAAACAATCCTCCTGTCAGCTTCCCAAAGTGCTGGGATTGCATGAAAACTTCTGTGATGTTAGATTTTGAGATGCTAGCATTTGTGGTAGGTTATTTGGTAGACATGTTTCATTATGACCCCTTGCTTAAAAGGATGTCCTTTTGAAGAGCATAGTTCATTTATTGGAGAGAGCATGGAGAATAAATGAAGCAGTATATTACTTGGCTGACTTAAGGTAATTTTAATGGAAATGGATTCATTGGATTTGTCTACAAAGAGACTTCTGTTTGATTTTTTAGAGTTCCCACATCTCTTTATAGATTATAATAATTTAGGTCATATGAAGATAAGATTCACTTTTGCTTTTTTAATAAAGCCTTCTCAGTAACAGAGTTAAATTTAAAACAAATTTCTGGGCCAGGCGTGGTGGCTCACGCCTGTAATCCCAGCACTTCGGTAGGCCAAGGCGGGTGGATCACCTGAGATCAGGAGTTCGAGACCAGCCTGGCCAACATGGTGAAACCCTGTCTCTGCTAAAAATACAAAAATTAGCTGGACATGGTGGTAGGTGCCTGTAATCCCAACTTACTAGGGAGGCTGAGGCAGGAGAATCACTTGAACCCAGGAGGTGGAGGTTACAGTGAGCCAAGATCGCGCCACTGCACTCTAGCCTGGGCAGTAGAGTGAGACGCCATCTCAAAAAAAAAAAAAAATTTGACTGTTTTTTTGTAATCTAAAACAGTAATATTTTAATTTCATTTAAAACATAAGTGAATTGACTATTAGCATGAATTATTTGTCTTATAGTAAATAGTCATAGTTGGGGACATTCTATTTTAGGAAGGTACAACTATGTTTTAAACTTCATCAAGGTACGATTATATCATAAAATTAAATCAATATTAGGTGCTTGACAAATATTTGTTGGATAAATGATTGGTTAGAGTTAGCATTTTAATTGCCATTCCTATTCTTTATTTTTTCCTGTCAGTTAAGTAGTTACTGAATACTTATAAAAAGAATTGTGGAAAAAATACTGCAAGCTGTATTACGCTAGTATCCTTTAATTTTTTTGCTTTTATATTAAATTTTTATAAATTATTAACATACGTTAGTATTGTTTCATAAGTAAATGTGTTTATTTATGAAAATAAACATTTCTCTAAACAATACTTTTTCCCCTTAACTTTAAAGTTTTAGAAGGTTACATGCACAGGTTGTTATATGGGTAAATTGCCTGTTGCTAAGGTTTGATGTATAACCATCACCCAGGTAGTGAGGATGGTACCTGATGGGTAGTTTCTTCGCTCTCACCCCCTCTCCCACCTTCTCCCCGTTGTTGTCCCCTGTGTTGACTGCTCCCTTCTTTAGGTCCATGCTTACTCATTGTTTAGCTCCCACTTGTAAGTGAGGAAATGCAGTATTTGGTTTTCTGTTCCTGCATTAATTTGCTTAGGATAATGCTGCATCTATGTTGCTGCAAAGGGCATGATTTTGTTCTTTTTTATAGTGACATAATATTCCATAGTATATATGTACTACATTTTGTTTATCCAGTCCACTATTGATGGACATCTAGGTTGACTCCACATCTTTGCAGTTGTAAATAGTGCTCCAGTGAACATGCAAGTGTATATGGCTTTTTGACAGAATGATTCATTTTTCCTTATTTTCCTTTATTTCATTAAAAACATTATAATTGAAATGACTGTTAGCATGAATTATTTTAGTCTTACAATAAATAGTCGTAGTTACTGGATGCAATGACTCAAGCCTGTGATCCCAGCATTTTGGCAGGCTGAGGCGGGCAGATCACAAGGTCAGGAGATCGAGACCATCCTGGCCAACATGTTGAAATCCCGTCTCTACTAAAAATACAGAATTTAGCTGGGCATGGTGGCGCCTGTGCCTGTAATCCCAGCTACTCAGGAAGCTGAGGCAGGAGAATTGCTTGGACCAGGGAATTGGAGGTTGCAGTGAGCCGAGATCGTGCCACTGCACTCCAGCCTAGCAACAGAGCGAGACTTCATCTAAAAAAAAAAAATAGTCATGGTTGGGGGAGTTCTGTTTCAGGAAGGTGCAGGGATGTTTTAAGCTTCATGAAGGTAAGGTTATATCATAAAATTTACATCATAAAATTAGGGCCGGGCCCAGTGGCTCACGCCTATAATCCCAGCACTTTGGGAGGCCAAGGCGGGCGGATTACGAGGTCAGGAGTTCGAGACCATCCTGGCTAATATGGTGAAACCCCGTCTCTACTAAAAATACAAAAATTAGCCGGGCGTGGTGGCGGGTGCCTGTAGTCCCAGCTACTTGGGAGGCTGAGGCAGGAGAATAGCTTGAACCCAGGAAGCGGAGGTTGCCGTGAGCCGAGATCCTGCCACTGCACTCCAGCCTGGGTGACAGAATGAGACACTGCCTCAAAAAAGCATAATTAAAAAAAATAAAATTAAGTCTGTATTAGCTGCATGACAGATATTCGGTGAAAAAATGCAGTAGTGGGACTACTGGGTCAAATGGTAGTTCTGTTTTAAGTTCTTTGAGAAATCTCCCAACTGCTCTCTACAGTGACTTAACTAAAATTACATTCCCACTAACAGTATATAGCATTCCCTTTTCTCTACAACCTCTCCAACATCTGTTCTTTTTTTTTTTGGTCTTTTTAATAATAGTCATTCTGACTGGTGGGAGATGGTATCTCATTGTGGTTTTGACTTGCATTTCTCAGATGATTAGTGATGTGGAACATTTTCCCATATATTTCTTGCCTACATATATGTCTGCTTTGGAGAAGAGAAGTGTCTGTTCATGTCCTTTGCCTATTTTCCAACGGAGTTTTTGGTTTTTGCATGTTGAATTAAGTTCCTTACAGATTCTGAATATTAGACCTTTGTCGGATGCATGGTTTGCAGATGTTTTCTCCCAGACTATAAGTTGTCTGTTTACTCTGTTGATAGTTTCTTTTGCCGTGCAGACGCTCTTTAGTATAATTAGGTCCCACTTGTCAATTTTTGGTTTTTTTGCGATTGCTTTTGGGCACTTAGTCATAAATTCGTTGCCAAGGCCAATGTCCAGAATGATATCTCCTAGGTTTTGTAGGATTTTTTTTCTTTTTTTTTTTTTTGGGTAGGAGTCTCGTCCTGTCACCCAGGCTGGAGTGACTGCAATGGTGCGATCTTGGCTCACTGCATCCTCTGCCTCCCAGATTCAAGCGATTCTCCTGCCTCAGCCTCCCAAGTAGCTGGGACTACAGATGCACACCACCACGCCCAGCTAATTTTTGTATTTTTAGTAGAGACAGGGTTTCACCGTGTTGGTCAGGATGGTCTCGATCTCCTGACCTCGTGATCCTCCCACCTTGACCTCCCAAAGTGTTGGGATTACAGGCATGAGCCATCATGCACAGCCTCTTCTCGGCTTTTTATAGTTTTAGGTCTTACATTTGTGTCTCTAATCCACCTTGAGTTAATTTTTGTATGTGGTAAAATGTAGGGGCCCAGTTTCATTCCTCTGCATAAGGCTATCCAGTTATCCCAGCACCATTTATCGGATAGGTAGTTCTTTGTCCAATGCTTGTTATTGTCAATTTTGTCAAAGATCAGATGGTTGTAGGTGTGTGGCTTTAGTTTTGGGTTCTCTATCCTGTTCCATTGCTTCATGTCCATTGCTTCATGTCTGTAATATGCTGTTTTGGTTAGTATAGCCTTGTAGTATAGTTTGAAGTGGAGTAGTATGATTTTTCCAGCTTTGTTATTTTTACTTAGGATTGCTTTGACTGTTCAGGCTCTTTTGGTTCCATATGAATTTTAGAATAGTTTGTTCTAATTCTGTGAAAAATTACATTGGTAGTTTGATAGGAATAGCGTTGAATCTGTAGATGCTTTGGACAGTATGGCTTTGTTTGTTTGTTTGTTTGTTTTTGAATCGGAGCCTTGCTCTGTTGCCTAGGCTGGAGTGCGGTGGCGTGATCTCAGCTCACTGCAACCTCTGCTTCCCGGGTTCAAGTGATTCTCCTGCCTCAGCCTCCCAAGTAACTGGGATTACCAGCGCCCACCACCGCGCCCAGCTAATTTTTGTATTTGTTTTGTTTTGTTTTTTTGAGATGGAGTCTCGCTCTGTCGCCCAGGCTGGAGTGCAGTGGCCGGATCTCAGCTCTCTGCAAGCTCCGCCTCCCGGGTTCACGCCATTCTCCAGCCTCAGCCTCCAGAGTAGCTGGGACTACAGGCGCCTGCCACCAGGCCCGGCTAATTTTTTGTATTTTTTAGTAGAGACGGGGTTTCACCGTGTTAGCCAGGATGGCCTCGATCTCCTCGCCTGGTGATTTGCCTGCCTCGGCCTCCCAAAGTGCTGGGATTACAGGCATGAGCCACCGCGCCCGGCCTGTATTTTTAGTAGAAACGAGGTTTCACCATGTTGGCCAGGCTGGTTTCAAACCCCTTACCTCAAGTGATCCCCCCGCCTCGGCCTCCCAAAGTGCTGGGATTACAGACATGAGCCACCGTGCCCGGCCCCATTTTAACAATATTGATTCTTTGATCCATGACCATGCGATGTTTTTCCAGTGGTTTGTTATCACCTATTAGTTCTGTCAGCAATGTTTTATAGTTCTCTTTGTAGAGACCTCCTTGGTTAGATGTATTCCAAGGTTTTGGTGTGTGTGTCTGTCTAGGGTAAATGGGATTGTATTCTTGATTTGGCTCTCAGCTTGAACATTATTGATGTATAGAAATGCTACTGATTTTTTTCATTGATTTTGTATCCTGAAACCTTACTGAAGTCGTTTATCAGCTCTAGGTGCCTTTTAGTGGAATCTGTTGGGGTTTCTAGGTTTAGAATCGTATTATTAGCAAAGAGATAATTTGTCATTTTTTCCTATTCGGATGCCTTTTCTTTCTCTTGCCTGATTGCTCTGACTAGGACTTCCTCCTTTAAATTTTAAGTGTACTTTCACCATCCTAGTTCTGTGCTGTCTTCTTTTTAATCTTTTGATAGTTTTTCTTTTTTTTGGAAACAGGGTCTCACTCTGTTGAACAGGCTGGAGTGCAGTGGTGTGATCACGGCTCACTTCAGCCTCAACCTCCTATACTCAAGCAACCTTCCCACCTCAGCCTCCTAAGTAGTTGCGACTACAGGTACAAGGCACCACGCTTGGCTGATTAATTTTCTTGTAGAGACAGGGTCTTGCTATGTTGCCCAGGCTGGTCTTGAATTCCTGGACTCAAGTGATCCTCTCAAAGTGCTGGGATTGCAGCCATGAGCCCTTGTACCCAGCCAGTAGTTTTTCATTTTCACATTCCTCATCTCAATTTTTTCTTTCCTAGTCACTCCTATTTCCATTGTGTCTCTTTTGGTCGTTTTTGTGTAGCTATGAATATAAATAAATAGCCCTAATGGCTAGCAGAAAATGTTTTTTTTCAATTGACTATAATTCTGATTATGCCCAATTTACCAGTTGTTAAATGGATTATATGTCCTTTTCATGTTTCACTTGGTAAGTGAAATTGTGAACATCATGTAGCAGTTATCATTTTTTGATTTTACAAAATGGCAGACAAAATGAGTAAAGTTTAATTTCTCTTTACTCCTGTCTCCAATTTCAGTTCTCTTTCCAGAGATAACCACTATTACTAGTTTGGCATAAATCCTTCCAGACCTTTATACGTAATCATGCTTCTGTGTAATATAGAATTATATATTTGTATTAGCATATTTATTATATTTTACATAAATGGTATACTGTTTATTGTGTTCTACAACTTACCTTTTTGGTTTTTTTAGAGACGAAATCTCACTCTGTTGCCAGGCTGGCGCAATTTCAGCTCACTGCAACCTTCTTCTCCTGGTTCAGGCAATTCTCTGCCTTGGCCTCCCAAGTAGCTGGGATTACAGGCCCAGCTAATTCTTGTATTTTTAGTAGAGATGGAATTTCACCATGTTGGCCCGGCTGGTCTCGAACTCCTGACCTCATGTGATCCACCCACCTCAGCCTACCAAAGTGCTGGGACTACAGGCGTGGGCCACTGCGCCTGGCCAGCTTACCTTTTTCATTGATGTGTTTGGAGATCTTTCCATGTTAAAGCATACAGAGGTACTTTAAAATATCAGATTTTCAGTTACTTTTGTTAATTATACTACAGTCTCTTCTAATAGACTGTAAAGGCTTCTTGATAATAGAATCCATGTCTTAATCATTATTATGTTTCTCAGAGCACATAATACCTAGTTAGCATAATATAAATTAGTCAAACTTCTGTCTCTTTTTTCTATTGTCATTCCTTTCTGGTCCTTCTAAATAAAACAGTGGCCTAAATTGTACTCAAATATGCTTCTTTTTCCACTTTTTTTGGTTAATATATAGTATTCTGTTGTTTAACACAAGGGTCACAAATTGGGGAGTCCAGTTGGGGAGCTTCAATGTGGTCAGGTCATAGAGAAGGCAGAGGTTTAGGATGATACTCGAGCCTGCATATCCTGATTTGAGGATGTGGCTAGTGCACAAATCCGGCCAGTTGTTGCTACATGAAATGTTGGCCGAGAAAACCAATATAATGTAGTGGGAAAGCACTCAGCCTACTTGGCTGAATGCTATCCCACTGCTTACTTTATAAATGTGGACAAGGTACTTAATCACTGTGCCTCTGTTTCCTCATCTCTAAAATATAAATAGTCATAGTGCCTGTCTTTTTTTGTGAAGATTAAATGAATTTCAAAATGTAAAAAAAAATTAGGACAGAGTTAGCACATAGTAATTGGCATAGATACCACATTTTACCAACTTTGAGATGCACATTAGCATTTAAACCTCTTTGAAATCAGGATACATCTTGTAATTATAATTGGGGGTATGTCTTTTTTCTTCGTGATTCATTAAAAAGATGGGGGGGGTCTTAAAATTGATGGCTTCTTCAGTTGTACAAAATAAGAGTGTTAGCTACCATTAGCTGTCAGACTGATGTTTTTCAAGAAAAGATATAAATTTGAGGCCGAGCTCTGTGTTGCATGAGTGTAGTCCCAGCTACTTGTTAGGCTGAGGTGGGAAAATTGCTTGAGCCCAGGAGTTCAAGGATGCAGTGAGCTATGAATAGTGCCACTGCACTCCAGCCTGTACAGCAGAGCAAGAAGATCCTGACTCTAAAAAAAGAACAGTAAAGAAAACATAGAAATCTGGCTGAATATTTTAAATGCTGTATGAATCAAATAGATTTTTCAAATAATATAGTAAATATAATACATTATTATTATTATTGTTATTTTGAGTCGGAATCTTGCTTTATCGCCGAGGCTGGAGTGCAGTGGCATGATCTCACTGCAACCTCCGCCTCCCAGGTTCAAGCAATTCTCCTGCCTCAGCCTCCTGAGTAGCTCGGATCGCAGGCATGTGCCACCACACCCAGCTAATTTTTTATTTTTGTATTTTTAGTAGAGACAGAGTTTCACCATGTTGGCCAAGCTGGTCTCAAACTCCTGACCTCGTGATCTGCCTGCCTCGGCCTCCCAGAGTGCTGGGATTACAGGCATGAGTCATTGTGCCCAGCTAATGCACTATTTTGTTTTTAATTCTATAAAATTAAGTTGGGGGCCAGGCACAGTAAATCATGCCCGTAATCCCAGCACTTTGGGAGGCCAAGGCCAGTGGATCACCCGAGGTCAGGAGTACAAGACCAGCCTGGCCAACATGGTAAAACCCTGTCTCTACTAATAATATAAAAATTAGCTGGGCGTGGTGGCACCTGCATGTAAGCCCAGCTAGTTGGGAGGCTGAGGCAGGAGGATTGTTGGAATCTAGGAAGCAGAAGTTGCAGTGAGCCAAGATGGCTCCACTGCACTCCAGCCTGGATGACAGAGTGAGACTTCATCTCAAAAAAGAAAAAAAAAAAGAAATTTAAGTTTTTTTGTTTGTTTGTTTTGAGACAGGGTCTCAGTCTGCCTTGCAGGTTGGAGTGCAGTGGCATAAACATGGGTTACAGTGGCCTCAACCTCCTGGCTTTAAGTGATCCTCCCATGTCAGCCTCCTGAGTAGCTATGACCACAGGCGTACAACACAATGCTTGGCTGATTTTTTCAACATTTTTATGGAGATAGAGGTCTCGCCATGTTGCCCAGGCTGTTCTTGAACTCCTGGGCTCAAGCAGTCTTGCTGACTTAGCTCCCCAAAGTGTTGGGATTGTAGGTGAGAGCTGCTGTGCTGGGCCAATTTTTTTTTTTTTTTTTTAATCCTTTAAGTTCTGTCGGACCTGACTGGCCAAGTGTTGTTTTGGTTTTGTTTTTGTTTTATTTTTTGTTTTTTTTTTTTTGAAGCCTTGCCCGATTGCCCAGGCTAGTGTGCAATGGCGCAAACTGGGCTCACAGCAATCTCCACCTTCCAGGTTCAAGCAATTCTCCTGCCTCAGCCTCCCAAGTAGCTGGCATTACAGGTACCCACCACCATGCCCAGCTAATTTTTTGTATCTTTAGTAGAGACAGGGTTTCACCAAGTTCGCCAGGCTGGTCTCGAACTCCTGACCTCGTAATCCGCCCGCCTCGACCTCCCAAAGCGCTGAGATTACAGGCGTGAGCCACTGCGCCCGGCCAAGTTTTTTTAAAGTGTTGTAAATTTTGAGCTTTAAGTAATCTTAGATTTATTTTACTTTATCTTTCCATTTTGCAGATAATGAATTTTACTTGAAAAGATTATATTTAAGGGACAGTCCATCCTCATTATTTGTCAGTTTCTTATTTGCAAATTCACCTACTCACTAAAATAATTTGTATTGCACAAATCAGTACTTGGAGCACTTTATGGTTGTTTGTAGATGGTACGAAGCAGTGAAAAATTTGATTCTCCCAACATAAACATCTCCAACTGAGGTCAAAGAAGGTGATGCTTTGCCTTCTTGTTTCAGTTCTCATACTGCAAATGTGTCCTTTCATGGTCTGTTTAGTGTTACGCTTTTTGCATTTTTGTATTTTTTCTTTTTTTTTGAGACAGAATCTGACCCCGTCACCCAGGGTGGAGTGCAGTGGAGTGATCTCGGCTCACTGCAACCTCTTCCTCCGCCTCCCAAGTTTAAGTGATTCTTCTGCCTCAGCCTCCTGAGTAGCTGGGTTTACAGTTGTGCTGCACCACACTTGGCTAATTTTTGTATTTTTAGTAGAGATGGAATTTCACCACGTTGGCCAGGCTGGTCTCAAACTCCTGACCTCAAGTGATCCACCCACCTCAGCTTCCCAAAGTGCTGGGATTACAGGTGTGAGCCACCACGCCCAGCCTCATCTTTGATTTGTTTTGTTTGGGATTTCCCTATTAAAAATAGACCCTGTGTAGTGTTGTCTAGTGTTCCTAAGCACAAGAAGACTGTGATGTTTCTTACAGAGATGATATGTATGTTAGGTAAGCATCACTGAGGCCTGAGTTATAGTGCTGTTGGCCATGAGATCAATATTAATGGTCAAGGATGTGTATTAAATAAGATGTCTTTGGCCACATGAAGTAGCTGACACCTGTAATCCTAGCACTTTGGAAGACTGAGGCAGGAGAACCACTTGAGCTCACTAGTTCAAGATCAGCCTGGGCAACATAGTGACACCTCATCTCTAAAAAAATTTTTAAAAAGGTGTCTTTAAGCAGAAATACACATAAAAGGTTTTATATTGATCACTTGATGAAAATGTGATCAGAGGCTTGCAGCAAACTAACCCTGTATTTTTTCCAGGAGCAATGGGTTTTGTTTTTAGAGACAGGGTCTCACTCTGTTTCCCAGTCTGGAGTTCAGTGGCACGACTATCTGTGGCTCACTGCAGTCTCAAATTGCTGGGCTCAAGCGATCCTCCTGCCTCAGCCTCCTGAGTAGCTAGGACTACAGGCACTCGCCACCATGCCTGATTAATTTTTAAATTTCTTATAAAGACAGGATCTAGCTGTGTTGCCCAGGCTGATCACAAATTCCTGGCCTCAAGCAATCCTCCTCTTCAGCCTCCCAGAGCTCTGAGATTACAGATGTGAGCTACTGCACGTGGCCTAGGAGCAGTGGTTTGGTATTCACTAATTCAGTTTTCATGGTAACTTTATAAAACATAGCTACTGCAAATAGCAACAAACACTTGTATTTTAAAGCAGATGAATAGTAAGTCCATCAGGTGGTATTTTAGAGTAGGTAATAAAAGCAAGATCTATTATGGAAATTTCTTTAATTTTTTTCTCTTTATTGAAGCAAATAGGGAAATATGCTTGTTCTAAATAATCCAAATCAGTATATAGTCTAAAATTGCCTCTTTCTTCCTTCACAATCTTACTTCACATCACTGGAAGTAATCTCTTTGGTGTACATCCTTCCAGAGTGTTGTCTTTTTTATTTACCAACATATATATTTACACAAATGAGTTTCTTTTTAAAAATCTGTAACTGTGATAGTTCTTGGTAGCTCAGTGTTGGGGCTAAATTCTGAGAAATGCATCATTAGGCAGTTTTGTGCAAACGTCCTAGAGTGTACTTAAAGCAAACCTGGATATTATAGCCTACTACTCACCTAAGCTGTATGGTGTAGCCTATTGCTTCTGGGCCATAAACCTGTACAGCACGTTACTGTAATGAATACCGTAGGCAATTATAACGTAATAGTAAATATTTGTGTATGTATGCATCTAAACATAGAAAAGGTACAGTAAAAATGTGGCATAAAAGATAGTAAATAGTATGCCTGTATACGTCACTTAATCATGAATAGAGCTTGCAGGACCGGAAGTTGCTCTGGATGTCAGGTGAGTGGTGAATGAATGTGAAGACCAAGGACATTATATAAAGTACACTTTATAAACACTGTACACTTACGGCTACACTAAATTCATTTAAAAAAAAATTTTCTTAATCTTATTTTGCCATCTTCCTCTCCCTTCCCCTTGCTATAGTTTGAGTTGTTAAAGGCGCCTAATCGCCAGCAGCTTCAAGTTCTAGGCCAGGAGATGGAGAAAGAGAAACGAAGAACAAATAGCTTCCTTTAGGGACATGAACTTAAAGATACTCACAACTCATTGGCCAGAATGTATTCCAGTTTCTGTCCATGCCTAGCTGCAAGGAAGTCCTGAAAATAGTGTGTAGGTGGACAGCCATGTGCCCAGCTAAAGCACAGAGACATGTAATAACTGAAAGATAGAAGGATAGAATGGACTGAGTTATACTGCACTGAGTTGGTTTTTCAAGTAGGAAATAAATGGAATAATAGTTTTGAGATCTACAGTTTCTGAATAGAAACTAAGCATACTTGTGAACAGAATTTTTGTTTGGTAAATATCAACAGAAAAATACAGACTTGTGTATAGACTAAAACATGACTAGGTCTTTGTAGGGTTTGGAACATAAGTAATATGTTTTCCTTTCATTTGGCTTCAGTTGTCTGTAAAGAGTAGCAAACATACCACTTTCTTATAGAGAGATCACTTTTTCAGAAACTTCAACCATCTGGAATATTGTTGAGAGGTAATAAGGCCTCAAGGTAGCAAAAGTATAAGTTGCATATCCGTGTTCTCAATCTTGATTTCAAGCTTGAGTAATTTTGGGGTATAGATGTATTACTATTGAACTTAATTAGTACCTTGCTTAGTAGCAAATTTAAATCTGCAATATTTGAATGGTCCATTAGAGGCATAAGTGATGGAAATGATAGCCAAAAGCCTGATAGGATAAAATAGTAATACAAGGAAGAATAATACAAAGAAATCATAAGCTTGATAATAATAAAATTTGCTAACATTTATTGAAGATTCATAGGTGCCAGGTATTATATAAAGCCTTTTATATGTATTCTTTCATTTAATATCTAAGACATCCTCTATATCATATAGAGGAGGATTTAGGTTTATATGCTAAGAAAGCTCATAATTACATTCTTCTTTATGAAGACAGAGAAGCATGTAACTAATTTCAGATTACCATCAGAAATCACAAATGAAAAGACCATTTTGGTGCTTGACAGAGGTATCTGAAAGAACTCAGTCTAATGGTGCTAGGTAAATAAGTTGTTCTTTTAAAAATTATTGCTGTATTTTAAGACAGGGTCTTGCTGTGTCATCCAGGCTGAAGTACAGTGACGCATCCATAACCACAGCTCACTGTAGCCTCAAACTTCTGGGCTCAAGCAGTCCTCCCACTTCAGCCTCTGGAGTAGCTAGGACTACAAACATACCACCACACCCACTTAATTTTTAAATTTTCTGTAGAGATGGGATCTCACTATGTTGCCTGGGCTGGGCTTGAGTTCCTAGCTTCAAGCAGTCCTCCCGCGTCAGTATCCCAAAGTGTTGAGATTTACAGATGTAAGCCGCCATGCCCAGCCGTAAGTTGTTCTTATATTCACCTTTGACTCTTAAAGGTTTGGAATATGGTTGACTGATTTGGGTTTAGTTATTTTAAGTCACTAGTAGGAAAGTTCTCATTAAAATCCCCAATTGAGATTTACTTTACTTAACATTAAAACTCAACATATTTTATTTAAGAATAAAAGTGATTCCTCCATGTATTTTTTAAAACCACACCAAATTTAAAAGATAAAAAGTATGTTTATGTTCTCAAAAATAGTCTTGATACATATTTACCCCAACTCAGGAATGATGAATTTCATTTTTATATGTAAAAAAATACACTTTAAAATAGTTATTAATTTTAATATTTTTAAGGTATATTTTGCAACTACCAAAAAAATTAGTGATTTGCTTATTAATCAGAGCCCATTGAAGCAGATAAGGAAATTCATTAGGAAAACTTTTTTTATTTAGCAGTTTAAATCTTGGATATTCTTATTTTTTTTCACATTGTTTTAAATCAGTCATCATTGCCAGAGATACGAGGCATTTAAAAGTATTTTAAAAGGGAAAGTTTTTATGTTTTAGAAGGTCTCTCCTAGTATATTTTAATAGAACCTATATATGTATATGAGTGTTCGAATATATATAAATTAAACATTATTGTTTTGATTCATAGATATATCAAGTGACTGGCCCCACAGTGTCTCATACCTGTAATCCCAGCACTTTGGGAGACTGGGTAAGGAGGATGGCTTGAGGCCAGGAGTTCAAGACCAGCCTGGGCAGCATAGTGAGACCCCCTATCTCTACAAAACAAAAAATTAGCTGGGCACAGTGGCTTGTGCCTATAGTTCCAGCTACTCTGGAGGCTGAGGTGGGAGGATGGCTTGAAGCCAGGAGTTTGAGTTTATAGTGAGGCACAGTCATGTCACTGTACTCCAGCCTGGGTGACAGAGTTAGATGCTGCCTCTAAAAAATAAAATATATAAAGCTTAAAAACTCAAATAGAGATCAGGCACAGTGGCTCACGCCTGTAATCCTAGCACTTTGGGAGGCCAGAGTTGGTGGATCACTTGAGGCCAGGAGTTCAAGACCAGCCTGGCCAACAAGGTGAAACCCTATCTCTACTAAAAATACAAAACTAGCCCAGCGTGGTGGCACACACTTGTAATCCCAGCTGCTTTGGAGGCTGAGGCCGAGAATCACTTGAGCCCAGGAGGCAGAGGTTGCAGTGAGCCAAGATCGCACCACTGCACTCCAGCCTGGGCGACAGAGCAAAATCCTGTCTCCAAAGATAAAAAAAATAAAACCCTCAAATAGACCAGTTTTCTTACTCTGAATAAAATGTGCTGATTTCTACATTTAAAAATGTACAAACAATTACAAAATTATTTTCTTCTTCTTTCTCATATTGTCTCATGAACTACTAATCATTTAATTCACTACTTATTCCTTAATTCTTTTTTTTTTTTTTTGAGGTGATTATCATTATTATTGTTATTTGAGATAGGGTCTCTCTGTGTCACCCAGGCTGGAGTGCAGTGACACAGTCATTGCAAGGCTCATTGCAGCCTTAAACTCCTGGGCTCAAGCAATCCTCCCACCTTAGTCTCCCAAGTACCTGGGACTATACGCACACACTACCATGCCCAGATAATTATTTATTTGGTAGAGATGGGGGTCTCACTATGTGACCTGGCTGGTCTTGAACTGCTGGCCTCAAGCAATCTTCACACCTCAGCTTCCCAAAGTGCTGGGATTACAGGCATGAGCCATTATGCCCAGCCACCCTCCAGTATTTCTTTCTTTTTTTTTTTTTTAACAGGCTGGAATACAGTGGTGCTATTTTGGCTCACTGCAACCTCCACCTCCCAGGCTCAAGCAATTCTTGTGCTTCAGCCTCCTGAATAGCTGAGACTACAGGCGTGCACCACCATACCTGGCTAGTTTTTTGTAGTTTTAGTAGACAGGGGGTTTTGCCACATTGCCTAGGCTGGTCTTGAACTCCTGAGCTCAGGCAATCCACCCCTCTCAGCCTCCCAAAGTGCTGGGATTACAGGTGTGAGCCACCGCACCCAGCCATCCTCCAGTATTTCTAAAGCTAAGTTTCTCTACCAGTATCGAACAGCTTTTATATTTCTGCATTTAGCAAGTAATGATTGAAGAGCATCTAGACATGGACATTTATATTTTGAGGCAAGTACCTCTATACACCAACCAAAGGTAAGATTGAGGCTAGATTCAAGCCCTGCATGGTACTGGGACTAAGAACCTCAAGGTAGATAAGAATCCCAGATCTAGAACCAGTACTTGAGGTTTAAGACTGAGAAGAAGCAGAAAATGCCTGAGGAAAAAAAAAAAATTCCTATTCATAGTATCAACTATAAGCTACCTTAAAAAAACGAGCAAAAGATGTACAAGACCTAAGTAAAGGCAATTGCATTCTTGCTTTGGAAAACTATTTTGACCCAAGACAGTCTTTGAGCTGAGAGTAATGAGGTTCAAGTTTTTAAGAGATAACTAAGTAGTTTTTCTAAGTGGTTAAAAAAAAATATGTGTGTGTGTATATATAGTATATATATGTATATATATGTGTGTGTCTCTATGTGTATATATGTGTATATATATGTGTGTGTATATAGAGAGAGAGTAAGAAAAGTGTCAACCAGTTATTTAAGAAAGAGAAAATTATATTATTTCCAGGAATGATTTTTAAATGTGAACAGTTAGAATGAATAAAGTAAGAATGTAAAGCTAGGCTTGGTTATCCTGCTATATCTGCTATATGAAGAAATGCAAATCAGCAGTTGTAAAGACTCTTAGAAATCCTGCAGTGCACAAACCGAGTTAATTTCGTATAACCTTGTATTTCCCACTTGTTCTGTGATTGTAGGGAATCTATTAATACCTTCTGGGACACTAGAAATCTGCAAAACATATTTTGGGAAACGCTATATGTGTTTGAACACCATTAATTCAGATATGTAGGGTGCAAACATTTGCATTGCCAAAATCTTAATATACAGAATCTTTAAAGAATGTAATAAACTTATACTTTCCTTTTTTTTTTTTTTTTAAGTGGAGAAACAAGGTCTCACTCTGTTGCTCAGGCTGGAGTGCAGTAGCGTGATCATAGCTCACTGCAGTCTCTAACTTCTGAGTTCAAGTGATCCAGCTGCCTTAGCCTGCTAAGTAGCTAGGACTGCAGGCTCACACCGTCATACCCAGCTAATTTCATTTTTTGTAGAGACATGGTCTCACTATGTTGCCCAGACTGGTCTCAAACTCCTGGCCTAAAGTACATTCTTCAATAAGTTAAAATACTTGCTGTTTTATGATAGTCTTGAAAAAAAAAGAAAAGTTAAAATACTAATTGGTTGAGCTAGAAAGGACCCAAGTGTTTTTTAAACTATGTTCTTTTTTTTTTTTTTTTTTTTTTTTATGAGATTGAGTCTTGCACTGTCGCCCAGGCTGGAGTGCAGTGGAGTGATCTTGGCTCACTGCAAGCTCCACCTCCCGGGTTCAGCCCATTCTCCTGCCTCAGCCTCTCGAGTAGCTGGGACTACAGGCACCTGCCACCATGCCCAGATAATTTTTTTTGTATTTTTAATAGAGACGGGGTTTCACCATGTTAGCCAGGATGGTCTCGATCTCCTGACCTCGTGATCTGCCCACCTCGGCCTCCCAAAGTGCTAGGATTACAGGCGTGAGCCACCACGCCTGGCCTAAACTATGTAAGAACATAGTATCAGATGTTTTCCAAATATTTTCACCCAGTCTGTGGTTTACCTTTTCAGTCTCTTCATACTGTCTTTTGAACAGCAGAAGCAGGGCTGGGTGCGGTGGCTCACATCTGTAATCCCAGCACTTTGGGAGGCCAATGTGGAAGAATCGCTTGAGACTAGGAGTTCAAGAGAAGACTGAGCAACATAGTTAGACCCTGTCTCTAAAAATTACAAGAAGATTAGCCAGGTGTGGTTGTGGTTGTGTGCCTGTGGGCCTAGCTACTCGAGAGGCTGAGGTGGGAGGATTGCTTGAGCACAGGAGGTTGAGGCTACGGTGAGCTGTGATTGCACCACTGTACTCCAACCTGGGAGATAGAACAAGAACCCATCTCAAAAAAAAAAAAAAAGCAAAAGTGATGAAATCTAATTTATTACATTTTTCTTATTTATTTATTTATTTATTTTTGAGACAGAATCTCATTCTGTCACCAGGCTGGAGTGCAGTGGTGTGATCTCAGCTCACTGCAACCTCTGCCTCCCAGGTTCAAGCGATTCTCCTGCCTCAGCTTCCCGAGTAGCTGGGACTACAGGCACGCACTACCTCACCCAGCTAATTTTTGTATTTTTAGTAGAGACAGGGTTTCACCATGTTGGCCAGGATGGCCTCAATCTCTTGACTTTGTGATCTGCCCGCCTTGGCCTCCCAAAGTGCTGAGATTACAGGTGTGAACCACTGTGCCCATTCTACATTTTTCTTTTATGAATGTGGCATCTTAGAAGTCTTTGCCTAAATAAAGGTCACAAGGATTTTCTCATATGCTTTCTTCTAGAAGTTTTATAGTTTTAGGTTTCCAAATTCTTTTTAAATGTAATTTTATATGCACAATCTGGTACTTTTGCTTTACTGAATCCGTAATTTAAATTTAGTTTTATAACTTGCTTTTTTTCTTCTCATTACTATACCACAGTATTTTCATATCAGTAGTTAATTCTTTTGAATACCTACATGGCGTTCCATCAAAGAATGTATTACAGTTGTATTAGCATGTTGTTATCTGTTTTTTTCCTATTTTAATAATGTTCCAAGATTTGTTTTAAAATTCAGTTGAAATTTTGGTTTCTATAAATTATTTCATTTTATTTATTTATTTATTTTTGAAACGGAGCCTCACTTTGTCACCCAGGCTGGAGTGCAGTGGCGCAATCTCGGCTCCCTGCAACCTCTGCGTGCCAGGTTCAAGCAATTCTCCTGCTTCAGTCTCCCGAGTAGCTGGGACTACAGGCACATGCCACCATGCCCATCTAATTTTTTATATTTTTAGTAGAGACGGGATTTCACCATATTTGCCAGGTTAGTCTTGAACTCCTGACCTCAGGTGATCCACCTGCCTCGGCCTCCCAAAGTGCTGGGACTACAGGCATGAGCCACCGTGCCCGGCCAAGATGTGTTTTAAAATTCAGTTTAAATTTTGGCTTCAGCTGGGCGCAGTGGCTCACGCCTGTCATCCCAGCACTTTGGGGGGCCCAGGCGAGTGGATCGCCTGAAGTCAGGAGCTCTAGACCAGCCTGGCCAATATGGTGAAACCCTGTCTACTAAAAATATTAAAATTAGCCAGGCATGGTGGCAGGTGCCTGTAATCCCAGCTTTTCAGGGGGCCGAGGCAGTAGAATCGCTTGAACCCAGAAGGTGGAGGTTACAGTGAGTTGAGATCGCGTTGTCACACTCCAGCCTGGGGGACAAGAGCGAGACTTTGTCTCAAAAAAAAAAAAAATTTTTTTTTTGGGTTTCTATAAATTATTTTATAATGAAGCATTTCATCCTTGTATATTTTGAAGCACATTTAAAACAAAGTTTTGACATAAAGTTTTGACTTTTCTTTTCAAATATATGATGAAAATGTTAGGAAAAAGTTATGATGTAAACAATTACTATTTTAAAAATTTTAAATAACTGTCTATCTTCTATCATAACCATATTGGATTATGCTCCCCTCCTGGTTCACACAGTCATAATAGACCTAATTAGAAAGCTATGATTTTACCAATTATTTCTTTTAATTCCTCGATTTATATGCTTTATTTTGACTTCTCTTTCAGCCCCTCCCACTTTTTAAGTCTCTGCAAAAAAAACTATTTGATCTCTGTAATGAGGTTATACTAGTACCAAATGGATAGTTAGATTTCTGAAAGACTATTTCTGTTACATCCGTGTGCTGATTTTTTTTTTAATTACATGGCATAAATTTAGGGGATAAAAATTTCATGTTTTTTTAGAATTATTTTAATGCCATTTTATTTTTTCATGACAGATTCAAAAGCTTTGTGACAGAGTAGCTTCATCTACTTTATTGGATGATCGAAGAAATGCCGTGCGTGCTCTCAAATCATTATCTAAGGTTTGTAACTTTGTAAATGTTTTAAGTTTCCTAAGTTGGATATTAGTTACTTTAGTAACATTTTTATTTTTTATGTGCAGAAATATCGCTTGGAAGTGGGTATACAAGCTATGGAACATCTTATTCATGTTTTACAAACAGATCGGTAAGTCTCTGTGTAATGATTTTTTTCCCTAATATTTCTTGAAATTTTAATTTGTTTTAGAGTCAGCATCACTATTCCAAAAGATTGCTTTTTTTTTGGTAGAGATGGGGTTTGCCATGTTGCCCAGGCTGGTCTCGAACTCCTGGGCTTAGGCAATCTGCCCACCTTGGCCTCCCAAAGTACTGGGATTATAAGTGTGAGCCACTGCGCCTGGCCCCAAAAGTTGTTGACATACTAAAGCTATTAAGTTTTTACTTCAGTTGTCATTTTGATAAATATTTATTGGACACTGAGTATAAGCCACTGTGTTAAGCATAGAACAGACATAAAAATGGGATGAAGCAACTCTTTAATTTAGAGGCTTGAGATTTTGAGTTTGAATTGGGCAAGTGGTATTCATTTACATTGGGCAAGTAGATATTCATTTACATATAATATACATATTTTGGTATTCAGACTTGCTTTTTAAGAGAAATAAACTGCAGTAATAAGAGTTAAATGTTAAATATGAGCCTGTCTTAAGAGAAAGATTGCCAGGTATGGTGGCTCAAGCCTGAAATTCCAGCATCTTGGAAGGTTGAGGTGGGAGGATTGCTTGAGCCCGGGAGTTCGATACTAGTCTGGGCAATATAAAAAATAAAAATTAGGCCAGGAATGGTGGCTCACGCCTGGAATCCCAGCAATTTGGGAAGCCGAGGCAGGTGGATTACTTGAGATCAGGAGTTCGAGACCAGCCTGGCCAAATGGTAAAACCCAGTCTCTACTAAAAATACAAAAATTAGCCAGGCCCGCTGGTGCGTGCCTGTAATCCCAGCTACTCAGGAGTCTGAGGCAGGAGAAATCACTTGAACCCGGGAGATGGAGACTACAGTTAACCAAGATCGAGCAACTGCACTTCAGCCTGGGCAACAGAGCGAGGCTCTGTCTCACAAAAACAAAGAAGATAAATAATAAAATAAAATAAAAATTAGCTGGGTGTGGTGTCACATACCCGTGGTCCCAGCTTCTCGGGAGGCTGAGGTGGGAGGATCACTTGAGCCTAGGAAGTCAAGGCTGCAGTGAGCCATGATCATACCACTGTACTCCAACCTGGGCAGCAGAGTGAGACCTTATCTTGAAAAAATAAATATAAATTTAAAGAAAAAGAAGCGGCTGGGCACGGTGGCTCATGCCTATATTCCCAGCACTTTGGGAGGCTGAGGCGGGCGGATCGTCTGAGGTCAGGAGTTCAAGACCCGCCTGACCAACATGGAGAAACCCTGTCTCTACTAAAAGTACAAAATATAGCCGGTTATGGTGGCACATGCGTGTAATCCCAGCTACTAGAGAGGCTGAGGCAGGAGAATCGCCTGAATCTGGGAGGCAGAGGTTGCGGTGAGCCAAGATCACGCCATTGCACTCCAGCCTGGGCAACGAGAGCGAAACTCCATCTCAAAAAAAAAAGAAAGAAAGAAAAAGAAGCATCATTTAGCTTATTTTTAGCTCTTTCAATTTTTTTTGTTTTTTTGTTTTTTGTTTTTTTTTTTTTGAGACAGAGTTTCATTCTCGTTGCCCAGGCTAGAATACAATAGTGCAATCTAGGCTCACTGCAGCCTCTGCCTCCCGGGTTCAAGCGATTCTGCTGCCTCAGCCTCCCAAGAACCTGGGATTACAGGCATGCACCACCATGCCTGGCTAATTTTGTATTTTTAGTAGAGACGGAGTTTCTCGATGTTGATCAGGCTGGTCTCGAACTCCCGACCTTAGGTGATCCACCCACCTGAGCCTCCCAAAGTGCTAGGGATTACAGGTGTGAGCCACCACACCTGGCCGTCAATTTCTTTTTAAGAGATGTTATCTCCATCTTTGGTTTTCATTAACTCTGCATGGATAGCTTCCAGATCTTAGCTACAGTCGAATGTGTCTTATAAGCTTTAGCTGCGCATCATACATTTCTACCCTACCAAAATCTCTCATAAGCCTTTCAGATTCAAAATATTCAAAGTTAATTTATCTCTGGTCCTCCTTCTAGGCTTTCCATGCTCCCTTCGACTGCTTTTACCCTAAGTTCATCTCAGTCATGAGCATCTTTCCATTCAAGCGAGAAACTGGAGGATTCTTAGGGAACTCATTCCTCTCTTGAACCCATCATGCCTACATAGGCAAAAAAACAGCTAGAGTCCATTATTTTCTTTCCATTTCCTTTTTTGGCCTTAGTTCTGGCTCAATGTCAATCACTTAATTTCCATAACCTCTGTGTTGGTTATCTTTGGCTGTGTAGCAAATTACTTTGAAACTTAGTGGTTCAAAATAAAATATGTATCATCTCACAGTTTCTGTGGATCAGGAATTGAGGAGCAACTTAGCTAAGTGAGCTGAGGGTCTCTCATGAGGTTGCCATGAAGCCATCAGCCAGGTCTGCAGTCATCTGAAGGCTTGACTGGGACTGGAGGATCTGATTCCAAGATGGCTTACTCACATTACTGTTGACAAGAGGCCTCAGTTCCTCACCATGTTTCTCTCTCGGTAGGGCTGTTTGATATGGCAGCTGCTCTCCCAGAGCAAACTATCCTAGAGAGATAACAAATAGAAAGCCACAATGCCTTTTATAACTCAATCTCCAAAGTCATGTACTGGCAATCCCATCATATTCTAGTTGTTAGAAGCAGGTTAATAAGTATGGTCTATACTTAAGGAGAGGAGAATTAGGCTTCACTTTTTTGAAAGGAGCTGAATCGAAAAGTTTTGGACATAGTTGAAAACAATCATCATCTCCAAAGTATTGTTTTCCTCCAATCTCTTTGTATTTCCATTCAGTCTATATATTGCAAGAATTATCCTTCTGAAATGCACATCTTCAGTCTTTCTCCCATTTAATGCATTTCACCAGTTCAGTGAAGTGTAAAGTTCATGTTTCTCAAACAAAGCAAAAAATAAATGCTTTTAAAAGATCTGTGTACTGCCTGTCTAAACTCATAGATTCGTTTTCAGTTATATTTCAGTTATGCCCAGCTGCTTTTCCATACCAGTTAGGACCTTTTTTCTTCTCCCCAGTGTAACTCAAATTGACTACCTTTTCAAAACCAATAAGTCTAGTGTATTTGAATAAGTGAATTGGATGCATCAGGTCTCTCTGTGTTATTAACATCATAGTAGGTAACTGTGGTAGACAGAATTGTGGTCTCCCAAAGATATCTACATCCTAATCAACAAAACCTATGAATTTTATCTTAGATAGTGAGAGAGATTTTGCAGATATGATTAAGTTACGGACTTTGAGATGAGAGAATTATTCTGGATTACCCTGGTGGACCCAGTGTTATCACAGGGTCCTTAGAAGTAGAACAGGAAAAGGCCGGGTGTGGTGGCTGACACCTGTAATCTCAGCACTTTGGGAGGCCGAGGCAGGCGAATCATGAGGTCAGGAGATCGACACCATCCTGGCTAACACGGTGAAACCCCATCTCTACTAAAAATACAAAAAATCAGCCGGGCATGGTGGCGGGCGCCTGTAGTCCCAGCTACTCCGGAGGCTGAGGCAGGAGAATGGCAAGAATCCAGGAGGCAGAGCTTGCAGTGAGGCAAGATGGCGCCACTGCACTCCAGCCTGGGCAACAGAGCAAGACTCTGTCTCAAAACAAAAAAGAAGTAGAACAGGAATGCAGAAGAGGAGGTCAGAGTCCTGTGATAGGAAAAAAAGACTCAGCCTGCTCTTGGTGGCTTTGAAAATGGAGAGAAGGAGCCATGAGCCAGGGAATGTGGGTGGCCTTTAGAAGAGCTAGAAAAAAGAAGCAGATTAGTGTGATGATTATACATACATATAATCTTTTTTATTCTATGAGTGTGAAATCACATGCACATTTTATTACCGAGTCTTATAAAGTTAATGATGAAATGATTAACATCTCAGTATGGAAAAGAGAATGCATCTCTTATGTAAAGCGGTCTTTATTATCTTTTTTGTTTTTTTTGTTTTTTGAGACAGAGTTTCACTCTTGTTCCCCAGGCTAGAGTGCAATGGCATGATCTCGGCTCACTGCAACCTCTGCCTCCTGGGTTCAAGTGATTCTTCTGCCTCAGCCTCCCAAGTAGCTGGGATTACAGGCACCTGCCACCACGGCCGGCTAATTTTTTGTATTTTTAGTAGAGATGGGGTTTCTCCATGTTGGTCAGGCTGGTCTCAAACTCCTGACCTCAGGTGATCTGCCCGTCTCAGCCTCCAAAGTGCTGGAATTACAGGCATGAGCCACTGCGCCCAGCTATTGTCATTTTTGCCACACAGCAGAAGTGTGTAGATACTCTTGATAAAGGTTAACTAATAGGTTAAAAAATTTTATTGCACATTTACTGTGTTAGGCATTATGCTTAGAAGTAGAGTATACCACATGGTCTTGTGAATGTGTGAACAAATAATTATATCACGTCAGGGGCTGCTGAATGTTTTAACTCTGGCAATAATAACAAAGAAAAACGTATAATAGCCTTGTTGTGTTTCACTCCCTTTCTTGTGTTAAATTCCCTTTCCATTTGCCTGTGGTTCTTACCTGTTTTCCTGTTTTCAGAGTGTTCTCTGAAGATTTTTTTAAATTTAATTGAATGCAGGGGTCTATTTATTTTATTTTATTTTATTTTAGACAAAGTCTCACTCTGTTGCCCAGGCTGGAGTGCAGTGGCACGATCTCAGCTCACTGCATCACTGCAGCCTCCACTTTCCGGGTTCAAGCGATTCTCCTGCCTCAACCTCTGAAGTAGCTAGGATTACAGGCACATGCCACTCCAGCTAATTTTTTGTATTTTTTTTTTTTTTTTTTTTTTAGTAGAGATGGGGTTACACCATCTTAGCCAGGATTGTCTCAATCTTCTGACCTCGTGATCTGCCTGCCTCGGCCTCCCAAAATGCTGGGATTACAGGCATGAGCCACTGTGCCCAGCCTCAGAGGTCTATATTCTACAACCATCTCCTCTCTCCACATTCTCATCTTCATTACTATTTCATCTTTCTTCTCCTGACCTATACAACTAATGCTAAGAATCCTTATGCTGAACCCTCTTCATCTTCAGCTATGTCAAACAAAGTTTTGTTCCCTTTCTTGGCATTACCTGAAACCCCATCTGGCTGTGGGGTCTGCTTCCCTATAACCATCCTTTTTTTTTTTTTTTTTTTTTTTCCGATACAGAGTTTCGCTCCTGTTGCCCAGGCTGGAGTGCAATGGCTCGATCTCGGCTCACCGCAGCCTCTGCCTCCCGGGTTCAAGCAATTCTTCTGCCTCAGCCTCCCGAGTAGCTGGGATTACAGGCATGCACCACCATGCCTGGCTAATTTTGTATTTTTAGTAGAGACATGGTTTCTCCATGTTGGTCAGACTGGTCTCGAACTGCTGATCTCAGGTGATCCACCTACCTCGGGCTCCCGAAGTGCTGAGATTACAGGTGTGAGCCACCACGCCCAGCCCTCTATAACCATCTTAAGGAGAGACCACTCATTCTCCTAACTCCCATACTCAGGGCCCAAAACTTGTCTCTCACTGATGTTTTCAAAACCATGATACCTCAATGCCTTTTTTAAATTGAGATATAATTTGTATATCATAAAGTTCACTCTTTTAAAGTGTACATTTTAGTGGTTTTAATATATTCACAAAATTGTACAACCATCACCACTCTCTAATTCCAGAACATTTGCATCATGCCAAAAAGAAATCCCATATTCATTATCTGTCATTTTCTGTTTTCCTCCCCCACCCCCTCTCGCATACTTGGCAACCACTAATCTACTTTCTGTCTTTATAGATTTGAATGTTTTGGACATTTCATATAGATGGAATTATACCATATGTGGCCTTTGTTTCTGGCTTCTTCGACAGCATAGTATTTTAAGGTTCATCCATGTTGCAGCATGTATTAGTACATCATTCTTTTTTATGGCTGAATAATCTTTTGTTTAGTTATACCACATTTCGTTTACCCATTCATCAATTGTTGGACATTTTGGGTATTTCCACTTTTTTGCTATTATGAGTAATGCTGCTATGAACATGCATGTACTGATTTTTGTAAGGACGTACATTTTCATTTCACTGTGTTCTATATCTAGCAGTGCAATTGCTGGGTCATGGGATAAGCTGTTTAACTTTTTGAGGAATTGCCAAACTCTGTTCACTACAGAGTATAAATACTTGTATAAAATGTCTATAACATTTTATGTTTCCATCCGCAATGTATGAAGGTCCCAATTTCTCTGTATTCTTACCAGCACTTGTTATTAACCTTTATTAAAAAGTGACCATCCTAGTAAGTATAAAGTGGTATTTCTTAATTTCATTTTCTTTTTTTTTTGAGATGGAGTCTCTCTCTGTTGCCCAGGCTGGAGTGCAGTGGCACGATCTCGGCTCCTGCAACCTCCGCCTCCCGGGTTCAAGTGATTGTCCTGCCTCAGCCTCCCTAGTAGCTGGGATTACAGGCATGCACCACCACACCCAGCTAATTTTTGTATTTTTAGTAGAGAAGGAGTTTCACCACATTGGCCAGGCTGCTCTCAGACTCCTGACCTCACGTGATCCGCCCGCCTTGGCCTCCCAAAGTGCTAGGATTACAGGTGTGAGCCACTGCGCCCTGCCTCATTTTCTGTTTTGTTTTTTTTTTTTGAGATGGAGTTTTGCTTTCGTTGCCCAGGCTGGAGTGCAGTGGCGCAATCTGGCTCACCACAACCTCTGCCTCCTGGGTTCAAACGATTCTCCTGCCTCAGCCTCCCAAGTAGCTGGGATTACAGGCATGCACCTACCACTCCCAGCTAATTTTTTGTATTTTTAGTATTTTTAGTAATTTTTTGTATTTTTAGTTTTTGTATTTTTTGTATTTTTAGTAGTATTGGTCAGGCTGGTCTTGAACTCCTGACCTCAGGCGATCCCCCCGACCTCGGCCTCCCAAAGTGCTGGGATTATAGGCGTGAGCCACCGCGCCCAGCCCAGCCTTGTTTTCTAATTGTTTTGATTTGCATTTCCCAGTGACTGAAGATGTTGACGGTGTTGTGATTATTGGCCATTTGGAGAAATGTCTATTCATATCCTTTACCCATTTTTAATTGGGTTACTTGTCTTTCTATTTTTTTTTTCTTTGTTTTTTGAGATGGAATCTCACTCTGTCGCCCAGGCTGGAGTGCAGTGGCGGGAGCTCAACTGACTACAGCCTCCACCTCCCAGGTTCAAGCAATTCTCCTGCCTCTGCCTCCCAAGTAGCCGGAATTACAGGCATGCACCAGCACGTCCTGCTAATTTTTGTATCTTTTGTAAAGACGGGGTTTTGCCGTGTTAGCAAGGCTGGTCTTGAACTCCTGAGCTCAAGCAGTCTGCCCACATTGGCCTCCTAAAGTGCTGAGATTACAGGTGTGAGCCACCACATCTGACCTACTTGTCTTTTTTATTTTATATATATGTATGTATGTATGTATATATATATTTTCTAGATACATCTCTTATCTTGGCTTATGACAACCTCTGTCTCCCCAGTTCAAGCGATTCTCATTCCTCAGCCTCCCAAATAGCTGGGATTACAAGTGTGTGCCACTATGGCCGGCTAATTTTTGTATTTTTGGTAGAGATAGGGTTTCACTATGTTGGCCAGGCTGGTCTCGAACTCCTGACTTCAAATCCACCCACCTTGGCCTTTCAAAGTGCTGGGATGACAGGCATGAGCCACCACATGCGGCCAAACATTTTAAAATTTTGATGAAGTTTAATTTTTCTGCTGTATCTTTTGTTGCTTGTGCTTTTGGTGTCATCTAAGAAACCATTGCCTAATCTAAGGTTGTAAGGATTTAAGCCTGTGTTTTCTTCTAAGGGTTTTATAGCTTTAGCTCTTACTTATATTTAGGTCTTTCATCCATTTTGAGTTAATTTTTATCTATAGTGTGAGATGGGGCCCAATTTCATTCTTCTGTGTGTTGCTATCTAGCTGATCCAGCACCATTTGTTTAAGAGACTATCCCTTCCTCATTAAATGGTCTTGGCACTTTTACTGAAAATTAATTGAAATAAACATTACTGTTTATTTCTAGACTGTCAATTCTATTTTATTGATCTACATGTCTATCTCTATCACAGTGCCACACAGTCTTTTTTACTGTAACTTCTTAGTAAGTTTTGAAACTGGGAAGTGTGAGTTCTTCAGCTTTGTCCTTCATTTTCAAGATTGTTTTGGCTGTTCTGGCTTTGTCCTTCATTTTCAAGATTGTTTGGCTTGCATCTCCATATGACTTTTATGATTAGCTTGTCAATTTCTGCAAAAACAGCAGTTAGGATTTTGACAGGGATTATGTTAAATCTGTGACTTAAGTTGGGATATATTACTCTTTTCCTATTCATGAACACAGGATATCTTTTTATTTATTTGGGCCTTAAGTAGTTTCTTTCAACAATGTCTTGCAGTTTTCCATGCAGTAGTCTTATACTTCTTTAGTAAAGTTTACTGTCAAGTATTTTAATCTTTTTGATGTTACTTACTTACTTTTTGATATTAATTACACATTTTTTACAGTTTGCACTCTGATATTTTCTTAGAATAGGCCTTTAGAAATGGAATTTTCTAAAATTGCTAAATAACTAAAAATGGGCATAACAGTTTACACTCTCATCAGCAGTGTATAAGTGTAATAATTTCTTTTTTCCAGTTCGGATTCTGAAATAATAGGTTATGCTTTGGACACACTATATAATATAATATCTAATGATGAAGAAGAAGAAGTAGGTAAGTTTCCAGTTATTTTTACTGTGTTTTCTATACATAAAATTAACTGGGTTGTGCTAATTTTGCTGGTTTTAAAGTTGGACTTATTTTATAAATGTGTAAGTTTTTTTACTTTTTTCATTAAAAGAATTTAATAAACACATAGGCTTAGATCTAGAAAAGTATCTTTAGGATGATTGCTTTGTGTGTAAATCGTAACATTATAGTGAGATGGAATAAGATCCTTCTTTGTAAGTAGTATTTTTCCCCACTTGTGTTTGGTTTTAGTTAGGCAGTATGCATATTAGCCAGTTCTGGATTAAATAATTATTTATGGCTATTGATTGAAAATATATATTATTATCTAGTGAGCAATATAAAATTAGAGGGTTTTTCCTAATAAATACTTAAATTTTTATGTAGGACTTATATTAATTTATAAAGTGCAACAGTTTATTAAATTTAGATTTTTTTTCTTTACATTATGTCTGTCTGGTGAACAATGATATGAATCAGTTTGAAATCCACACGTTTCTTTGGCACATTCATTTTCTTTTTTTTTTTAAATGCCTGCACACTTAACATAAAGTTGTCTGTTTTTATTTATTGTCACTGTGTGAAGCTTGATTAGAAGTCTGTATACATTTTGTCCTATATGTTGCAAAACATATGCAGTAACATTTTACAGTTCTGTTGAAGAGTGTATTTGTCATATCAAATTGGCTGTTACAGTAGGACATAGTAGATTTTTCATTATTCTGTAAAGTCAGAACAGTGGATATATTCATACATTTTATAAATCTAATTTAGACTGAAATTATATGATCTCTCAAAATTCTGAGAAGACAGATAATAAAGAAGTATAGATATATATTGACCTTGCTCTTAGTTTATTAAAATAAAGATAGAGCAGGAGTATATGTCAATGTTAACTTCACAGAATACTAGTATTGAGAACATCTGAAACTGCATCATGTTGCATAGTCACAATTTCTTAGACATAAATATTATTTTTAAAAAACTTTTATTTTGGCTGGGTGTTATGGTTCATGTCTGTAATCCCAGCACTTTGGAAGGCTGAGGTGGAAGGATTGCTTGAACCTAGGAGTTTGAGACCAGCCTGGGCAACATAAGTGAGACCCCATCTCATTAAAAAAAAATTTGTTTTAACAAATTTCTCCATATCTATCCATCCTATAGCTTAACTTTATTAATTTCTTAAGGGTGAAAAATATTTAGTAAATGTAATTTGGTACCCATGGAAAAAAGGTTGTCAGTCACATGACAATACATATATACAAAACACACAAGAATATACTTTGAAGCAAAAGATACTTATTTTCCCTAGTTATTTCTACAATGAGAAAGTTAGATACAACACAGTTATTCAAACACATTTTTAAAAATTACATTCTTTTCTTTCCTTTTATCCCCCTTAGTTGTTTCAGATTAAAAATTTAACTCTTTTTCTAGTTAATTTGCTGGGGTAATTTTTTCTGTTCTTAAAAAAAATTTGTAGCAACAATATTTTTTAGGTGGTTGTCTTTGTTATAAATCATGTTATAATCATGTTTAAGCCCACCTGTTTCATTTTTTCTTTGTGTTGTTAGGCTCTTTAATTTAGCATCCAAAAATGATCCTTTGGATAAATAGTAATAGAATCAGTTTTATTTAGGACCTTTTTTTTTCTGAAAATGTAGTCATCCTGAAAGAGTCAATTAAAAAGTAGACATTGGGCTGGCTGCGGTGGCTCACGCCTGTAATCCCAGCACTTTGGGAGGCCGAGGAGGGTGGATCACTTGAGGTCAGGGGTTCGAGACCAGCCTGGCCAACCTGGAGAAACCCCGTCTGTACTAAAAACACAAAAAGTAGCCGGGTATAGTGTTGCACACCTGTAATCCCAGCTACTTGACAAGCTGAGGCAGGAGAATCGCTTGAACCTGAGAGGCAGAGGTTGCAGTGAGCCAAGATTGCACTACTGCATTCCAGCCTGGGCAACAGAGCAAGACTCTGTCTTTAAAAAAAAAAAATAGGCCGATGTGGTGGCTCACGCCTGTAATTCCAGCACTTTGGGAGGCCAAGGCGGGCAGATCACGAAGTCAGGAGTTCGAGACCAGCCTGACCAACATGGTGAAACCCTGTCTCTACTAAAACTATCAAAATTAGCCAGGTGTGGTGGCACACGTCTGTAATCCCAACTACTCAGGAGGCTGAGGCAGTAGAATCACTTGAACCCAGGAGGCAGAGGTTGCAGTGAGCCAAGATCGTACCATAGCACTCCAGCCTGGGCGACAGAAGGAGACTCTGTCTCAAAAATAAAATAAAATAAAAATAAAAATAGACATTAAGACATGTCCTTCAGTTCTGTTATTGATACTTTGCTTTTATTGCTTTGTGAAATGGTAATTCTTAGCTGACATAATGAACTACATTTTGGAGTTCTTTATGACTATTTTGCAACCTTCTAATGATAAATCTGTCTCCTAGTCCTAAAAATATAGCATATGCTAAATCTCTTTTAGTATATCTGAGATATTTGACCAAAGTAAATATGGATCTCTTCTTCCAAAGGGTTATGTAGCTTATTAAACATTTTAATTTTAAGCTCCTATTTTACTGTGTATACTACTACATTAAAAAAACTGTTGTCTTTATCACCCGCTTTTTATTTATTTATTTTTGTCTACCTTTTCAGATGATGTTGAAGGTAAAAGATTGCATTTACATATGCATGGTGCTCTTAGGCATAGTTTCTGATAATATAAAAGGACACTGTCAAGTACTATTTCTTCTGGCTGGTAAAAAATCTGAAATTTGTTTTACTATGTAAGAATTCTTTAATTGAAAAGGAGTATTTAATAAACTTACATTACTATTATTTCTACAGCTACTAAATCTGTTTACTGTCGAGAACATATAAAATATTCTAGGGCACCTTTAAATAAAATTAAAGCTTTTTCTGGCCGGGCGTGGTGGCTCACACTTGTAATCCCAGCACTTTGGGAGGCCAAGGCGGGCAGATCCCTTGAGTTCAGGAGTTCAAGATCAGCCTGGCCAGCATGGTGAAACCCTCTTTCTACTAAAAATACAAAAATTAGCCAGGTGTGGTGGCTGGTGCCTGTAATCTCAGTTACTTGGGAGGCTGAGGCAGGAGAATTGCTTGAACCCAGGAGACGGAGGTTGCAGTGAGCCAAGATCATGCCACTGCACCATCCAACCTGGGTGACACAGTGAGACTCCGTCTCAAAAAAAAAAAAAGAATAAATAAAAATTAAAGCTTTTTCTCTGGTAGGACAATTTATCCAAAATTACTTTGTATGTCCTTCCTGGAAAAAAAGTTTTTAGACAGTTCATTTAAAAATACTTGCCAAGTGCAGTGGTGCATGCCTGTAGTCCCAACTACTCGGGAGACTAAAGTGGGAGAATCACTTGAGCCCAGGAGTTCAAGGCTGCAGTGAATAATGATTGCACCGGTGAATACCCACTGCACTCAAGGCTGGACAACATAGTGAAACCCTGCCTCTAAAAAAAATAAAAATAAAAATCTTTAAAAGTAATATTTGAATATGTATACCCATATTACCTATATTCAGTAAGAACTGGAAGGTATTCTAGTTCAGAGAATGTATATTGATATTGTCCCTTTAAAATAATGCATGCTCAGTAATGATGTTTTAGTTATTGACATTTCTTACATTAACTCATGGAACTCACTAATTTTTTATTCTCTCTAATCTCTTTCAAGTTTCATTTACTTTTAACATTGATATTTGTTTTCTTCATAACTAAAGTAACCAAGTTTTTTTTGGTTTGTTTTGTTTTACCAATTTTCTTGAGGTGTTTAACTTTTTTTAAATGAAGAAGGAAATATTCTTACCTAAAGCAGTATTTAAAAGGTATATAACAAAGTTGCCTATATATAATAAAAATACTAACAAAGAAACTAACTTGTTAAAGTATGAAGCATTACCTTTTGTGACGTTCGAATCCTTTGTTTGACCTCAGATGATACCAGAGCATTGTGCCTTGACTCTTGTCAAGCTATTTCCTTGTTGGATGGTAAAGATCAGTAGTTGTTTCTATTTTTGTGATATCATATTTATAGAGAGCTTTAAAACTTACCGAGTCCTTTCATGTTTATCTTATGTAATCCTCATAGCAGCCAGTGAGGTAGGTGGTATTTTTCTACTTTCTAAAGATGAGAAAATGGAAGCCCAGAGATGATGTAACATATGGTATCATTGAGTAAGTAGAAGAACAATTTTACTTTTTTTTTTTTTGAGACAGAGTCTCCCGCTGTTGCCAGGCTAGAGTGCAGTGGCGCAGTCTCAGCTCACTGCAGCCTCCGCCTCCTGGGTTCAAGCAATTCTCGTGCCTCAGCCTCCCAAGTAGCCGGGATTACAGGCACGCGCCACCACACCCAGCTAATTTTTCTATTTTTAGTAGAGACAGAGTTTCACCATGTTGGCCAGGTTGGTCTTGATCTCCAGACCTCATGATCCTCCCTCCTTGGCCTCCCAAAGTGTTGGGATTACAGGCGTGAGCCACCACCGTGCCCAACCAGAACAATATTTTTTAATACATTTTTTCCTTCCTTTTTTTTTTTTTAAGTATTTCTTAGATTTTTAATTCAATAAATTATGGCCAATTTTTCTTTATTTTTCTAAATGGGTTCTTCATTGAATCATATAATTCACATAACTAGTTTATAGAATATTCAGATAAATGTTAAAAAGTATATGTGTACCTGGCCAGGCACAGTGATTCACCCTGCACTTTGGGAGGCCGAGGCAGGCGGATCACAAGGTCAGGAGATCAAGACCATCCTGGCTAACACAGTGAAACCCTGTCTCTACTGAAAATACAAAAAATTAGCCAGGCTTGGTGGCGGGTGCCTGTAGTCCCAGCTACTCAGGAGACTGAAGCAGGAGAATGGCGTGAACCTGGGAGGCGAAGCTTGCAGTGAGCCAAGATCACGCCGCTGCACTCCAGCCTGGGCGACAGTGCGAGACTCCTTCTCAAAAAATAAAAAAAAGTATACATGTACCTGTTTAATTAAGTACCAGTATAAACGAAGATTATTTGATACTACTTCACTCTGAGTTAGGACTCTTTTTATTAGGATATCTCATTATATAAAGCAATTTCCTTTTTTCATAATATAGGTTGTGAACTTAGTATAAAGTAGATTTCCAAAGAGAAGATCCAGAAATGTTTTTAAACATTGTTTACATCTCTGGAAAAAGTACTACTAGAAATACATTTTAAGAGTAAATGTATCTATGCATGTGTACTTAAATGCCAGTCATATGAACAGGCCTGAAAACTATCCAGAGCTATACAGATGATGGTTCAACTTAACGATTTTTTGACTTACGATGGTGTGAAAGCAATATGCATTCAGTAGAATCTATATTTCGAGTACCCATACAACCATTCTGTTTTTTCACCTTCAGTACAGTAGTCAGCAAATTACATGAAATAGTCAATACTTCATTATAAAATAGGATTTCTGTTATGTTTTGCCCAGCTGTAGGATAATGTAAGTGTTCTGGGCACATTTAGAGTAGGTTAAACATATTAAATACATTTTCAACCTATGATATTTTCAGTTTATGATGGGCTTATCAGGACATAACCCCATTGTAAGTTGAGGAGCATCTGTGTAAGTACTTAGAATGGGCATTTTTTTATTTTACATGCCTATCTTAAATTTATTTTTACTGTGGTAACAAAGGGCCATTTCATTTTTATCTTATTTTTTTCATTTACCTTACAATAAATGGTCATTTACTTTTACAGGTTATAAATACACAATATAGTATATAAACTGTAGGCTATAAAAAACTTAGCTCTAAAGGTTGTAATCTAATGACTACTGATGAGGGAAGATGGGTTTACTTGTTTCATGCCTTTGCTTACACATATAATAGGTATAATTTCTCATGGTTCTAGTTTTTGTTCACAACTTTTAGATATTAGTGTAGTAGTTTATAGTAGTTGTAGCTTAATTTACTGCTACATTGAAAGCTTTGTGTATTACCTTAATTGCTTAGCTAATTTGGGGATACTTCATTAAAGTTCAGAAGTGCTGTCTTATGACTAACTTAAAAGAAATGCCGTATGTCTCACACTTTTTAAAATTGACAGTGTTAAACCAGAAGGAACAATTGATCCTTGGAATAGGACCATATTTTACTAGTTCAATTCAAAATGTAAATTTTAATTCTATACCGATAAGCTACAGCATATTATACAATATAGCTACAGAATAAAAGATATTAACTCTGCTTCTTGCTGAGTTACTTGCTTGTGCCCAGGGCAAACACTGAATTAAACTTTTTCTGGTATTAGACCTGACTTCCTTGAAGCATAGCACAGAAGTTCTAGAGAGTGCTCTGTATTAAAACGGGTTCATAGTTAAATAAACATAAATACTGTGTTCCCCTCTGAAGTTTCATAAAGTTTACACTGGTCTAGTAAGTGCTGAGAAGCCTGCAGTGAAGAAACCTGTTCAACTTTAATCCAAATATATTTGTCCACAGGGGCTTACTTCTGCCACATACTTACTAACATGCCATACTATCCTTTGTTTTGAAATATACTAACCAAGGCTTGGTTAGTTGCTTGTGTGTACATACATAAAAATATTTCAGCATTTTAAAATACATTTTAGGGGAAGAATCCATCAAGTCTGTATATGGTTTTTTTCTTCCTTTTAAAATTTGTTTGTAATTTTTAATGTTTTCCCAAATGTCAATAACTATAATTTTTTAGCTTTTCTCACGAGGTCACAAACTTTTGACCCAAGGGCATTGTCTGTCTTATAAGCAAGGCTGTTTGACCCATATAGTATTTTAAGTAATGTGACTAAGTTGCCAGTATTATAAATTGGGAGCTTTGTGTCAATGTTTGTATTTTAGACTTCATTTTTTAAAAACCTGAAGATTGACAATACCTGGATCTGCATTCCTACATGGCAACAGGCAGCTGGAATTGAGTAACTGCTGTTTTCCTTAGATAGGGCATATACTCCCCATCCTCTAATGTTAGCCTGCTTCACTCACTCCCATTACTGTCTTTTGTTTATAGTCAAGTTTTCATTCTCTACTATCTTCACACCGAGATAAAAATACTTATACTATAAATTATTTTCAAACGCATGATTTTTTAAGCTATATATCCCATTCAACAAATATGACTATATGCAAACGGAAAATAGCCCTACAAAGCACCCATGACTAAGTTAATGTTGCTGTGATTTTAATTTCTAGAGAGAGACAATTCTGAGAGAGAATATTACTTGTCTTTTGAACATAGATTTCTGATGTATTTGGAGAGCAATGCATTTGACATGCATTCCCCATGGGCCCTTTTTGTATAATTTCTTTATCTGCTTTTTTATCTGTACAGTTTCACTAGAATTTGGCTAACATTGCCACGATTTGTTAGGGTTCTGGGGTGGCTTAAAAAACAAGGTAGGCTCGTTAGCCGACTAGCTCTTGTGACATCTTCTTGGGTACGTAGCATTTACCATACTGTGGCAATCAGGACTTCTGTTCATAGCTGATTCTAAAGATGAAAGTTTTCAAAAGATTCTGTGAGCTCCCAAGTTCCCATATCTTTTCCAATTTTTTCACAGTCTCCTTTTCCATCAGTCTGTCAACTTGTAAATAAAATGGGAAGGGTGGTGGCCGGGCATGGTGGCTCATGCCTGTAATCCCAGCACTTTGGGAGGCCGAGGCGGGTGGATCATGAGGTCAGGAGATCGAGACCATCCTGACTAACACAGTAAAACCCCGTCTCTACTAAAAAAAAATACAAAAAATTAGACGGGCGTGGTGGCAAGCACCTATAGTCCCAGCTACTTGGGAGGCTGAGGCAGGAGAATGGCGTAAACCCAGGAGGCGGAGCTTGCAGTGAGCTGAGATCACGCCCCTGCACTCCAGACTGGGAGAGAGAGCAAGACTCCGTCTCAAAAAATAAATTAATTAAATAAATAAAATAAAATGGGAAGGTTGTGCAGTTCTTGCTACTTATCTGGTACCAGTTTTTTGTTTGTTTGTTTGTTTGTTTGTTTTTCAACTCCATTCATAAGTTCACCTTTGAGCTTTGAAAATCATAATTTACCTAGCAAGATTTTACCTTCAAGCATGTGTAAGTAATTAGGACACAATTTTATCAGCTCACAAAGGAACAACAGGAAATCCTTTAAGCAGATCTGTAGCAGAGAATGTCCCTTAAATCCACTCTGGTTATATTTGAGTATTAGGCTTCCTTATGGTTATTATCAGGCCTTTGTAGCATCAACCCTGTGCCACCTTAACTCAATATCCTCAATATATCTGTGATTATGTAGTAACATGATAGCGTTCAAGTGTACTTTTGGTGTTTTTGTTTTGTTTTGTTGCATTTTTATCCTTTTATCCTCTCTACCTATTTTCCTGAAGTGGAAATAGTGACTGCTTCCCAATATAATTCTTCTGAAGCCACCACTAACCTAAAAAATAAAACTTTAATTAAAATACAGTTAGTTTACTTTTATTTAGAGTCCAATCATAAACTCAGTTACTTTTTTTGATAGGTTGCATATAACTTTTATGAGAAACAGAAAACTATAAGGTAAAATATCAAGACTTATTCACAGACAACTTTCTGGAAATACAGGATATACTTTTTCTTTCATCTTTTGCATCTTGGTGATAATACTTATTAATGGTAACTTTTTAAGAATCCAAAATTCTGAATCATCAAAGGAAGATTGTTAGGTTCTGTTTCACTTGAAAATTTAGTAGTACATATATAGCTTATGTTGTAAATCTTAGGACCACTGTACTCAAGTGAGGGCAATTTACCCTCCTTTACCCCACTCCACTCCTAGTACATTTGGCAATGTCTGGAGACATTTTTCATTGTCACACTAAGAGGAAGTAAGACAGTGCTACTGCGTCTAGTGGGTAAGGTCAGAGACAGTGCTAAACATCTTAAACTGCCTGGGGAGTACAGCAAAGGCTTACCTGGCCAGAAGTGTCAGTAGTGCCAAGGTTGAGAAATCCTGTCTTGGGGATGATGATTTTGACGATGGTGATGATGACGATGCTTCTATTTATTGAGCACACTATTTACCAAGCCCTATGCTAGATGTTTTACTTATTTTAAATCCTCACAGAAAACCCCATGTGAAGACGTTATCTCCATTTTACAAATAAGGAAACCAAGACTTGACGGAGTTAGGCTACTTGCCCAAAGTAACGTGGCTATTAAGTGGTTGAATGTGAGTTTTACTGGTCTTACTCAAAAATCTTTGTGAGCTTCTTCCATTATACTGTACTGCTACTCAGTAAAGTATTTAACTACTCAACCTTAGTCATTTTGTAAATGAATGGAAATTACCTCTACCTGTGTTAGTAATGTACTTCTATTTCTTAAAGTTAAGTTCAGAGGGGATTCTACTTATCATTAGTATTTGACAGTCAGTCACTTCTTTCTCATTGAATACTTTCTTCATTTGTTTGTCAGTCTCCAAAGTCTCCTGACTTTCTTCCATTTTCATTGGTTACTCTTTGTCTCCTTCACATTTTTCCTCCTCATCTCCCCAACCTCTTAACATTGGAATGCCACAAGGCACAGATTTCTTTCCTTCCCCCTTCCCTCCCTTGTTGATTTCATCTAGGCTTGTAACTTCAAATGTAATTTATATGCTTGCCACTCAAATGTATATGTCCAACCCAGACCTCTCCACTGAAGTTCATCATTGTATATTCAAATATTCACTCAAAGCTTTACTTAGATAACCCCCAACACACATACAGCTCTATTGACATCTAATTAATGTACAATAACAAACATATGTAAATAATTTGATTACTTTTGATATATGTATAAACTCGTGGAACCATCAACACCACCACCGCCACCACCACCAAAATAGTGAACCCATCCAAAAGTTGTTTGTAATGCACAACTTCTCCTTTTGGCCCCCTTTCAGTCACAATCTGCTTTCTGTCACTGCTGATTAGTCTGTACAGGTATTTTTCTAGGGTTTTATGTCAGTGAGATGATACAGTATATTCTCTTTTTGGTTGTGGGGGGACATCTGGTTTCTTTCACTCAGCATAATTATTTTGAATTTATTCCATGTTGTATATCAGTAGTTCATTCTTTTTTTATTGCTGAGTAGAATTTTGTTGTATCGTCCTCCTCATTAGCGTATGGATTGTTTCCAGTTTTTGGTTATCAAATTTTGATTGGGTCTGTTTTTACCAAATATTTTCTTTTGTAATTTAATCTTTTTATGTTCTGTTTATGAATGCCATAAACATTTATGTACTATTCATGCGTGAATATGTTTTTCTTGCTCTTCAGAAGAGAATGGCTAAGTGATATAGTAGGTTTATATTTGGCTATAAAAAGCTGCTAAAACATTTTTCAAAGTATTTGTACCATTTTACATTTCCTCCCATAGTGTTTGTGTGTCAGTTCTTCCATATACTCTCCAACATTTGGCATGATTAACTTTTTAAAATTTTAACTGTTCTAATACATGTGTAGTGGCCTCCCATTGTAGTTTTAATTTGTAATTTCTTAATGAATGTGGATGTCAAACAACGTATGTGAATTTTATTTTATTTTATTTTATTTTTGTCATCCATATATCTTTCTTCTTTGGTGAAGTGTTTTATTTAGATCTTTTGCCTGTTTTTTACTCGGTTGTCTTACACTTGAGTTATAATCGTTCTTCATGTATTCTGTTTTCAAGTCCTTTGTGACATATATTTCACAAATTTTTTTTCTTTTTCTGTGACATTTCTTTCTTTGGAATAGCAAAAATAACATTTTGATTGGGTCCATTTTGTCAGTTTTTCCTTTTATAATGTAGACTTTTTGTATCTTATTTATGAAATCCTTGCCAAATCTAAGGTCACTAAGATTTTCTACTATGTTTTCTTTTAAAAGTTTTATAACTCTTGGCCAGGCACGGTGGCTCACGCCTGTAATCCCAGCATTTTGGGAGGCCGAGGCGGGCAGATCACAAGGTCAGGAGATTGAGACCATCCTGGCTAACATGGTAAAACCCTGTCTCTACTAAAAATACAAAAAATTAGCCGGGCGTGGTGGCGGGTGCCTGTAGTCCCAGCTACGCAGGAGGCTGAGGCAGGAGAATGGCCAGAACCTGGGAGAAGGAGCTTGCAGTGAGCCAAGATCGCGCCACTGCACTCCAGGAGCCTGGGCAACAGAGCGAGACTCCGTCTCGAAAATAAAAAATAAAAAAATAAGTTTTATAACTCTTACAATTAGGTCTGTAGTTAATTTCTAGTTTCACTCTTAGGTCCATCATCCATTTTGAGTTAATGGATTTATTTCTGGACTTTCTGTTCTCGTCTATTGATCTGTACGTGGCATCATCTTGATTACTGTAGCTGTATAATAAATCTTGAAATTATGTAGTGTTAAGTCCTCCAACTTTGTTGTTCAGAATTGTTTTGACTGTTAGGTTTTTTGCATTTGCATACCAGTTTTAGAATCAGCTTATGAATTTCTACAGAAAAGGCCAACTGAGAATTTGATTGGGATTCTGTTGACTGTAGATCAATTTGTGAAAAACTGACACAAAAATATTGCACACTTCTAATACAAGAACACAGTATATCTCTATTTTTGCAGGTCTTCTTTATTTTTTTTTTCTCCTTTTTTGGGACAGGGTCTTACTTTGTCACCCAGACTAGAGTGCAGTGGTACAATCATAGCTCACTGCAGCCTCAAACTCCTGGGCTCAAGGGATCCTCCCACCTCAGCCTCCGCAGTAGCTGGTACTACAGGCATGTGCCACCATGCCAGCCTAAATTTTTATTTTTTGTAGAGACAAGTTCTCACTATGTTGTCCAGGCTGGTCTTGAATTCCTGAGCTTAAGCAATTCTACCTCAGCCTCCCAAAGTTCTAGGATTACAGGTGGGAGCCACTGTGCCTGGCCTGTTCTTTAATTTCTCTCAGCAGTGTTTTGGAGTTTTCAGAGTATAAGTAGCGCACACCTATTGTCAAATGTTTTTGTTGATGCTATTGTAAGTGGTACTGTTTTTTGAATTTTAATTTCTAATTGTTGTTACTAGTGTCTATTAATAGAAATACAGTTAATTTTGTGTATGACCTTTTACCCTGCAACTTGCTAAGCTTACTTATTAGTTCTATTAGCTCTTTTGTAGATTCCATAATACTTTCCTCATAGACAAACGTGTCATCTGTAAATAAAGACAGTTTTACTTCTTCTTTTCTAATCTGTATGCCTTTTCTTTTTCCTGCCTTATGACATTGACTAGGATCTTCAGTACTATGTTGACTAGAATTGATGAGATTGGACATTCTTGCCTCCTTCTGATCTTAAAGAGGAAAACATTCAGTCTTTCACCATTAAGTATGATGTTAGCTATAAGGTTTTTGTAGTTGCACTTTGTCATCCAGTCTTGTGACTTTAAATATCATTTATATGTTTACCACTCTAATATGTGTATCCAACACAGACTTCTCCACTGATATCTATATTAGTATTTATCCAGCTTCTTACTTGGTATGTCCACTTGGATTTTTATAAGATATCTCAAACTTTATATGTCCAAAACTAAAGTTCTGATTCTCTGTATACTTCCAGCTTGCTTCTCCCATGGTGTTTCCAGTCTCAGTAAATGGCAGTCCTATCCTTCTAGTTCTCTAGACCAAAAGCTTGGAATCACTCTTCCTTTTCTTTCTTCCTGACTCTCCACACTCCTCTGTGCAACATGTCAGCAAATCATATTCCCTTGTAATAAAAATTATGACATCTAAGGTCTAAGCCACCTTCACGTGACTATCTTGGTAATGCTTCCTGACCTGTCTCCCTTTTTTCCTTACTCAGTGACATTCTGTTCTCAGCATAACAACCAGAGTAATCCTTTTAAAACTAAAGTATTTTGTTGTTGTTGTTTAAATAATATGATTTTCAGGCTCAAAAGCAGTGAATTCTTTAAGAGAAATATTTCTTGGAGTTTCTGAAGGATAAACCCAGCATATTTAGGTAATTAATCAATTGGAAAACATTTCATTTCTACTTTTGGTCTCTTCTTTTTCCTCTGTAAACAATTAGATGGGATTATGACTGTCTGACTGTCAATCTTGGATTGTTGCTTTTCCTGTCATCTGCTGGGTTTTTTTCCTCACATTTAGAAAAGAACTTTCTGAGGGATAATGGGTTTGATCTTGACTGCCAGCTCCATTGGCTTATAGTCACTTACTGGGGTACTATATGGAAAAGGATTCTGATGCTCAGCCAGTGCTGTGATTAATTAGCTGTGTCTGGTGTGAGTGAGAGAATGGGAAGTAGTATGCTTGCATCTCTAATTTGAGTTTATAATACAGGCAGATCTTAAGTAATTTGCTTTGACAGTTGCTTTCATTTTTTGTGATCTTTTACTTTTTTTTTTTTGACGTAGTACATTGAAACAACAAATTCTTTAATTAAAAGACATTTAAACACTAAAGACAAATGTAAAATCCTTTAAACAATAAAGAAATTAGATGTCAAATTCTGATTTTATTGCCAAAGAATTTTGTAGGAGATATATATGCAGAAGATACTGAGAAATCTGGAGTAGATTGGTTTAATTTCATAATTAAATTATTTAACCCAGTAACACTAACAATCAGGAAGGACTATATGTTCAATATTGTTTTGGGGACAAGGGTTTTGAGATACAACTTATATACAATAAAATTTAGTTTGAATTGTAGTCTGAGTTTGGGCAGAAGTATACAAAAGTGTAACCACTACCACATTCTAGATAGACTATTTCTATCCCAAGTTGTTTCCTTATGCGCTAATAGAAGGGTAACTTAAAAATGTCCTTGAGAAAATATGAATATTTAAATATCCTTTTTTTAGATATCATATTTAAATATTTAACCAATAAAATGTATTTAAATGAATTTGAACATTATTTTAAGGATATAGCTTTACATAATAATTGTGATATTGCTGCCAGCCACACTGTTCCAGTGTTGAATTGTTTACCAGGAAAATTATCATTTACGCTTAACTCTTCAATGAAAAGATAATTTAAAATAACCTACTATTAAATTGAGATTCTTTATTTTTGAATATTACAGAAGAAAATTCCACAAGACAGAGTGAAGATTTGGGAAGCCAATTTACAGAAATTTTCATTAAGCAGCAAGAAAATGTCACTCTTCTGTTATCTTTATTGGAGGTAAATAGGGAACCTTGATGTTTTTGTCATCTTAATAAAGCTGCTTTTGTTGCCTTTTGGTTGTTATTGAGGAAGTAACATGTATATATCTTTGAAGGTAGTGAAGTTTATTGTATTATAACAAGAGATCCACATGCATGTTTCAAGAACTATGTAATCACTTAAAGTATGCTAAACTTGCATGCTTTACTTGTAGTTTCTGGTACAAATTTCTATTAGTGGAAAAGATGTTTTTCTTGAAAATGTGAATTATAGATGTTAAATATTTTAAATTCTCATATTGCAGGAGTTTGATTTCCATGTCCGCTGGCCTGGTGTGAAGCTCCTTACTTCTCTTTTAAAACAACTAGGGCCTCAGGTGCAACAAATTATTTTAGTCAGTCCTATGGGTAAGTGACTTACCTGTTTTATATTATTTTGATTAAAACATGAGTATCATTTCCTAGAGAAAGGGACTGAAATGGTGTGTTAGTAAATTGTTAATAATTTGAGTCACTATTTGTATTTTTGGTCTGCCAGCATTTTTCACATGGTTGTATGTTCTAGGTGTTTCAAGATTGATGGACTTACTAGCGGATTCCAGGGAAGTTATACGTAATGATGTAAGTTAAATTTGAAAAAGAAATACAAAATTATGTGGCTTTTTTTTCTCTCGCATATCCTTGTTGTTGAGTTTTAGGAAGTTAGAGTTAGAAAGTTGGAGTAATGACTTTAAAAAAACAAAATTTTTTTTTAATTCAAAATTAGAGATGGGGGTCTCTCTATGTTGCCCAGGTTTGTCTTGAATTTCTGGGCTCGAGCAGTCCTCCCGTCTCGGCCTCCCAAGATGCTGGGATTACAGACATGAGCCACTGAGCCTGGCTGGAGTAATGACCTTTTAAAGTTGTATACAAGGCCACATTGTTTCATTCTTTTCTGGCTATCCAGTATTTTGGGTTAGACAAACCATTTTGCCGTTCAAATTTATTTCTTTCATTAGTTTAGGATTTCTTATACTATCTGCTGAAAGGTTGTATTTGACACCAAACTCTACCTCCAGAATTTCCTTTTCCTCCTAAAGAGTAGAGGAGATACCTCCAGACATTGAACTGTGTAAACCCAACAAAGCATTATGTTTGGAATCCTCGCCCTTATTTGATTGAGTGTGTATTTCTAAGGATTTGCCTTGTTAATCATGGAGCATGATTTGCTCTGGACTTATTTTCCATTCTGATTTATTTTATATTTGCATATAAGTGAATATTTTTGTATTGATGCTGTATGTTTTGTTGCATAAGCATTTTTCTCTATTGTTACCTATAACTTCATAAAAATTCTGTAATACTTAAAATAGCAATTAGAAAAATTAAATTCTGGAGCTAGGAGATCATATCAAGCTAATTAAGTCTCCATATTTATAGTGAAATGCCCAAGACCCACAGAACCAAGTGAAGTTAAGTGTTCTTTGTTAGCCATATCTTACTCATCTTTTTATTTATGGTATTGGCCCTACGAGTTTTTCATCATAAGTCTTAGTAAATATCATTTGGATTGCTCTTAGCCTTATAACTGGTTAATGACAAAGCAGAGACAAAACTGAAGCATTCTTAACTCAGTCTATGGATACAGTTTTTAAAATTTGTTGTACTTAAAATTTTGTAATATGTGTATCGATTCAGTATTATAGGTAGTGAACTTAATATAGTATGTAACTTACGAGAAGGACATTTTTTATCTTTCGTATTTAAATGTCATGTTTTAAGAATTGTCTTACTTAAATAGTTATCTATCTATTAGGAATTTGGGATATCTTTCCTTGACTAAAATCTGATTGTGTATCTTTAAAGCTTCTGTTCTTTTCATGTCCCACAGTTTAAATAAGAGGATATCATGCAAATCATAAATTACGTCTCCCCACATCATTTAATTTCATTACCACTTATTTTCATTTTCAGATATAAAAGTGCTCTTTAAAAATAACTGCATTAGGCCAGGCGTGGTGGTTCACACCTGTAATCCCAGCACTTTGGAAGGCCGAGACGGGTGGATCACCTGAGGTCAGGAGTTTGAGACCAGCCTGGTCAACATGGTGAAATCCCGTCTCACTAAACATACAAAAAATTAACTGGGCAAAGTGGCGGGCACCTGTAATACCAGCTACTTGGGAGGCTGAGGCAGGAGAATCACTTGAACCTGGGAGGCGGAGGTTGCAGTGAGTCGAGACTGTGCCATTGCATTCCAGCCTGGGCAACAAGAAAGAAACTCTGTCTCAAAAAAATAATAATAATAACTGAATTAATTCTGAAATCTCCTGTTTTCCTTTAACTCTTTACCTTTTCATTCTGCTCCTAACCTTTTTTCCTCAACTTTTATTTGAGACGGAGAAATACGTGTCTATTTATATTGGTTTTTATTAATTTTATGATCGCAGATTAAGTTCTGTTTTTGTTGTAATGTTTAGATTTTTGGTTTTTGCATGTTTTGTAACCATGTATTTTTATTTTGATAAACCTATTCAAGAGGATAAAGAGAAAAGAAACTAAAATATACTAAGACCTTGAAAGCTAGTGGGTTCTGTAGAACTTATCTCCTTTAGTCTTTATAAAAACCTGTGACAGAGATATTACATGAGTATACTATAAATTCATGTAATTTGCTTAAAGTTGGCACAACTAGTCAGTAGGGCAACCAGTTTTTTTTTTTTTTCCATTAGTTTTTGAGGAACAGGCAGTGTTTGGGCAACCAGTTTTTAAACCCACTTTATCTAACTCAGAGCCTAAATGTTTTCTCCACTGTATTTCTTCTTCTCTTTGTTAGTAGTTAAACTGAAATTGGCAGCATTAAGTGGGAGAATTTGACATCCAAAAATAACTTTTCACCTTTTTCTCCCATATTAATGTTGAAAGTTGACAAGAAAATGAGTGGAATAAGCCCAATAAAGTCATGGGCATTTTTTGTCTTATATGAATACTTACCTACTCAGTACTGATAGCCAACAGCTGGTTTGCCTCTGTGGGACTTTTTTATTACCTATTTGCTATTCTTCTTCCTCTACAATAATATCTGTGCTTTTTTCGTAAAATATTTCTTGTCTCTTTTACCATCATGCTATTATTTAACACTTAGGGGCTCATAAATTGCTTAATACCAAAATAAGCAAAAATGGGAATAGTGAGTTTTTCTTGAATGATAAAGAGATTATAAAATATGTAAACTATATCCAGCTTACCAGGAGCTGAGAAAAACTGGAAGTCAGAGGCAAAGGCTGCTGTGAATTGTCTTGTGTTGGACATGCCATTCGTAAAGCATGAATTTTCATCTTCCTTTTTTCTTTTGACTTAGAGTCAAGTTTTGGGGATTTGGAGGCCAGATATTTACAAGAATTTCTGAACTTTCTCTACTAGAATTTGGTGGTGTTCGTTGATTTATGTTATTGAATTGCAAGTTTTTCATTATTACTATTTTGAAGCATGTGCAGTGACATTCCTGAGACAGATACTTCCATGCTCAACTGTTAAGCTGCAATGAAAGCTATGTAGTGGTTAATGAATATAAAGGAATTCTAGCGTATTTATATCATAAAGTTGAAAGATAACTGACCTAGGAATTGTTAGATGAGGATTCTAGTCTAGTCTCTGTCTCTTTGAGATTTATAACCTTAGGGAGACAAATTGCTTAACTATTCTGTTCTTGTTTTCCTTATGTATAAAGTAAAGGAGTTGGACTTGCAAAACCCCTGCCAGTTCTAAAATTCTGTGATTTTTGAAGTAATTTTAAAATGTCTCATAAATGTTGTACTACACTAAACATTCTCTTTCTTCTGTGTAGGGCGTCTTACTACTGCAGGCACTAACAAGAAGCAATGGTGCAATCCAGAAAATTGTTGCTTTTGAAAATGCTTTTGAGAGACTACTGGACATTATTTCAGAGGAGGGGAACAGTGATGGAGGTATAGTATGAAGAAATTTGAAGACATTCCTTTTGTCCTCGCTAAATTGTTAGGGTATAGGGAGTACAGTTGGAGGGAGAAATGGGAACTCTTATTTATACTCTTTTTCTTTCACTATAGCATGTTGACTATCGATTTCTCTTTGTCCTGTTTCATATTTGTTAGGCTTTTGCAATCTAGGTTGGCGTCTTTCCTCATTTAGAAAATCTCACCTATATCTCTTCAAATACTGCATTGCTACATTTCTTCTATTTTTCTGTAGCTATAGATTATTATGCATGTCCTTTTGCAGATTTGATGATAGGGAGTTGAGTTGAAGGCAGAATTATATACTGAGTGAATAGGGAAGACACAATTGACAATTAATGGGAAAGGTTAGAAATAGTCTTTTGGAGAATAAGAGAGCTAGTTAACTATTATAATTAGGAAGATTTTCAAAGTGATATGGACCCCAGCTGGGCTTGATGGCTCACACCTGTAATGCCAGCACTTTGGGAGGCCGAGGCGGGTGGATCACTTTAGGCCAGGAGTTCACAACCAGTCAGGCCAACATGGCAAAACCTCATCTCTGCTAAAAATACAAAAATTAGCTGGGCGTGGTGGTAAACACCTGTGATCCCAGGTACCTGGGAGGCTGAGAAACAAGAATCACTTGAACCCGGGAGGTGGAGATTTCAGTGAGCTGAGATCGCACCCTGTACTCTGTACACTGTACTCCACCCTGGGTAACAGAATGAGACTCTGCCTCAAAAAAGAAAAAGCAGGGGATATGGGCCCCATTAGGGATATTCATCATGATTTTACAACAGCACAAACTACTTGAGTATGTAATTTATTTTCTCCCCTAGCAGCACTCGGCTGCCTAGGTGCAAATATAGAAACAAAACTCATAGTTTTTCACAGGGTTGGGCCTTTTCTGGGAAGGTGCTATGAAAAGACAGTGAGACAAGAGAACAGAGTATATTCCACTCCTGTAGAGTGGAAGAAATGAAGATCTCTATAATCTAAGCTAGATAGGGAAGGAAATAAAAACAGAAGGGGGTTTCTAAAAGTAGGGAGAAAGGCATCTGGTTGATCGACTAAGAGATTCAAGGAAGCCATAGAAAAAAATGTGTTGAAAATACTTGCGCCACAAAAATAGGGTTTTTTTTTTTTTGAGACAGAGTCTCACTTTGTCGCCCAGGCTGGAGTGCAGTGGCACCATCTCGGCTCACTGCAAGCTCCGCCTCCTGGGTTCACGCCATTCTCCTGCCTCAGCCTCCGAGTAGCTGGGACTACAGGCGCGCACCACCACGCCCGGCTAATTTTTTGTATTTTTAGTAGAAACGGAGTTTCACCGTGTTAGCCAGGATGGTCTCGATCTCCCGACCTCGTGATCCACCCGCCTTGGCCTCCCAAAGTGCTGGGATTACAGGCGTGAGACACCGCGCCCGGCAAAAATAGGTTTTAGTAAGAGAGGATTATCGCCAAAGATGAGGCAAAAAAAACTGAGTGGTCTAGGTATTAGACAGGTTGCTGTTGAAATTAAAATTAAGTATGACAGCAGAGCTTAGAGAAAGAAGACTTTGAGCAAGATGCCAGTGATGTTTTCTGTGGTCAAAGGATGGTGACTATGAATTTGTTACATACCTGTAATGAGAAGTAATAAGAGATGGTACAGCCATATAGCCAAGCCTCGAGGGAACAGGAGTATTTTATGAGAGTAGAGAAACTGTGGTCTCTTGAAAGTACACTGGGCTGGGAGGGTCATAGATTCAACATACTGACTCTAAGGTACATGGGATTGAGAACATGAATTACTTTCACTTGAGAACATTGCAAGATAAAGCAGATTCTTTAAAGAAAAGGAGCATTTCAAGATATAATTGAGGTTATAGCGTGTTTTATTAACCAATATCTGAGAGTTGGCAATGGCATCATGAAAGGGTGTGAAAGGAGATTAAATGGGAGAGGGGAAATGCAAACTATTGTAAAATGAAAAACTGGGAAAGCAGAGATGACCAGGGAGGTGTACATTTTTGGAGGCAATTGAAGAAAATAGGGGTTTAAGGAAAGGTAGAATTTGCTAAGTTTTCCTAATTGCTAAGACAAGTCTCAGTGGCTCTTTGTGAGTGATTAGTGGCCATTAAGGCTCTAGGGTTCACTAAGATGCACGCTGGAAAGAAGGCCTGCTAGTTGTAGTGAGGGCTTTTGACATGCTTTTTCCTTCAAAGCCTTCCGATGGTCCTAATGGCAGACAATAATTCAATAGATATTTATGGTCCTCCCTAAGAGGCAGATAGAGTGGTTCCTCCTCATAAGATGAGGAGCCCCGTGGTTCATCAATAGGAGGTAAGGAAGCCTCTAATCTGGAGAGATTAGGTCTGGTTAAATCAGGAATTCTTTAAAAGCATTTAAAATGTGCACCTTAAGCATTTTAAAGTTAAATATAATAAAATAAAGGTGTATATTTATGTACTCGTCTTTGGAATAGGGCCAGAACTACTACTTTGAATATGAGTATGCTGATTAAAGTTTTTCATCATCTTCCTTGCATACATCACACCTATAATATATCATGTAGGATTTGCATTTTGATTTCTTTAAAATAGATTGCAGGATATTTCTGGGTTTTTAAAATTACTTCTCTATCTTTTAGAATTGTATTATCCATATTTAACAGCTGTATTTTTAGTGACTTCCTTTCATTGAGTTTTGCCAAAGACTTAAATTTAATTTTCAGAAAAATAACTGTTTTCACACATATTTTGGTAGTTTTATATAGTATTTAATTAATAACCAGTGCAAATAGCATGTTAGGTTTGTGAATGAAACAATTGATTCTTAGATACGATACCAAAAGTGTGATCCATAGAAAAAAAATGGATAGATGAGACTTCATTAAAGCTGAAAACTTGTGTCCTGCAAAAGATTCTGTTGAGAGAATGAAAAGACACTTCACATACTGGAAGAAAATATTTGCAAAACACATGTTTGAAAAGGGACTTGTATCTAAAATATATTTAGAACTGTTAAAACTGAAAAATAAGAAAATAACCCCATTTAAAGATAGGCAAACGATCTGAACAGACATCTCACCAAAACGATACACACATGGCAAATGACCATATGAAAAGATGCTCAACATTATATGTCACTAGGGAACTGCAAATTAAAACAATGAGATATCACTACATACCTTTTAGAATGAGGAAAACTAAAGAAAACATTGACAACACCAAATGATGGCGAAGATGTGGAACAACAAAAACACATTTGTTGCTGATAGGAATGCAAAATGGTACAACTACTTTAGAAAACAGTTTAGTGGTTTCTCACAAAGCTAAACATAGTCTTACGACTCAACAATCACACTCTTTGGTATTTACCCAAATTGGTTTAAGACATATTCACACAAATACCTGCACATTAATATTACAGCACCTTTGTTCGTAATTGCCAAGATTTGGAAGCAACCAAGATGTCCTTCAGGAATTGAATGGATAGATAAACTGTACTACATCCATACAATGGAATGTTATTTAGCAATGAAAAGAAAAGGGTTATCAAACCATGAAAGGACATAAAGGAAGCATAAAGGCACATTGCTAAGTAAGATAAACCAGTCTGAAAAAGCTACATGATGTATTATTCCAACTATAGTTGACCCTTGAATAACTTAAGGTTTAGGGACACCAATGCCCCAGACAGTTGAAAATCTGCTTTTAACTTTTGGCTCCTCCAAAACTTAACCACTAATAGACTATGTTTACCAGAAGCCTTACCAATAACATAAGCAGTCAAGTAATACATTTTGCATGTTGTATGTATTATATACTCTTCTTACAGTAAAATAAGGTAGAAAAAAGAAAACATTAAAATCAGAGGGAAGAGAAAATGTATTTGCTGTTCATTAAGTAAAGTGGATTATCATAAAGGTCTTCATCCTTGTCATCTTTATGTTGAGTAAGCTGAGGAACAAAAGGAAGGATTAGTCTTGCTGTTTCAGGGATGGCAGAGAGGAAGAAAACATACATATAAGTGGACCCATACTGTTCAAACCCAGCTGTTCAAGAGTCGGCTGTATGTGACATTCTGGAAAAGGCAAGACTATGTGGACCATATATATTTAGATTCGTGGTTGCCAGGGATTTGAGGATAGAGGAAGGAAGGGATGAATAGGTGAAGCTCAGGTTATTTTTTTAGGGCCATGAAACTATTCTGTATGATACTGTAATGGTGGAGACAAAAGATTATACTTTTGTTAAAACCCATAGAACTTTATAGCACAGAGAGTGAACCTTAATGTAAACTGTGGACTTTAATAATAGTGTATTAATATTTATGAATTGTAAGAAATGTACCATATTAATGCAATATATTAATGATGGGGGAACTGGAAAGTACAGGCATACATTGTCTCATTGCATTTCCCGGGGAGTATATTTTTTACCAACTGAAGGCTTGTGTCAACCCTGCATTGAATAAGTCTGTTGACTCCATTTATCCAACAGCACGCCCTCACTTCATGTCTCTGTTACAATTAATATTTCAAACGTTGCATTATTATATCTGTTACGGTGATGTGATCAGTGATTTTTGATGTTACTATTGTAATTGTTTTGGGGTACCACAAACAGTGCCCACATAAGAGGGCAAACTTAAGCAAAAATGTTATATGCATTCTGACAGCTCCACAGACTGGCCCATCCTTTCTCTCTCTCCCTCTCTTTTCCTTTCTCTCCCTTCTCTTTCTTCCATATTTCCTTTTATTGATCACATGTTTATAATTGCCTAATGTGTGCCAGGCAAAGTGCTAGACTTAGGAAGCAGGTTAACAAG
>NW_012108141.1:1788512-1793916 GCF_000951045.1 Mandrillus leucophaeus
CGCCCCGCCCCCCGCCACCGGCCTCCCTATTCCCTAAGACATAACAATATTGAAATCAGGCAAATTAATAACCCTACAGTGGCCCCTAAGTTTTGAAGTGAAAGAAGAGTTGTATATCTCTCACTTTTAATCAAAAGCTAGAAAGATTAAGCTTTCTCTGCTGAAGATACAGAGGAAGGCATGTTAAAACCTGAGGCCAGAAGCTAGACCTTTTGCACCAAATTGCCAAGTTGTGAATGCAAAGGAAACATTCTTGAAGAAAATAAAAAGTTCTACTCTAGTGAACACATGAATAATTAGAAAGCAAAACAGGCTTATTGCTGATATAGAGAAAGTTTTAGTAGTCCAGATTGAAAATGAAACCAGCCACAACACTTCATTAAGCCAAGCCTAATCCAGAGTGACACCCTGACTCTTCAATTCTTTGTAGACTGAGAGAGGTGAACAAGCTGCACAAGGAAAGTTGGAAGAAGGGATGTTGTATTAACAAGCATGAAACTAGCAGATGTTGCTGCATGAGATTTAAGGAAAGAAGCTGTTTCCCTAACAAAAGTACGAGGCAAAGCAGCAAGTGCTGATGTAGAAACTTCAGCAAGTTTATCCAGAAGATTTAGTTAAGATAATTGATGAATTATGCTAAATTTTCAGTGTAGACAAAACAGCCTTCTATTGGAAGAAGATGCCATCTAGAACTTTTGTATCTGGAGAGAAGTCACCTCCGGGCTTCAGAGCTTCAAAGGACAAGCTGACTTTCTTGTTAAGAGCTAGTGCAGCTGTTGACTTTAAGTCGAAGCCAGCGCTCACTTACCATTCTGAAAATCCTAGGACCCTTAAATATACTAAATCTACTCTTGCCTGCGCTCTATAAATGGACAACAAAGCCTGGAAGACAGCACATCTATGTAAAAGCATGATTTACTGAACGCACATTTACTGAACACACATCTCTTACACATCTATTTAAGAGCATTTTTTTTCTAAGCCCAGTGCTTTAAAAAAAAAAGATTTTCAAAATATTACTTCTCATTTACAATGCACCTGATCACCCAAGAGCTCTGATGGAGATGTACAAAGAGAATAATACTGTTTTCTTTTTTTTGAAATGTCTCGCACTGTCACCTGGACTGGTGTGCAGTGGTGCAATCTCGGCTCACTGCAACCTCTGCCTCCTAGGTTCAAGTGATTCTCCTGCCTTAGCCTCCTGAATAGCTAACATTACAGGCACCCAATACTGTGCCCGGCTAATTTTTTGTATTTTTTCTTTAGTAGAGACGGGGTGTCACTATGTTGGCCAGGCTGGTCTCGAACTCCTGACCTTGTGATTCGCCTGCATGGCCTCCCAAAGTGCTGGGATTACAGATGTGAGACACTGTGCCCGGCCAATAATATTGTTTTCATGCTGTTAACACAACATGCATTTTGCAGCCCCTGGATCAAGGAGAAATTTTGACTTCCTTTTTTTTTTTTTTTTTGAGATGGAGTCTTACTCCGTCCCCCAGGCTGGAGTGCAGTGGTACAATCTCGGCTCACGCAATTCTCGTACCTCAGCCTCGTGAGTAGCTGGGATTACAGGCATGCACCACCATGCCCAGCTAATTTTTGTAATTTAGTAGAGACAGGGTTTCACCACGTTGGCCAGGCTGGCCTCGAACTCCTGACCTCAACTGATACATCCACCTCAGCCTCCCAAAGTGCTGGGATTATAGGCATGAGCCACTGCACGCAGCAGTTTTGACTTTCAAGTCTTAGTATTTAAGAAACACATTTCATAAAGCTGTAGCTGCCATAGACAGTGATTTCTCTGATGCATCTGGGCAAAGTAAATTGAAAACCTTCTGGAAAGGATTTACCATTCTAGATACCATTAAGAACATTTGTAATTCGTGGGAAGTCAAGAGTTTGGAAGAAGTTGACTCCAACAACCGTCATGGATGACTTGGAGGGGTTAAAGACTTTAGTGGAGGAACCAACTGAAGATAAGGTATAAATAACAAGAGAATTAGAAGTGGAGCCTGAAAATGTGATTGAATTTTTGCAATCTCGTGATCAAACTTTAACAGATGAGAGGTTATTACTTATGGATAAGCAAAGAAAGTGGTGAAGATGCTGTGAACATTGGTGAAATGACAACAAAGGATTTAGAATATTACATCAGCTTAGTTGATAAAGCAGTGTCAGGGTTTGAGAGAATTGACTCCAATTTTGAAAGAATTTCTACTGGGAGTAAAATGACTCACTGAAGGCTCAGGTGGTCATTAGCATTTTTTAGCAATGAAATATTTTTAAATTAAGGTATGTACATTCTTTGGACATAATGCTATTGCACACTTAATAAATTACATTATAGTGTAAACATAACTTTTGTATACCCTAAGAAACCAAAAAATTTGTGGGACTCACTTTATTGTGATACTTGCTTTATTGCAGAAGTCTAGAACCAATAAGTAGATGTCTGTATAGAGAAACTCCATTTGTACTTAGTTTTCCTATAAGCCTAAAACTGCTCTAAAAAATGAGTCTTTTTTTAAAAAAAATAATTGATTTTTGTCAACATACAGCTCAACTATTAGGAGTAAAACTGTTGATGTACCAGATGAGCTTACTCGTCGTTACTTACAGCGTCCAGCATCAGTCAATATGTTTATCAGGAGAAATGGAGGTCATTCGTTAATCTATTATAATACTTGGTAAAGTAGAGATCAATTGGAGAGTTTTCACTGTGATAATAGTGAAAGCTGTAGTGTGGATGAAACTGCCCTGGAGAGTATATGCTGTAAACAAAGAAGAAAAAGGATAAAACCATAGAGGAGAGAAACAATGAAAGATTGAGAACCTGCAGAGCTGTAAGGAAAATCAGGAAAGAGTAATGTTTTAGAAGCCAAGGGAAGTTTCAAGGAAGAGACAATGTTAAGAGCTTCTTAGAAATCAGATAAGATACGGTTGATTCATTCAACAAATGTTTAATAGTTAAGTACTGTGTATATACATGATATCATGTCTCTGTCTCTGCTAAAGATACAGAGGTAAGTAGGCTGTTTATAAGCGTTTGTGAATTATAATCTAGTGGAGAAGACAAACACTACCTAATAATAAAAGGAGTAGGCTACTGTAAGAGCATGTAACTCGTGACACTAACCTATTCCTGTAGTCTTGGTAATCACTGCTGAAGAAATGATGTTTAAGCTGGGATTTGAAGATAAACGATGAGTTACTAAGGCAACTGGGTACTTGACGTAGAAGTCAAGAGATCTTTAGGGTACCTGAGAGAGCGTGCAGATTATGGCCTGTGGCCATCAGGTGTCAGAACAGACTATCTGTCTGTCTCGCCATATTGAAGAGATGCTGAGCATGGAGATTTATCTTTTTAAAAATGTTTGAGAGTTTTGCGTCAGGGTTTATCAGCCCTAACACTTGTGTGTTACATTATTTCCCCAGGTATAGTAGTTGAAGATTGTTTGATTTTGCTCCAAAACTTGTTAAAAAACAACAACTCCAATCAAAATTTTTTTAAAGAAGGCTCATATATTCAACGTATGAAACCTTGGTTTGAAGTTGGAGATGAAAATTCTGGCTGGTCTGCACAGAAAGTGACCAATCTACATCTAATGCTACAGGTATACTATCCTTAGACATAAATGTGGTAAGAATTTTGACAGTGATATTTACAAAGAGAAGAAAATTGCTTGTATTTGATAAATCCAGAATATTTGATGGGTTTCAGGTTGACTTAAAAACACTTTAATATGGAAATTTGCAATTATCCTCCAGCTAAAGATTCTGCCTACCCATTACTTAGCTTTGACGGTTATTAACATCTGGCAATTTTGTTTCATCGTTTATTCCTCTCTTTGCTGTATGATTTTAAAGCAAATTCAGACATACAGTTTCCTGATGGATTTTACATTAGGGAATAATAGGTTAGATTGTTGATTTGAATTTTTAAAAACCTGCTTTCTTCATTTAGGGTTCTGATAGGATAAATTTTAATATTCAAAATATTAAGTTCAAATAAATTCATTCAGTAAGCATTTACTGAGAGCCAGGCACTGGATACTAGGAAATGAATGATCATGTCCTGCCCTCAAAGATGATAGTTTGAGTTTTAAGTCCAATACATGTTAAATTGACAGACCACCTGTGATTTATTGATGCTCTATGGTGAAAGCTTAGTGGTAATAATAAAAGTGAGGACAGTAGGATCCCAAATTATTTCCTCATCAGAGAAAATTTTGAAGTTCTTTGAAGTTACTTACTCCTTTATTGAATCCTCCTTCTCCAAACTCTTAAGTTTATACTAGTCTCCTCACTTATGAACTCATAATTCTTGTGGGCCTTTGAATGTCTCTGAATTACACCTGTGTCTCTCAGAAGTTTTGGACCTAACTAGATGGTTAGCTCCTCTAGTAATTAGAGTCTGAATGTTGTCCCATGCCATGGAAGTTGCCTGCATAGGATTGATTGATAATTAGGGTAATCTGTGCCCCAGTTTGCCAGTACGGTATTCATTTTGTAATTACTAATGGCGTCCTCTTTCACTTCAAAAGTGTCCTCGTTTGCATTATAAATTATGCAGTTACCCTAGTTAGAATATGCCTAAAAACTGTTAGAAAAGTATTTTACAGGAGAACTTAGTCACAGAGTCTATTTGTACTCCCAGCTTATCATTTCTGTTTTCAGTTGTTGATATTATACATTTCAATAAGTTAATAGTTTTTTAATGTTTTAGAACCAGTGTCACCAAGTGGTAAGCTTGATAGCTTTGTTCAACACTGCTTTGTTTTGTTTTGTTTAAGAGACAGGTTCTCACTTAGTTGCCTAGGCTGAGTGCAGTGGTATCCTCACAGCTCATTACAGCCTCAACCTCTCTGGCTCAAGAAATCCCTCCACCTCAGCATCCTGAGTAACTGGGACTACAGGCGCAAGCCACCACTCCTGACTGGATTTTTTATTTTTAGTAGACATAAGGTCTCACTATATTGCCAGGCTAGTCAGGAATTCCTGAGCTCAAGCAATTTTCCTGCTTCAGCCATCCAAAGTGCTGCTGTTATAGGTATGAGCCACATGCCCAGCCTACACTGCTTTCTTAAATAAGGAAATACCTCCAGAAAAGTAATTTCCAAAATGTGATTAGAGAGGATGAGAGAGCCGGGCACGGTGGCTCACGCCTGTAATCCCAGCACTTTGGGAGGCTGAGGCGGGTGGATCACGAGGTCAGGTGTTCAAGACCAGTCTGGCCAACATAGTGAAACCCGGTCTCTACTAAAAATAAAAATAATTAGCTGATCATGGTGGCAGGCGCCTGTAACCCCAGCTATTTGGGAGGCTGAGGCAGGAGAATCACTTGAACCTGGGAGGTGGAGGTTGCAGTGAACCGAGACTGCGCCACTTCACTCCAGCCCAGGGA
>NW_012108141.1:1793966-1826273 GCF_000951045.1 Mandrillus leucophaeus
AAAAAAAAAAAAAAAAAATAGGGTGAGAGAATCTGATGATGTACAAAAGCATGTATTTCATATCAAACAGTGAAAAGTTAAATTGTTTGAGAAAGCTAAACATGTTTTATGGTTTAGAGTACTATGTAAAGAATTATTCTGAAGGAAGTGTCACTGTTTAAAAAGTAAAGTAGGTTAGGTGTGGTGACTCACACCTGTGATTCCAGCACTTGGGGAGCCCAAGGCAGGTGGGGGTCACTTGAGCTCAGGAGTTTGAGACCAGCCTGGGCAACATGGTCTTTATCAGCCCGGTGTGGTGGTGTCCACCCATTGTCCCAACTACTCAGGAGGCTGAGGGGCAGGATCACTTAAGCCCAGGAGGTTGAGGCTGCATTGAACCATAATCATGCCACTGCACTCCAGCCTGGGCAACAGAATGAGACCCTATCTCAGAAAAAAAAATACCAAAAAATTATTAGAGTACAGCATTTAACAGAAAAATACAGTATTCTCATTATATAACAAATTGATTCTTTTAAGAATTCTTTACTTTTCAAAAGTGAATAAACTGGCTTTCTGTAGCTTAGTAAAGCTTTTCTTTCTTACACTTGTCGTGAAGACCATAAACTCCAAAGCAAAGGAATTGAGTTTAATTCATTTTAATATATTCTCCACCTGCAATACTGAATAGTAGATTCACTCATGACTTTACAGGCCAGGAGTTATCTTCTGCTATTCTGTTAGAACCTGTTGGAATACTTTATGTATAACTTTATTTAGAGTTGCTTATATTTTAAGTTCTCTATCATACACCAAATAAAAATGCATCATTGTTTTCCTGTTTGGACATACACATTCTGTATTGGAACTATTCATCATCACAGTTATCATGATTGTGTTCTGAGCCATTGAAAACACAAATTGATCTGCTTGCAGAGTTTTAATTCAAATTTTGCAGACTAAATTTAAAGAAAACATCTTTTGAAAAGTTTTTTAGTTATAAAATATTTTAATTTGGAGACATAACTGTGTTAGTTATTTGAGATAACTTTTTTTCATGTTTCTGAAATTTTAAGTTTACAGTCCAAGTAATCATAGAATCATAGGAATTTAATTGGCATTAGCAATCAGTGCAGCCCACCCCATGCCTAATACATGAATCTTTTACCATCTCTCCAGTTGTTGGTTTTAGCCTCTCTGTAAATATTTCCAGTTGAGGGGAAATTTATCACCCGTCAGGTCATTCTCTTTTCAGATCTGCTGTCTTATTAGGTAGTTCATTATTAACTTTGATAAGAAATCTGCCACTCTGTAACTTATTCATCCATTTACTTATTGAATATGTACTGTTACAAGTACTGTGTTTGGGAAACAAAAATGACCAAGGCAGTTTCTCTCTGGGAATTCACAGTCACCTGAAGGAGACAACCTTAAGTAAGAGGCATAATGCAGTATTACTGTCACAGAACTATTGCCATAGGAGCTCAAAAGAAAGAGCACTTAAATGTGGCTGAACAGCTAAGGGAATACTTCATGCAGAGTTTCTTGTTCACATAGATCAGATTTGCCTCAAGCCTTTTCAAATCTTTGAGAGACAAATTTTGTTTTCTCTTTCTTTCACAGCTTGTCCGTGTACTGGTATCTCCCACCAACCCTCCTGGTGCTACCAGTAGCTGCCAGAAGGCTATGTTCCAGTGTGGGTTATTGCAGCAGCTTTGTACTATCCTAATGGCTACTGGGGTTCCTGCTGATATCCTGACTGAGGTAAAGCAAATGAAGTCAAAGCTAACTCTGTGGAAGTTGAAATCCTGAATCCTAGGAAGAATTAGATATTTGCTGAGGGAAAAACTGTAATAGTTAACCATTTTTTAGGTTAAAATTTTTAATGATCTTACTAAAATATAATTCACATAATGATAAAAGTATTGATTCCAAAAGATATACTCATCCCTCAAGTTTTATAGTACATAAATAATAATGTTAAAGTTTTGCAGATCCATCTACAAAGATTTCTCATTAATTTTATTACATTCAACAGGAGTGCACAGTATGATTTACATTTTGATTTTGAGAACCATGTGACTTAGTCTTATTCAACCGGTAGATTCATTGAATAGTAAATTCTTTTCCCCTGTGTGGCATTTTCTGTTGCTTACCTGTAAGAAAAAGAAGTTAGTTTGAAGAAGAAAAGTTCAGTTTGTTTACATTTTTAAAAAATTTTTCTCAAATTAACACGTGCAATATCAAAAGTACAAATAATAAAAGTTTTATAACAAAAATAACTGCCTTCAGCCTCACTTGTCCTTACTGTAAGTCCCACTTTACTTCCTCATGTTGCCCCATAATTATTTTATGGAATTTATATTTAAATCAATAGTTGGGGTTTATATTTTTACAATTGTATTGATACCATTCCTGCTAAGCCAAATAGAGCCTTATATCCTTTTTTAAATATATATTTTTCTCATCCATGAGTCATAATTGTGTTCTTCATTTTACTGTTACTCTATATATGCAGAGGTATATATGCTTAATAATCATATATTAACACTTCGTTCCCCACCGCAGGCCACCTGCAGACCCTCCATTCTCCTGCTCCAATCTGGGCTCTAATTCTGCCCCATGTCTCTTGTCCTGGGACTTTCTTTTGCCATCCTCCTAGGATTTCCTTTACTTCTCTCCTGACAGACTCCTTGGTTATCTGGATCCCTTATTTTTTTTATTGTTATTTTTGGTACAGAGGGTCAGTCTGTTGCCCAGGCTGTAGTACAGTGGCATGAACTCAGCTCACTGCAACCTCCGCCTTCCGGGGTTCCAGCGATTCTCCTACCTCAGCCTCCTGAGTAGCTGGGATTACAGGTGCCCGCCACCACGCCCGGCTAATTTTTGTAATTTTAGTAGAGACAGTCTCACCATGTTGGCCAAGCTGGTCTTGAACTCCTGACCTCAAATGATCCACACATTTTGGCCTCACAAAATGTTAGGATTACAGACATGAGCCAATACTCCTGACCTAGATCACATATCTTTTTCCTCTATCCCTTGGTTCATTAACTTTATTTTTCTTAATTTTCTTTTGTTGTTGTTGTTATTGTTTTGAGATGGGATTTCGCTCTTGTCGCCCAGGCTGGAGTGCAACGGCATGATCTCAGCTCACTGCAACCTCCGCCTCCTGGGTTTGAGCAATTCTTCTGCCTCAACCTCCCAACTAGCTGGGATTACAGGGGCCTGCCACCATGCCCAGCTAATTTTTTGTATTTTTAGTAGGGGGGGGGTTCCACCACGTTGGCCAGGCTGGTCTCGAACTCCTGACCTCAAGTGATCCGCCCACCTCAACCTCCCAAAGTGCTGGGATTACAGGCATGAGCCACTGCACCTGGCCATTATTTTTCTTAGTTTTCTTAAAAAAAAAAAAAAAAAAGTAAATAACAAGAGGATTTATTTTATTTTTGGCTCTTTCATGTCTGAAAATGTCATTCCTCTACTTTCAGAATTAATTTAATGTTTGGCTAGATATGGAATTCAGGGTTGGAAATCACTAATACTCAACTTTCAGAACATCATTCCAGTGTTGCTGTTAGGAAGTTTGAAGCTTGAAGCCATTATAATCCTACTCTGTTTTTTGTTGTTGTTGTTGTTGTTTTAACGTAATCTTTTTATCTCTAGAAACTTTTGAGATTTTTTTTTTTTTTTGGTTTTCTGAAATGTACTGATGATATGCTTTCCTGTGGACCATTTCCCCACTCCCTTGCTCTCCAGTTATTTTTATCATTCACTGAGCACTTTCAGCTGGAAACACACATCCTTCAGCTCTGAGGGTATTTTTGGCATTCCTTGATAATTTTCTCTTTTCTGTTTTGTAGTGGTGGTGGTGTCATTGTCGTTGTTGTTTTGAGACAGAGTCTTGCTCTTTTACCAAGACGGGAGTTGCAATGGCACTATCTCAGCTTACTGCAACCTCCACCTCCCAGGTTCACACAATTCTCCTGCCTTAGCCCCCCAAGTAATGGGGATTACAGGCACATGCCACCATGACTAGCTAATTTTATATTTGTAGTAGAGACGGGATTTCACCATGTTGGCCAGGCTGGTGTCAAACTCCTGACCTCAAGTGATCCACCCACCTGGGCCTCCCAGAGTCCTGGGGTTACACACATGAGCCACTGTGCCTGACCTCTTTTCTGTTCTCTTTCTGCAACTCTATTAGTAGACTTTCTGGGTAATTTGCCTTTTTAAAAATTAATTTTTAATTAACAAAATGGTATATATTTATCTTTTATAACATGTTTTGAAATAGTCTTTTTATTTTTTAACTTTATCCTTGAATTTTTTAATCTTTTAACTTTGTTCTCTGATTATTTTAAAACCTTTTTTCTGTTTTTATAGAAATAGATATTTTATCTCCTAGAGAATAGTATTATAGTTTTTGAGATTTAAAATGCATGTCAGGTGTTGTTTTATTGGAGACCCATGCTTAATGCTTTAAAATTTTACCTTGAGAAAGTGTTACAAGATTACAATGTTATCATTGATGTTTTGGTGCTTTTGGCCCTTAAAAAGTGGAATATAAGATTTTTTTCTCTTGGAAACATTTTCCTTCTTGGCTTAATTTCTCTAAATGTTCTTCTTCTTTCTTCCCCTTAACAGACCATAAATACTGTATCAGAAGTTATTCGAGGCTACCAAGTAAACCAAGACTACTTTGCGTCTGTAAATGCACCTTCAAACCCACCAAGGTAGAGAAGGGGAAATACTGAGATTACTCTGAGGAAGTAAAAACTTTGGGTTGTTAATGTATCTCATATACACATCTTACTCTTTTTAAAGAAGTTTAGTTGTATGTTTTGAAACTAGAAATTATCTTGCAAGATAAATGATATTGGAATTTTAAAAGAGTTGGTAGTTTTTGGAATTTAGATACTTAGATTCAGATACCATGTCGTTCACATCCTAGCTGTATGCCTTAAGCAAACAGTCACTTCACTCTGTCAGCTACAGTTTTCTGTGAAATAGAGATAGAAATACTTAACTTGCTGGTGTTCTGGTTATGATTCTTCAGTCAACAAAAATGACTAGTTATTGACTTGTATACTTGGGTTGCATTGTTTCATTTTGTTCTTTTCTTTTTAAATGCAACAGACCGGCAATTGTAGTACTTCTCATGTCCATGGTTAATGAAAGGCAGCCATTTGTTTTGCGCTGTGCTGTTCTCTATTGTTTCCAGTGTTTCTTGTATAAAAACCAAAAAGGACAAGGAGAGATCGTGTCAACACTTTTACCTTCTACCATTGATGGTAAATAATTTAGTTCTAATTTTTATTTGAAAAAGTAAATCATTGTCTTTCAGACTTTTAATTGAATCTTTCTTTCTATGCTTTAGCCTAAAATACTTTGCATGCTTAGGAGAAAAAAAAAAAAAAACACCTGAATTCTAAAGCCTGCAGGTAAATTTAGACAACAGGCTTTGGAGTCAGACAAGAGTTTGCATTGTAGAATTTTCTCTTTTGCTATATAACTTTTGCTGTATAACTTTTTAACTTGAGCCTTACTGAGTTATGGGGGATAATAATACTCATCTTTATGTGGGCATAATACCCCATTAGGAACATTGTGAGGATAAATGCAGTTACATGCATTACATTACATAAAGTACTCACTCCAAAACTTAGCATGTATAGATGCCAGTAAACAGAATCTACTGTTAATTATAATTGTCATTCTAAAGATGAATTTTGCTGGGTGCGGTGGCTCACACCTGTAATCCCAACACTGTGGGAGGCCAAGGCAGGCAGATCACCTAAGATCAGGAGTTTGAGACCAGCCTAGCTAACATGGTGAAACCCCATCTGTACTAAAAATACAAAAATTAGCTGGGCGTGGTGGCAGGTGCCTGTAATCCCAGCTACTCAGGAGGCTGAGGCAGGAGTATCCCTCAAATCCTGGAGGCAGAGGTTGCAGTGAACCAAGATTGTGCCACTGCACTCCAGTCTGGGCAACAGAGAGAGACTGTCTCAAAAATAAAAATTTAAAAAAGAAGATGAATTTTACCGTTAGATCACATTTAACTTTCAGTCTGTTGTTCTAATATAGGTTAGAGTCATTACCCTTTTTATGGGTTCTTTAAATGTTTCATCTTACCTAAGATAAATTTTTGAAATAATTACCTTTATTAACTTTAAACTTTAAGAGCAGTTTCATAAAGGTAATTGGAAACATCAATAAAACTCATTTTAATTACATACATTGAAGTTTTTTGTTAGAATTTAAGTCTGTTTAATTATATTTACCAAAAAAATTTGGTAAAAAATTTATTACCGTAAAAAAATTATTGACCATTAATGAAAATAAGACCCTGATGTAGTAGAATGATCAAAATGTGGCATTTCCTTAAGTTTGTTTTAGAAATGTTGTTTTTAATTAAGGTAAGTTTTTGGAATGTTACCATCATCAGTTTGATGCTGAAAATATTTTAATACAAGTTGAGCATCCCAAAAGTGAAATCTGAAATGCTTTTTTTTTTTTTAAACATTTCTTCAAGCATTTAGCCTTTGTGTTTCAAACAATCTAATTGCACTCATTAAGTAATTTTGAAATGTATACTTAAGCCAGGGATGGTGGCTTACACCTGCAATTCCAGCACTTTGGGAGGCCAGGCCAGGCAGATTGCTTGAGTCTAGGAGTTCAAGACCAGCCCGGGCAACATAGCGAAGCCCCATCTCTACTAAAAATACAAAAATTTAGGCTGGGCCTGGTGGCTCACGCCTGTAATCCCAGCACTTTGGGAGGCCAAGGCGGGTGGATCACCTGAGGTCAGGAGTTCAAGACCAGCCTGGCGAACATGGTGAAAACCCGTCTCTGCTAAAAATACAAAAATTAGCCAGGCGTGGTGGCACATGCCTGTAATCCCAGCTACTGGGGAGACTGATGCAGGAGAATCATTTGAACTCGGGAGGTGGAGGTTGCAGTGAACTGAGATCACAACATTGCACTCCAGCCTGGGCAACAGAGTGAGACTCCAGCTCAAAAAAAAAAAAAATTAGCCAGGCATGGTGGCACACGCCAGTAGTCCTAGCTACATGGGAGGCTGAGATGGGAGAATCACCTGAGCCTGGGAGGTTGAGGCTGCAGTGAACCAAAATCGCACCATCACACTCCAGCCTGGGCAAACAAAGTGAGACCCTGTCTGCAATAAAAATTAAAAATAAAATATGCCCTTTTTTTTTTAATTATAGTCACCCTGTTGTGCTATCAAATGGTATATCTTATTCATTCATTATTTCTTTTTTTGTTGTTGTTTGAAACAGAGTCTCCCTCTGTTTCCCAGGCTGGAGTACAGTGGCGCAATCTTGGCTCACTGCAAACTCCGCCTCTCAGGTTCACGCCATCCTCCTGCCTCAGCTTTCAGAGTAGCTGAGACTATAGGCGCCCGCCGCCATGCCTGCTAATTTTTTGTATTTTTTAGTAGAGATGAGTTTTCACCGTGTTAGCCAGGATGGCCTCGATCTCCTGACCTCGTGATTCACCCGCCTCAGCCTCCCAAAGTGCTGGGATTACAGGCGTGAGCCACCACGCCCAGCCTTATTCATTCTTTCTAACAATATTTTTGTATTCATTATCCCCACCTTCCCTCTAACTTCCCACTACCCTGTCCTGCCTCTGATAACCATCTTTCTAATCTCTGTGTCCATGAATTCCCACAAATTTTTAGATCCCACAAATAAAGGTAAATAATTTTACCTTCTACCATTGATGGTAAATAATTTAGTTCTAATTTTTATTTGTTCTCACAAATGAGTGAGAACAAATGTTTGTCTTTACATACCTGGCTTTTTTCACTTAACATAATGATCTCCAGGTTCATCTGTGTTATTGTAAATGACTGGATCTCTTTGTTTTGTATCGCTGAATAGTGCTCCATTGTGTGTATGTACCACATTTTCTTTATGGAATACTTCTGATCCCAAGCATTTTGGATAAGGGATACTCAACCTATGTTTCTTTTCTCTCTCTTTTTTTTTTGGAAGATAGGGTCTCACCTTGTCCAGGTTGGAGTGCAGTGACACGATCCATAGCTCACTGCAGCCTCAAACTCCTGGGCTCAAGTGATCCTCAGGCCTTAGCCTCCCGAGTAGCTGGGAATACAAGCATGCACCACCAACTCCTGGCCTCAAGGGATCCTCCCACCTCAGCCTCCCAAAGTGCTAGAATTACAGGCGTGAGCCACCATGCCCAGCCTCAACCTATATTTCTTTGTTCTGTTACTTTTCTTCCAAGATAACTTTCTCTCATTGTTCATTTTGCTTTGAAAAGCAGATTTTTATCATTCTGAAAGTATATTTAATACTACTAATTAACACATGTTTAATGATTATATTTAATGGTATTTCACACTATTTTATGTGTACAGAAAACAATTTATTTAAAATTTGGTTTACGTAAAAATCTAATATATTTTTATTGTCTGCCTGCCATCTTTGTAGCAACAGGTAATTCAGTTTCAGCTGGCCAGTTATTATGTGGTGGTTTGTTTTCTACTGATTCACTTTCAAACTGGTGTGCTGCTGTGGCCCTTGCCCATGCTTTGCAAGAAAATGCCACCCAGAAAGAACAGTTGCTCAGGGTTCAACTTGCTACAAGTATTGGCAACCCTCCAGTTTCTTTACTTCAACAGTGCACCAATATCCTTTCACAGGTAAAGTTTTGCATGAAACTTCTCTAAGGGGGAAAAAGTTCTATATATTTTGATGTCAGTGATACAGGATTTAAGGATGTCTTTAGAAGATACAGATGAAAAAGGACAGAGAAGACTTATTCTGCTTATTAGTTCATCATAATCAGAAACAGTTTTGTGGAGAAAAAGCAGTAAATACTGTTAGACGAATAGTTTTGCTAAATAGTTACAAGGTCTGCATCATGATGAAAATACATGTTCTGGCCAGAAAGGTATTTTGAGGGTTTTGTCTTGCTTTTAAATTATCCACAGTGTTCATGCATGTCATTTTTCTCTTTCTTCTCAGTAACTGAATTCAGGTTAGTTTATGGGAGGGAATAGAGTAAAGTCATAGCTGTATATTTCCCTCTTTCTCTTCCCAAAGCAATTGATCATCTAGAAATAGTGGAACAGTGGTCCATTGTATATATAGTTATACACTATATTCCCTTGAGGTTCGTGAGTTCTTAAATCCTTAAGTCCCCAGTGCATATCATTTACCTAGTAAGATGTAGGAAAACATAACAAAAAATTTTTGTGTGTCTTAGACTCTTAATGAGAACAACAAAGCTTTATTGAAGTGTAGGTGCTAGGCATTTAGGAATGTCACTTTCTGTTACATGATTTGCCCACATATACCAGCCTTGCTGTTGAACAGTTCAAGTTCATGCTTTAGCAAAACTCTAAAGTCATTGACATTTAAAGTCACTCAGGGAGAGTAAAAACATGACTAAATCTAAAATTGTTCTGTACACTGCTCTAGCAGTAGTTATCCTACCCACTCCCCATAATAATGTGGTTGTGTCCGTCTTTAGTTTTTAATTCTGCCACACTCGTTGAATTTTTCCTTATTTTGAGCTTTTAAAGAAACATTAGCTCCATCCATAGAAATTATAAATGAAAGCTTAAAAAGTAACTAAAGTGAAAAGGAAGTTGAAGTTTAAAATTGGCTTACTTTAATTGAAAGCTTATTTTGTCTTAATACTTATCTCTTAGAGATTAAAAAAACTACCCTAAATTTTTATATCTTTACTTATTTATTACTTGGCATTCTCACGTTGCTATCTGTTAACAACAGTTTTTTTTTAAAAGTCAAACAGTAATTATCTGTCTAATCAGCATCACCACAGACTTCACTTTAACATTGAAATTACAATGAATGCATGATGAGAAGTGCTAAAGATGGTGATGTCTTACCCATTCTTAAGTAATCACAGTGCTATAAAATTATCCTTTATCTTCTAAAATATATATCCTCTAAATGTATCCTCTATTGTATAAAAGAAGTATCATTAGAACTATCCTGTCCCAAATTATTGGCTTGAGTTTGTAGAGAGACTATGAAAAAGTATTTGAGGGATTTTTCCAGATTTAGACTTTTCTGAAGTAGTAATATGTTTGAATAATTTGTAATGTATAATTTGCAGGGCGATAAGATCGACAGACGGGTATGTATCACTTGATAAAGCTTAGGCATTTTCCTCTTTCAGCAAAGCTTTTTCTCTGTCTTGGGTTTTGCTGATTGGTTTTTTTTAACTGCTTGTTTGAAGTTACATTCTACTTAACACTTTTGCGTGTCAGCCAATTTATTTCTATCATAAATGACTCTCCAGTTTTTCTCCATGGGATATTGTATTGGTGTTACTAAACACTGGGAATGAGAATCTGAATCTATACTTGTGCTTCTTCTGGGGATGCTTGCACTTTTTGGATTTCCTTGGTTTTGGTTTTTTGCATTTTTTTCTCCAAGCTTGCCTATTTATTTTCTCTGAAGCCATTTCAAAGGAAGTAGAATTCAGGATTAAGAATTTTGTCTTTAATCAATCAGCATATGAAAGAATGTGATTATTTTTATACTAGATTATTTAAAATGTACAATAATAAGTATAATTTTGTAATTTGAAATATTTTAAATGAAATATTATGGATTATTCTGAATATAATCCATGTGCTACGGCCACCACTGAGGGTTAGTTTTTGCTGTGTGCGGGGAAAGTGCTATTTTTGTTTTGTTTGTTTTGTTTTGTGTGAATATTTGGCAGAAAAGGAGTGTACCTTAATATCTATGTTTGGGCATGGGTTTCAGTTGAATAATGTGGGTAGTAATAAATGAGGTCCTGTTATGAATTGTGTCTTTGTGTATGAGCATGATTTAACATGTGTCATTAACTTACACACACACACATACATATTTTGCAGATTTAGCCTGAATAATTTTATATCAGGGAAAGTGTTTTATAAGTATACGTCAGTCATTTGAAAGGTAATTTTTTTTGAGGTATTAATTTATATACCATAAAATGCACAGACCTTCCGTGTTTCATGTGATGATTTTTGGTGTTTGAGTGTATCTCTGTAAACACCACCCAAAACAAGATGTAGAACATTTTCATAATCTCAGAAAGTTCCATCATGCTCTTTTCTTTCTTTTTTTTTTTTTTTTGAGACAGAGTCTCACTCTGTTGCCCAGACTGGAGTGCAATGGCACGATCTTGGCTCACCGCAACCTCCGCCTTTCAGGTTCAAGCAATTCTCCTGCCTCAACCTCCCAAGTGGTTGGGATTACACACCACCACGCCCGGCTAATTTTTGTATTTTTAGTAGAGACAGGGTTTCACCATGTTGGCCAGGCTGGTCTCAAACTCCTGACCTCAGGTGATCCACCCACCTGGCCTCCCAAAGTGCTTGGATTACAGGCGTGAGACACTGCACCCAGCCCTCAGCTTCAAATATTTTGTTTGTAGTTCTCTTTTATCCTGTAAAATCTGTGATTTATAATTACCCCTGAGAATGCTCTCAAATTAGAGTTTTAGCCTCCATTTGTTTTCTCAAATCTCCTCAATGATTCACACGCTGTAGGGGCTCTGGAAAGAGGTGTGTACTTTTCCTTTTATTCATATCCTCTGCCCATTTTATATTAACGTACTTAACCCTTGTTTTTAATATGAGTTACAGATTTTTTTTTTTTTCCTGGTATGTCATTTGTCTTTTGACCTTGATGTTTTGTTTTGGATTTTTTTTTTTTTTTTCTCAGACTTATATTTTATGGCTTCTGCATTTTAAGTCATACTTAGAAAAGGCGTTTCCATGTTCAGATTTTAAGGAATTTACTAGGCCAGGCGTGGTACTAGTATTACACGTGTAATACTAGCACTTTGGAAGCTGAGGCGGGGGCATTGCCTGAGCTCTGGAGTTCAAGGCTGCAGTGAGCAATGATTGCTGCACTCCAGTCTGATAGACAGAGTGAGACTCGGTTCCCACTCCCCCGAGAAAAGACTTTAAGGAATTTATACTTCTCTTTTTATCTTATACTTTCTGGTTTCTTTTTCTGCATTTAATTCTTTGTTCTGTTTTTCTCAACAAACTTTATGAGATACAGATCCACTGATCTTTTTCTAAATAGCTATCTAGTTGTCCCAAAATCTTTTAAGTCTATTTGTAACTCACTGATGGTTATATGCTACCTTTTTCATATACTAAATTCTCATTTGTATATGGGCCCATTTTTCTGGATTTTTGTATTCTGTCTCTTGATTCCTGCTTGTTCATGATCCATTATTCTCTCTCTCTTTTTTTTTTTTTTTACAGTGTCCCTAGTTAATCTCACTTCCTTCATATGATCTTCAGAATCATGCTGTTCAAGAAGCAAAAAAAACCTTTTTGTAATTTTTATTTGAGTCATATTAATTTTATTCATTTATTATTTTTAATTTAATTACTTAATTAATTTTTTTTGGAGTCTCACTCTGTTGCCCAGACTGGAGTGCAGTGTTGTGATCTCGGCTCACTGCAACCTCCACCTCCCAGGCTCGAGCGATTCTCCTACCTCAGCCTCCCGAGTAGCTGGGACTACAGGCGCCTGCCACCTCTCCTGGCTAATTTTTGTATTTTTAGTAGAAACGGGGTTTCACCATGTTATTCAGGCTGGTCTCGAACTCCGGACCTCAGGTGATCCAACCCGCCTCAGCCTCCCAAACTGCTGGGATTACAGGCACATTAATTTTATAAATTAACTTAGAATTAATATCTTTGTGATGTTGAGTCTCCTATCTAAGAACATGGTGGCTTTCTATATTGGTTTATGTCCACTTTCGTGCTCTTTAGGAGTGTTTTAAAATTTTCCTTGTTTACATTTTATACCATTTTGATTAGGTTCACTCCTGAGTACTTTATCTTTTTTTGTCTCTATAATAAGTTGAATGTTTTATTCTGTCTTTTAACTGGTTATATTTGACTTTGCTCTTCTTATCCTTCAATTAGATCCCAAAAGCCATACTTTTAGAAGATTCTGATTTAAATCTTATTCTGTTTTTTTTTAATTACATCGGCCAGTGATTTGATAGTATGCTCTTGTATATACAATGTGGGTATATTTGGTACCTGCAAATGGTTATTCTAAGTAATAATGAACTTATATATAACCAGGTAGATGAACAAAACATTTGCATTTATAACTCGAGTAGTTGCAAGTTTTCTGTGGCACATGGTCGGTTGAGAATGACTGTTTTTTAACTTCCCAATTTACATGGATGACTTGAAGTTATGTTGTGGGCATGGTAATGACATAGAGGCAAGGAAACAGTAAAAATAATACACCATGTAAAAACTAAATTTGTGTCAGTGCTTACATGGCAGATCATTTGAAGAGGTCCTGTTTGAACTTAATTCAATATTAAATATACCTAAAAATAGATTATAGAAGAGTCAAGATATTGGCATAAAGATTTGCGAAATTAGAATAGTCTAGGTGGTAGAAATTTTTCAGAACACAGTGATGGTTACTTTAAATTCATTCCTTGTCTAGATCTTTGAATTATATTTTGTACATTTTATGAGACTTTCCCCAAAGTGATGCATTGCTATTCTGATTTTCATTATTTTATTTCAAACAAGTTTTTTTTGAAGATACAGGTTATAGGAATATAAATATGGGCACTGTCAATATTATGAACTAAGATTATTCTACCTAGGAGATGTAAATGTGTTGTATTAAAATTTTGAAAACTAATTTTGCTGGATATGCTTGTTTTCGGTATTAACTGTACTTGGCAGTAGTTAATGGTTTGGTGCGCTTGGCTAATTTAAATCTTCCTCTTATCTGGTGTGTGATCACTGAATTTGTAGTATGTTTATTTATTGTTAGAGAATATATTCTCTCATGGAATTTGACTAAATGATTCAGGGGATTATTTTTTGTATTTTTCTTAATTTTTTTTTTCTTTTTTTTTGAAAGAAGTAGAATTTTCCTTTTATCAGGCACTTGTTTTTAAACTTCTGACTGAACTATCATAAATTTGCTTGGCAAATTCATTGTAAAGTGTCTTGGGATTAATAGATATTTTAAAGCCTTCGCACTATAATTTTTTTTCCGTAGCAGACAAGGTTTTTAAAGTAATGGTATTTTAAATAGCCCAGTATATGCCTCTGAACATGGATCAATTCTAATTTCTGCACTCTGTTCATTTTAGGAAGTGCAGCCTGTGGTGCATACAAGAATTTATTCTCTTGTTTAGTTTTTTAAAACTGGATTTCTGGCTCATGTCTTATAAGATGTTAAAGTTCTTTTCATGCAAATGGAAGGGATCTTAGGGCAACTTTAAGTTTAAAAAATATAAAATGAATGGAAAGATTTCTACCAATTTATCTGTTGCAGGGAAACAAAATACAAACAAGAGTTGGATTATTAATGTTGCTTTGTACCTGGCTAAGCAATTGTCCCATTGCAGTAACACATTTTCTTCACAATTCAGCCAATGTTCCATTTGTATCCTTTATGTTTTAGTAATGTACATGTAAGTATTTATATCTTTTTTAGTTTTTCTTCTCAATTAGAAGTAGCTCTATGCCCAAAATACTTGAATTCTCCACTATCATATCTGTGTTGCAACTTTTTAAACTGTTAAGGTTGTAATGATGCTTAAGTTGTGTGTGTGTGGTTTGTTTTATGCTGGCTTGGAATATATATGGAATTTCTTTTTTTTTTTTCGAGACAAAGTCTTGCTGTGTCGCCTAGGCTGGAGTGCAGTGGCTCTCTCAGCTCACTGCAACCTCCGCCTCCCAGGTTCAAACAATTCTTCTGCCTCACTCAGCCTCCTGAGTTAGCTGGGATTACAGGTATGCGCAACCACACCCAGCTAATTTTTATATTTTTAGTAGAGACAGGGTTTCACCATGTTGGCCAGGCTGATCTCGAACTCCTGACCTCAGGTGATCCACTCACCTTGGCCTCCCAAAGTGCTGGGATTACAGGCATGAGCCACCGTACCTAGCCTATATGTGGAATTTCTTATGGGAACTCTTATGTGAAGTATTAATGTATGTCAAATTCAAATTGCAAAATATACTAGATATTATCAATCCTTAGCCTCCTTAACAAAGATTTCAGCTTACAGGACAAATTGCAGAAAATCTTGGAGAAGAAGAGCAGTTGGTCCAAGGCTTATGTGCCCTTTTGTTGGGCATTTCGATTTATTTCAATGATAACTCACTTGAGAGCTACAAGAAGTAAGTAAGGCCTTGGAAGATGACTCTCTTAATGGCATCAATAGATAATGATGCTTTTTTTTTTTTTTTTTTTGCCAAAGCATTATGTAGATTAAGTTTTATGTTTTGTTTTGATTTTATTTTTTAAAGCATCTCAATATGTTTATCTCTGTAGAGAGAAACTAAAACAACTAATAGAGAAGAGGATTGGCAAAGAGAATTTCATAGAGAAACTAGGATTTATTAGCAAACATGAGTTATATTCCAGAGCATCTCAGAAACCCCAGCCAAACTTTCCCAGTCCAGAATACATGATATTTGATCATGAGTTTACGAAGCTGGTAAAAGAACTTGAAGGTAAGACTGAAGATTTATATTGATATTTGATGGAAAGTAATTATGTTTATATTGTACATGTATATTCTGGATGCATGCAGGTTATATAATAACTCTAAAGGTATATTTTTTTCCTAGCTCTTGATCTGTAGCCCATTGAAGGACATTTGGCTTTCAGTAAGATTGAAAAGATTCTTACCTATCATGGAGTTAGGTTACATGTTTCTACTAAGCCTTAATAGTAAAATAGTATTTAAAACGTTTAAAACAAATTTTAAATAAGCTTTCTTTTATAGGTGTTATAACTAAGGCTATTTATAAGTCCAGTGAAGAAGATAAAAAAGAAGAAGAGGTGAAAAAAACATTAGAACAGCATGACAATATTGTGACTCACTACAAAAATATGATTCGAGAGCAAGTAAGTACTGATGAATTGTATAGACCCTCTGATTACCATAGGCACTTTCTGCTTTCAGGAAGAATTTCTTTCTGGCATTTCAAATGAAAGAGGATATAGAAAGCAAAACTCATTATTTTTCAAAGCATCTGAGTATTCAACAGAGTGCTTAATATGTGCTAAGCACTATGCAGCTGATTTATTAGATAATGATGAGTGGATAAAGATGAAACTACATTTGCAGAATCATCAGTTGACATTTTCTTTCCAGGATACCAGTTAACTTTCATTACTTGCATTGTGTTGAGTACCCTAAACCTTTCATAACATTCCTTCAAAATGTTTTCTTGACTTTTACTCTCATTTAATTTCTTATGATATTTACTTTGATTGGAATTCTAGAAAGTGCTGAAAAATGAGGTTATTAATGTTGTTAAAATTCCAGTGTCATAAAAAAATACAGTAGTGGCAGACCCTGTGGGACAGATTTATCCCCTTCCCTCTACTGCTGTCCACACCTGTCTACTAATTGTGCACAGTTTATGGCAGGTGTGGCAATAAAGGCATACATAGAACCCTTTAAATTGACAACTGTTTATATCTTATTTTCTTCCTCACAATCTACATTACTGAGATTAGTTTATTTTTTGTTTAGACAGAGTCTTGCTCTTGTCGCCCAGGCAGGAGTGCAGTGGTGCAATCTCAACTCACTGCAACCTCCGCCTCCCAGGTTCAAGCAGTTCTCTTGCCTCAGCCTCACAAGTAGCTGGGATTATAGGCGTGTGCCACCATGCTGCCTAATTTTATATTTTTAGTAGAGATGAGGTTTCACCGTGTTGGCTGGTGTTGATCTCCCAACCTCAGGAGATCGGCTCGCCTCAGCCTTTCAAAGTGCTGGGATTATAGGCATGAGCCACCACGCCCAGCCTACTGAGATTAAAAGTTTAGAAGGAATGAAAATGTTGTGGTATATTTAGCATTCCTTCTGAGCTTTTCAGTTTAAAAGTAAATCAATAAATTGTAATCTTAGAATGATAAAATTTGAATCATCAAACTACTCATGGTTATTAGGATTTTTCGTCTATACCTGGGTACAAAGATGGAGTCATTTCCAGTTGGTAAAATGTAATAATATCTTTGGAACAGTGAAAAATGAATGCAACACAATGCAAGTAATGAAAAACAAATTGCTGGAATGTGATACAGAGTCTATACTTGGGGCTGCAAATACAGTTGATTTGGCAAAAGAAAAGAATGATTGACACAATTACTCCAATAACTCCTTTAGAAATGTTCTTTTTAAATATTCTTACCATTTAAAATGCTGTTTGGTATTAGACCACAAGCATCTAGAACTATAAAATGTTTATATCCTTTGAATGACATTTGATAATTCATCCTGAGGAAATTCTCCAAAATTCAGGAAACAATTATATGAACTAAAATACTTATTGTAATGAAATTTGTCACTTTGAAAAATGGAAAGCAATGTTAAGTAGATGCAATACAATTTATATTTAGTGTTTTTGACGCTAAGGTTGCTTTCCATTTTTCTTTTTTTTTTTTTGAGACAGATTTTCATTCTTATTGCCCAGGCTGGAGTGCAGTGGCTAAGCACAGTGCCTCATGCTGGTAATCCCAGCACTCTGGGAGGCTGAGGTGGGCGTATTACCTGAGGTCGAGAGTTCGAGACCAGTCTGACCAACAATGGAGAAACCCCGTCTTTACTAAAAATACAAAAAATTAGCTGGGCATGGTGACACATGCCTGTAATCCCAGCTACTTGGGAGGCTGAGGTAGGAGAATCGCTTGAACCTGGGAGGCAGAGGTTGCAGTGAGCTGAGATCACACCATTGCATTCCAGCCTGGGCAACAAGAGCAAAACTCTGTCTCAAAAAAAAAAAGAAAGAAAAGATAAATGGAACGCAACCTTAGCATCAAAAACATTGAATATAAATTGTATTGCATCTACTTAATTAGTGAGGATCAAACATTATGTTTTGAAGACTGTGTAGCAATATGGGGAAATTATGATAGAATGTTAAGTAAATTAAAGGCTACATAATTATATATTGACGGATTATGACAAATTTTAAACCATGGATTGGGGAAAAATTAGAAGAAAATAAAGAAATACATCAAATTCCGGCCAGGCACGGTGGCTCACGCCTGCAATCCCAGCACTTTGGGAGGCTGAGACTGGTGAATCACTTGAGGTCAGCAGTTTGAGACCAGCCTGGCCAACATGATGAAACCCCGTCTCGACTAAAAATACAAAAACATAAGTTGGGCATGGTGGCGGGCGCCTGTAATCCCAGCTACTCAGGAGGCTGAGGCAGGAGAATTGCTTGAACCCAAGAGGCGGAGGTTGCAGTGAGCTGGATCGCGCCACTGCACTCCAGCCTGGGCGATAAGAGCAAAACTCCCGTCTCAAAAAAAAAAAGAAAATGACGTCAAATTCCAACTATAGTTTTATTATGATGGTAAAAGCTGGAAGCTCTTTTATCAATTTCCTGTATTTCTCATTGTCTTTTAATATTGAAAATAATATAGATGCATATGTATAGATACATATGCTAAATTCCTTAGTTTGATGTAAATTTTTAAATGGTTTTGTGACCAAAAATGGAGTTTTTTCATTGTATTTCCCACTATAATTGCAGGCTGTGCCATGGTGTTTATCAATGGAGACTTCCTTGAAATCTTGTAGTTCTACTGCATGTTAATTGGCCTTGATGGATATATTAACACACCAAGTTGCTTAATTGTTGAATCATTTTGGAAGTGTTGAGCACTTTAGCATACTCTCCCAAAATGTGACCTCTAATTTTTAAAAGTGTTCACCTTCTTAATGCTAACTAGTGTGAATTTAAAACACATGAATTATGTTTTGTTCCACAGGATCTGCAACTTGAGGAATTAAAGCAGCAGGTTTCCACATTAAAATGTCAAAATGAACAGCTCCAGACGGCAGTCACACAGCAAGTATCTCAGATCCAGCAGCACAAAGACCAGTATAATCTTCTTAAAATACAGCTAGGTAAGTGTAGCTGAGCCATCACAGTGATAGCACCTAGGTCATTCTTTCCTCAAGAGCTAGACAAAGTAAAAGATTATTTTTGTGGACTAGTCTTCTTCTAACCTTAATCATGGTGACAAAAAATGTAAATTGGAGTTTAAAGCAAAATAGCATGATAGTTAAGAGTAGTTAAGACTGGACCTTTAGAGATTGAAGTCCAAGCTTCTTGCTACGTGTTTATCTGGCCGATTGATTCACATCCATGGCTGTATATTAGAATCTCCTGAGATGCTTTCTTTTTTTTTTTTTAAAATACCGATGCTGATACCACAATAGTGTTTCTGATTTAATTAATCTGGAGTTAGGTCCAGGGATCAGTAACTAGTACAAGCCCACCGGGTGATTCTAACGTATAGCTGATTAAGAATGACTGGTGTAATCTTTCAGTTTCCTCTTCTGCAAAATGGAGATAGTAATAACGTTTGAGAACTAAATGAAATAATAAATGAAAAATTTAAGTTGTGCCTGGAAAATGGCAAGAGCTCCACTGCTTATAAATAGTGTTATCCTACAGTGCTTGTGAAGATTTTTTAAAGGGATTTTATTTTCTCATATTCAGTTGACCGAAGTGGAATTAAAATTACTGTAATTCTTAATCATAGATCACCAGGCCATGCAAGCCACACAAGGCTGTGCTGTTTTTTCTCCCAGAATCCAGAAAATATTATCAGTTCACTATTTTTATCAATATACCATTCTGCAAAGATGAAATGTGATTGCAAAAGTGCTGCCAAAGTAATTGAATTAAGAAAATTATATATTTGAATCTTCTAGTTCAAAAATGAAAAGCTTAAGTTTCCCGTTGGCTTTTAAAATGTTATGTCTGTCTAACAGGAAAAGACAATCAGCATCAAGGTTCTTACAGTGAGGGGGCTCAGATGAATGGCGTTCAACCAGAAGAAATTGGTAGATTGCGAGAAGAGATAGAAGAATTAAAAAATAATCAGGAACTTTTACAGAGCAAGCTAACTGAAAAGGACTCTGTGATTGAAAATTTGGTAAGTAAATGTTTAAAAATTTAAAATAAGAGTTCAAGAGTGGTTCTCATTATACTGCATTTTTTTTTCTTTCTTTCTTTCTTTCTTTTTTTTCCTTGAATCTCTTAAGCCAGAATATCATATGTTAAGATTTTACAGGATGGGCTGGGCACAGTGCCTCACGCCTGTAATCCCAGCACTTTGGGAGGCCGAGGCGGGTGGATCACCTGAGGCCAGGAGTTTGAGACTAGCCTGGCCAATATGGCAAAACCCTGTCTCTACTAAAAATACAAAAATTAGCCAGGCATGCTGGCAGGCACCTGTAGTCCCAGCTACTCGGGAGGCTGAGGCAGGAGAATCGTGTGAACCCGGGAGGTAGAGGTTGCAGTGAGCTGAGATCACCCCACTGCACCCCAGCCTGGGCAACAAGAGGGAGATTTTCCATCTCAAAAAAAAAAAAAAAAAAGATTTTACAGGATGAGCTTTGGAGTCAAACTGTTTAAGCTTCCATGCTTCCATTGAATTTAAGCAATTTAGTTAACCTCTTTAAACTTGTTTCCTGATCTGTAAAATGGTAGTGGTAATGTCTAGTTCATTGTTGTGAGATTTAAGTGAAATACTTTCTAATACATAGAAATTATTTAATAAATGTCTGCTTTTATGCTCTTTCTCCATATGAACACAGGTAAATGCTTAGATTTAATAAATTACAAATTTTTTTTTGTTTTTTTTCTTTAGAGACAGAGTCTCACTCTGTTGCCCAGGCTGGAGCACAGTGGCACAATCTCTGCTCACTGCAACCTCCACCTCCCGGGTTCTAGCAGTTCTCCTGCCTCAGCCTCCCGAGTAGCTGGGATTATAGGCGCACGCCACCACACCCGGATAATTTTTTGTATTTTAGTAGAGACAGGGTTTCACTGTGTTGCCCAGGCTGGTCTTGAACTCCTGACCTCACGTGATCCGCCCGCCTCGGCCTTCCAAAATGCTGGGATTACAGGCGTGAGCCACCGCACCTGGCCTACAAATGGATTTTTAGCCATTAAAAAGTTGTAGACAATATGTGCTGTGTTGAATTTGTATCTTGGGCATAAAAATTAAAATGTTGATGTAAATTTTTTGGTAAGCACACATATGATATAGTTTATATGTGTACAGTTCTGTTTTGTTTTTTCTCATCTCTTTATACCGCGTATATTTTATAGTTTATTTTTGTGCTATTTGTAGAAATCTTCCCAAACATCTGGCACAAATGAACAGTCTTCAGCAATAGTTTCAGCTAGAGATTCTGAACAAGTTGCAGAATTAAAACAGGTAATTTTCCACTTTGATCCAATTCTAATTTGTCGTATTTTAATTATAATAGAATAACAGCCCTGTAGTTTCACAAATCTAGAACTGTATTAGCAGATGTAAGTAAAATTTAAGTTAAGACAACCATTTGAAAATCCAGAAGCTATTTCTATTTATATGATAATGGTACTTTGCTTTTTTTGTGTTTTTTTCAGAGATATTCTTTTTAAAAAATCTCCGCATCTCACCCGTGTTATTTATAGATTATAAGTGAACTAACAATGAAAAATTTAAATTTATGACTTGCAAATATGAAAATGTAAAATCTTATGCCTAATTTTCATATACTATGATAATTGCTTGACTAAATGTATGGGGTTTTTAAACTGTTTTGTCTAAAAAATACTGAATTTTAGAATTGAAAACAAGAAAAACAAAAGGTAAACTTACGTATATCTCAATTAAATGACTCCAGCTAAAAAGTAAAATAAACTTTTTCTGCGGTAATGTATAACATCTAGAAAAGCAAATTAAACTGTTTTCTACTTGCTTATAGTATTTATAAATTCCTGTTAAACTAGATCATACAGATTTACCTTTTCCAATGAAAAAATTTAAACGTATTGGTCAAGAAAAGAATCAAAAAAGAGAAATGAACTGTGTACACTTACAATTAAATAATGTAGCAATTAGAAGAAAACTCTAGAGTATATTATCCCCAAACAGGTTCTGGGTTTTTTTTTCTTTCCTCCTCTTTTCTTCTCTCTCTTTTCTTCTTTCTCTCCTTTCTTTCTTATTATAAAAGAAATGCATGCTTCTTTTTTTTTTTTTTGAGATGGTGTTTTGCTCTTGTTGCCCAGGCTGGAGTGCAGTGGCACCATCTTGACTCACTATAACCTCCGCCTCTCAGGTTCAAGTGATTCTCCTGTCTCAGCCTCCTAAGTAGCTGGGATTACGGGTGCCTGCCACTGCATCCGGCTAATTTTTTGTATTTTTAGTAGAGACTGGATTTCATCATGTTGGCCAGGCTGGTCTCGAACTCCAGACCTCAGGCAGTCCACCCGCCTTGGCCTCCCAAAGTGCTGGGATTACAGGCGTGAGGCACTGCGCCTGGCCAAGAAATGCATACTTTTTTTTTTTGTAATCCAAGCAATACTAAAAAAGTGACCATCCTTACTAACCTAGGACTGACTGACTTCCTTCCCCCTCCACTAATCAACTGGCCCTAGTCCACTGACATGGCTGCTTTGAAAGAGAAATGACTGAACACAGAGAAATTTTGTCTTATTTTGATAATGACCATGTACCTCAGAGTAGATTCTAAATATCTGACCTTTGTTTAAAAAAAGAATCACTTATCATTGAGGATTTTCAGGTCTCCAATATTTGTTCACAATGTTTTATTTGTGTGGGAAGGTTAATATGCTCTTTTGGTTTTATTAAGTCTACCTATACTAGAACTGTATTAAAATTAAAGGGAATTAAGTTACTAATACATAGCCTTAGTTTGTAAATCCTAAGTAAAAATAAGCTATTTAATTATGTTTCCCAGTGAAACTTTAATATTTTTATAAAAAGCAAATTGCCTTTTATTTTACTTTCTCCATTTTACTTACTTTTATAAACTTTAGATTGTTAAAAAAAGTATGTATTTTTTAAGGGACAGTTGTGTTTTTTATAATATATAGTAAAATACTGTATACAGAAAACTATAACTCATTTTAATAACTAAACAAAATAATTAAATTAGAAAAGCCATAAAGGTACATGATAGAAATTTTAAAGAGAACCAAAAGAAAAGAGCCTTTAACTTGCCATTGTCCCACCACTTACTCAGTGTCTCCAGACATTACCAGATGTCCTCGGAGATTGGGGGATATGGGGAGAAATCACTCCTGCTGAGAGCCATTTTTATAATTGCCTTTCTTTTCCTATACATTTTTGGAGGGAGGAGAGGGTGAGAAGTTTGGAAATTCAACATTAATAAAAACTTTCAATTAATACCCTGGTTTTCATTGTAGTACTACTGCTTTCATCTATGTTTGGTGGTCCCTAAAGATGTCCTGTTTTGTCCAGCCACATAATAAACCTCAAGTCTTCATCCAGGAAAGGAGGAACGGTTGCCTGATACCTAAGATTGAGACAGGGATCTGATGATCTATTTCTTAAATAGTCTTTTAACCAGCCGTGCAGTTTTTAACCTCATTTTTATCTGTACTTCCAGAGGTATCTAATGATACCAGTTCCCAACCTTTCTGGTAGTTAATGCATTCATTGTAAGTCAGGTACTATCTTAACTTTCTCAGTGGTCATCCTAGCTTTCAGCTTTCTCAGGTGTGCTGAGTTAGTTACCACTGTTACTGGCTTTCTCAAATTCCCCAATTATATTGCTCTCTTATAGAAGAGAGCAATATATGTTTTTGTTTGTGTAGGTGTCTTCCTCTCTCCCTCCCATCCTTCCTTTCTTTATTCCTTCTCCCCTCCCTTCCTCTCTTTATGATTTTTTTTTTTTTTTTTTTTTTTGTGGCATGGGGGTTCAGGAGGGAGCAGAGGTAAATGAGTGTGTTGAATTTTCCATCTTGAACCCAAAGTTCAAGAATAGTTTTTTAGAGTTAGATTTTAAAACTAGGAAGTTGTAAATCATTTTTTAAATGTCTCTGTAAATATTTCCTTGATGAAATTAATACCATTTAATGTTATGACTCAACTATTTTTGTCTCTTAGGAACTGACAACTTTAAAGTCTCAGTTAAACTCACAATCTGTGGAGATCACCAAACTACAGACAGAAAAGCAGGAACTGTTAGAGAAAACAGAAGTGTTTGTAAGTATTTTCTGGTTTTCCTCTGGAAGGTAATAAAAACAAGGTTGATGTATTATTTCTTAGCCACAATGAAAAAGAAGCAAGCTCATCAGATAGCATCTTCTCTTTAGATTACTTACTAGCCGGTGTTTAGTAACATAGGCTTTGTATTCATGGTGGCAATCCTTTTATAGTCAGTCACCAGATAAGTTTATTCAAGTACTTAGTAGTTTATTTTGCTGGTATCACATTCTATTTCTGTCCCTTCAGTCCAAGCTGGCAGTTTTTCTGCTGTCATAAAATATTCAAAAACCCTTATTGTTTTCTCCAGAACATGCTTTCTCATACTTTTGCAATACAGGTAAACTGACAATTTTCCAAATCTTCTAATTCTGATTCTTTTTTGCTTAGCAATTCCTTCTTCAATTTCTCTCTCTTCTCTCACATTTTACTTTAAGCAACAAGGAGAAACCAGGCTGCACTCCAACACTTTGCTTGGAAACCTCAGCAAAATATCCAAATTCATTATTTACAAAGTTCTGCTTTCCACAAAACACTGCAACGCTATTTGGCTAAGTTAGTTGCCACTTTATAACAAGGATTGCCTTTCCTCTAATTCCCAGTAACGTGTTCCTAGTTTTCATCTGAGACCTCACCAAAAGCACCTTTAACATTCATATTTCTGCCAGCATTCTTCTTCTCACTATGACCATGAAGCTTCTCTCCAACTCCGCTCTTTTCTTTCTGAGCTCTCACCAGAATCACTTAATCCATATCTCTACCAACAGTCTCATCAAGGTGATATAGGCTTTGTCTACCATGCACCTCAAAAATTCTTAAAGCCTCTACTCATTACACAGTTCCAAAGCTATTTCCACATTTTTAGATATTTGTTGTGTCAACACCCCACTTCCTAGTATTTTAGAAAAAAAGACAAGGAAAGACTGAAGAACTGTTATTCAGGAGTGCCTTCTCTAGCACTTGAGAAAAGATTTGCTTTTCACTAATAATGATATTTGGCTCCATTTATCTACCTATCTAGGATGAAGTCCATACTTCCTATAAGTATGGACTTACAGGAAATTTATGAAGGAAAGGCTTTGAAAAATAATCTGTTTATTAAATGCTGGGTTACAGTTACATTAGAGCTGCCTTGCTGATTACTTTTCTGGGCTTAATTACCTTGAGGCACCTTAGCCCAGCCTTCCTCGTACTCTTACGAGATTTGATGCTCTTCCATGTGGGAACAGCTCGTCTGACAGTGGAGAGCACTTTGTTGCACATAAATACATGAGGAATTATATTTTCTGTTATTGAAAGTAAAATATCAAAAGGCAAAAAAATTAAATAACCACTTTGGGAGTTCATGTTGATTGTAATGTTTAAGAGACATCTTTTTTTCCATTTCTAATTTCAGGCAAAATCAGTTGAGGTGCAAGGAGAGACCGAGACTGTAATAGCCACCAAAACTACTGATGTAGAAGGAAGACTGTCAGCATTATTACAAGAGACTAAAGAGTTAAAGGTTTGTTTTTGGTGCAACTTTTATTTACCGTGTATAATATGAAATGAACTCTAGGAAATGTTATATATCTTTCAAATTCTTAGATTTATGAAGAAAGCTAATGATGTGCAATTTTATCTCACAACATTTTCACTCCTATATTGATGATTTAAGATGACACAAATGAAGATTTTTTTGTTTCAGGTGGTTTTTTTTGTTGTTGTTTGTTTTTGTTTGTTTGTTTGTTTGTTTTTTTGAGATGGAGTCTCGCTCTGTCACCAGACTGGAGTGCAGTGACACGATCTTGGCTCACCACAACCTCTGCCTTCCAGGTTCAAGCGATTCTCCTGCCTCAGTCTCCTCAGTAGCTGGGATTTCAGGCACCGGCCACCACGCCCAGCTGATTTTTGTATTTTTAGTAGAGACGAGGATTCGCCATGTTGGCCAGGCTGGTCGCAAACTCTTGACCTCAGGTGATCCACCCACCTCAGCCTCCCAAAGTGCTGGGATTACAGGCATGAGCCACCACGCCCAGCCTGTGTTTTCTTTTTAAGATCAATATCTATTCACAATAACAAAACAAGGGGCACAAATGTAGCTAATACACAAGCCACATGTAGATTTTCCATAAGCTGTGGAACACAGGAACATTAAGTCCTGTCAGCATATTATTGTGTGAGAGAGACATCAGAATAAGTAACATGAAGAAAGGAATGAGGTCACATTAAGGAAAATAATGTATAATTGTGCTTTTTGGATTGTGGCCAAATTATTTTATTTTTAAACCATAGATTTTTATTTGAAGCTATTTTCTTTTCATTTAATTGTATGCTTGAAATTGGGATAAAAAAAATTTTTTTAACTTGAGCTTCGAGTTCTAAAATTCTGGTGCTAATCAGACTTGTGCTGTAAAATGCTTTGTATTTCTGTTTACTCCTCTGATTATCTGAAATGGTAATACTTTTTTTTTAAGTCTCTTAAAGGTTTTTTGAGGAATAGCTAACTAAAACTATTTTTTGGATGTTCAACTGTTTTTTGGCAATAACCATTTTTGATGAACAGTCTAACAAATTCATGTTACTGTGTGTGTTAAACCTCCTATACCCTTAACTTCCATCCCTAAATTCCTTAGGTTGAACAAGTACAGTGATTTGTCATAGAAAGAAACTATTTGTTAAAAACTCTAAGAAAGTGAGTGCTAATTTTAGATTCCTGCCTTTCACCTTTCTTTTCCTAGAATGAAATTAAAGCTCTGTCTGAGGAAAGAACTGCCATTAAGGAGCAGCTGGATTCATCTAATAGTACCATTGCCATTTTACAAACTGAGAAAGACAAACTAGAGTTGGAAATTACAGATTCTAAAAAAGAACAGGATGATCTCTTGGTGCTCTTGGCCGATCAAGATCAGAAAATACTGTCATTGAAGAATAAACTCAAGGATCTTGGTCATCCAGTAAGATTAAAATGTCTCCAAAAATGATTTGTATTATGTTTTAGTGTAATGCATTTAAAAGATTTTTAATGTAGCATGGAAAAGTTGTGCCTATATTATAGGAATGGATATGTAGGTTCATGAATATGGTACCATCTGTACTGTTTTCACTATTTTCATTGAATTTACTTAATACACAGATTAGGTTCAGTTTTCAGTACTTACACACTATTTTCTTTTGGACCTTAAGCCTAGAAAGTGAATTCATTTGATTGGTAACAAGACTGTTGTCACCCACGTGTGTCATTATCTTTTGCCATGTTTGGTTCCGATATGTGTGTAAAGAGGTGTAGCCATTTATCAGCAAAGTTAACTGATATGTCTCATTCATATTAGAAATGACAGCCTTCGGCATCAAATCAAAGAAATCAGATGGCTTATATTCTAATGTAGTTACTAGAATACAAAATTTGTCCGGGCGTGGTGCTCACACCTATAATCCCAGCACTTTGGGAGGCTGAGACAGGAGAATCACTTGAACCCGGCAGGCAGACATTGCAGTGAGCCGAGGTCGCACCATTGCACTCCAGCCTGGGTGACAAGAGCAAAACTCCGTCTCAAAAAAAAAAAAAAATTATCAATAATATATATTGTTAAATGTTGAATGTGACATAAACAGATTTTCACAATATTAAATACATCTTTTTCCTCTAGGTTGAAGAAGAGGATGAACTTGAATCTGGAGACCAAGAAGATGAGGATGATGAAAGTGAAGATCCTGGCAAGGACCTAGATCATATCTAGCTTTAAAATCTCTAGGAACGATAGAGATTATATCATAACTCCGAAGATGGAATCTAAACTTTGGTTTACCTCCACGGAAAATAAAGATTTAGAAACCAGGTGGAAAACATTCACTATTAAGACTATTGATATATTTTTGTAATGTTGCCACCCATGTTGAAAACCTTAAAACTAAATTTATGTAGAACATACATCTTTTATTTAAATCCATCTGAACTGTCCCAAAATATAATTTGCAAAGAGCTTCAGACACCAAAAATACACCATTTTAAGGCATGTGGTGGCAATGCTATTTGCCTTAGTTCACTGGTTGTTTACTTTGCAAAATTTGTGACTTTTAAGTACTAACACATTTGACTGAATGTGTATTGAATTGGAATTATTATTTCTGAATTCAGTGTTTGAGTCCTTAGTTGATGATTTTCTTTTAAATAAATTAGTTTATTTAAAAGCAAGATAGCCTGGGCTGGGAGTTAGTGTATATCATCAGCCCTCCATCTAATGTGATTGCTAAGATGTGCAGGATAGGACAGCTTAGAATGAGTGCCTTGACACCTACATATGGCTGCATTCCGTACCTCAGTGAAGAAGCCGAAGGATGCTGACACACAGTGATGTGGAGGGTGTTCCGGAGAAACTTTTGCAACAGTGTATTAATGTGATTGGTTTTCTTTTTGTTTTAAGCTAAACATCTAAAACAAATTTCAAGTTAACAGTTCATACAACTCAGATTTAGTATTATTGTTTATCATAAAACATATTATGTTCCTAGTTTTAAAAAGACCCAAACTATGATTTATATAATTTATTGGCATTTTTGCTGAATAGGTGTAAGTCAGATAATAGATTTTAAAAAAGTAAATGAGGCAATGTGTCAAAATTTAATGTTTCGTAATAAAAATAGATACGTTCACTTAATCCTTGGTCATGGTTCCCTTTTTTTTACATCTTTTTTTTTTTTTTTTTTTGAGACGGAGTCTCGCTCTGTGGCCCAGGCTGGAGTGCAGTGGCTGGATCTCAGCTCACTGCAAGCTCCGCCTCCCGGGTTTACGCCATTCTCCTGCCTCAGCCTCCCAAGTAGCTGGGACTACAGGCACCTGCCATCTCACTCGGCTAGTATTTTTTGTATTTTTTAGTAGAGATGGGATTTCACCGTGTTAGCCAAGATGGTCTCAATCTCCTGACCTCGTGATCCGCCCGTCTCAGCCTCCCAAAGTGCTGGGATTACAGGCTTGAGCCACCGCGCCCAGTTTTTTTTACATCTTAAAAGTATTTTATTCATAATAAAAGGCCAGTAAAAATGATGAGGCAACTCCTCTTATTAGGGGTACACAAGTATAACTGAATGTTAAAAACAATCTTCTTTAAAACCAATGATTATGATTCCCTAAGATTGGAGGGGGTTAGTTTGAAGTACAGAAGTAGAAGAGGTTGGAAAAGGGTTTGGATGTTTTTAAATTCAGCACTGGAGTTCTTGGCAATGAGTTCCTGTTAAAGAAGTGGGTTTACTTAAAGACAAGATAACCTGGGCTAGAAAATAACATATTTATCTGCCTTTGGGATATCTCCCAAAGTGCTGGGATTATAGGACACAAACTTTTGAAAGAGAAGGAATATCACTGTCTTGATGAAGGAGACAGCTGTATGTTACAGAGCACACGTGAATGCTGCACTGTGCCCACGTTCCACCACTATTGCCATCAGAAAAAGAACTACATTACTATCACCAGACCAGCTCAGATAGGGGAGGTCTTCCTAAAGTTGACACCACATAATGAACCATGAGTTAATGACTACCTTTCAAGCTAATGTACGGTTAAAGAAAAATGGATCAGGAGTGAGAATTTGTAAATACAAAGTACCAAAGATCTTCATTAAGAAACATCAGCAGAATCAGTGCTGCTGTGCCAAACCCAGTCACTCAGGATGGCTTGGAGTAGGGAAGACAGGAGGCCTCATAGCTGCACAGTTCAGCCCAGAGCCAAAAGGGACATCTTCCTAACTCCAGCTGTAATTTTTTGCCTGGATTGCTTCTAGAGCCTCCTAAACTGGTCTCTCACACCCCATGCTCCCACCATTCTCCATCTTCACCACAGTGAGCTATGGCAGGTGCCAACTGTTTGGAGTCCTTAGTACAGTAGATAAGATTCTTACCCCTAAGGTGTTGGTATTGGGAAATGGAGCCCTTGGAAGATGATAGGGTCTTGGGGACAGAGGTCTCAATAATGGGATTAGTGCCCTTATGAAAGAGGCCCTGAAGAGGTACCTTGCACTTCCACCATGTGAAAGTAGAGTGAGAAGATGGCTGTCTATGAGGAAGTGGGCCTTCACCAGACAGCAAATCTGCCAATGCCTTGATCTTGGACTTCCCAACCTCCAGAATGGGATACGTAAATTTCTCTTGTTTTTAAGCCACCTGATCTATGGTATTTTGTTACAGCATTCCAAACAGACATGACAGATAACATAAATTCTGCTTTCTCCTTTCTCACTTTGCTTTTGCACATATCTTTCCTCTGGGTCAGCCCTCTCATTAAAGGCAGCGTCCGTGTAGCAAGGGCTACAGTAGTGGAGCAATAATCATAAAGCATGAAACCACGTTTGTCCTTATGATTTGAAACTTATTCAAGTGTAGTTTATACCTCTAGCACCCCCAAAAGAAAAGACTAATTACCCAAAGTTACTAAAAGAGGTAAAGCGACAGCCCACATTTTTATGGGTTGAGTTACTGGTCCAAAATTATGCTAACAGAAAAAGCAAACCCCTTATGTTTCATAGTTTCCTTACAACCAGTTAAGGGTGTCGTGATGCTCATCAGAACTAGTGATATTCACTGGTACAGCAAAATGTATTAAATCATTTAGCTATAGGCATTGGGAATATAACGGTGAAAAAGACAAAGTCCCTTTCCTCATATAACTTACATTCTGAGTGTAAACACACAAGAATAAATCTAATAAAAATTCTACACCTTTACTTTGTTTCCCCCAACTTTTTATTTTATTTTATTTTGAGACAGAGTCTTGCTCTGTTACCCAGGCTGGAGTGCAGTGCAACCTCCGCCTCCTGGGTTCAAGTGATTTTCCTACCTCAGCCTCCCCGAGTAGCTGGGACTATGGGTGCCCGCCACCCTGTCCGGCTAATTTTTGCATTTTTAGTAGAGACAGGGTTTCTCCATGTTGGCCAGTCTGGTCTCAAACTCCTGACCTCAGGTGATCCACCCGCCTCGGCCTCCCAAAGTGCTGGGATCACAGGCGTGAGCCACCACACCCAGCCCTCCCCCCACTTTTTAACTTACTGTTTATATCTTACTGTACTGTCTATGTCTTGGAAAGTTGTAGTTATTATTTTTGATGGGTTCATCATTTAGTCTTCCCACTTAGAATAAGAGTGGTGTATACACCACAATTACAGTGTTATAATATTCTGTGTTTTTCTGTTAACCTTCAGGTGGTTACTTACTGCTCATGAACATCCTTTTCTTTCTGACTGAAGTACTCCTTTTAGCATTTCTTGTAGGACAGGTCTGGTGTTGATTAAATCCCTCAGCTTTTGTTTGTCTTGGAAAGTATTTTCCCTTCATGTCTGAGGGATATTTTCACTGGATTTACTATTCTATAGCAAAAGTTTTTTTTTTTCCTTCAGCACTTCAGAAGGTGGTATGTCATGTCACTCTTGGTCACAGGCCACAATCAAGGTATCAGCCAGGTTGTGTACTCATCTGTAGATCCAACTGGGAGAGAATCTGCTCCACAAACTCACTGAGGTTGTTAGCAAAATTCATTTTCTTATAGCTGTACAACTGAGGGCTTCAGTTTTTTGCTGGCTGTTGACTGAAGTGGGTCTTCAGCTACTAATGGCCCTAGAACCCCTAGTTCTTTGCCTAATGGGCTTCCTCAACATGCTCACTTGCTTCATGAAGCTAGCAAGACTGAGTCTCATACAATGTAATGTGATCACAGGGTGACATCCATCACCCTGCCATGTGATGTAACACAATCATGGGAGAGATTGCCTATCACTTTTGCCATATTCTATTGGTTAGAAGCCAGTCAGGTCCTACCCACAGTCAGGATAGGGCATCACACAAAGGCATGAATACCAGAAGAAAGAGATCATAAGTTGCCACATACTTTTATTTTCTTGAACCCTAATTATTAGTCTCAAGATATTTTCAAAATAACGTAAGGGTAGGGGGAACTGGGGAGGTACAGTTGATACGTTTAACACAAATGTTTGTGTGAAACCCCGCCCACCTTATTTAGTTTCAGACTGAGATCCTTGCAAATGGACAACTAAATAGGTCAAAGTACCTATCATTTAGTCAATAAGAAATATAACAGTGGCCAGGCATGGTGGCTCAGACCTGTAATCCCAGCACTTTGGGAGACCAAGGCGGGCGGATGACTTGAGGCCAGCCTGGCCAACGTGGTGAAACCTCATCTCTACTAAAAATACAAAAATTAGCCAGGTGTGGTGGCGTGCACCTGTAGTCCCAGCCACTGGGGAGGCTG
>NW_012108141.1:1826703-1830668 GCF_000951045.1 Mandrillus leucophaeus
AAAAAAAAAAAAAAAGAAATTTGTATGTTCAGGTCAGTTCTCTGACCTTCATTTCCACTTTGTTGTCTCTAGTATCTCGAAGACATCTTACATATGACATCTGGTCCTCTCTTATGCTTATGTCAGTAATTTGGCACCATCTTTTATCCAATTGCACAAACAAGACAGCTCAGACTCATCTTTAATAACTACCTCAGTTTTGGTCTGAATGCCTAAAAAGTTCTCGTATTTGTCCATCTTCTTCGTCCTCCTGGTATTCTCTCCTGGCTCTTAAGCACTTGCTCTAACTGAAAGGGCCGCTTGGCAAGAAACCGGGGCAGCCTCCCACCAACAGTCAGCAAGGAACTGAAGCCCTCAGTCCAGCCACTCAGAAAGAGCTTCAACCTGCCCAACAGCCACTAACTGAGCTTGGAAGCGGTTCCTGCCCCAGCTGAGCATGAGCTGACTGGAGCCCTGGCTGACACCTCGATTATAGCTTTATGAGAGACCCTGAAGCAGAGGTCCCAGCAAAGCCATGCCAAATCTCTGACCCACAGACATTGGGAGATGGTGTGTGTTGTTATAAGCCACTTAGTTTGGGGATAATTTATTTTGCATTAATGAATAACAAATACATATGAGGTAGTAGTACATAGTACCTAGTTATCTTTTTTAATTTTTTTTTTTTTTTTTTTTTTCAGAGACAGGAGTCTCACTATGTTGCCCAGGCTGGTCTCAAACTCCTGGGCTCAAGCAATTCACCCACCTCAGCCTCCCAAAGTGTTGGAAGACTGTGAGCCACTGCACCCTGCCCCCTTTCTTTTTAATGTCTTTCACAGTTTTGGTAGTTTTTACCACTACAAATTTCTACCTTATGTGTTGGGATGAAATCTGCTTTCCGGTGGCTCTATTTGTTGATTGTAGTTTGCTTTGTTATGATCCTGCAGTCTTAAACAGCAAGCAGGTACCCTCTGTGCCTGCCCCCAGGCAATCTTCCCTGCTTTTTCAAGTGTTGCTTGGTGGTTCCTTGAATAAACTCTGTCTGTGTATATTGTACCCAGATTGAGCAGAAAAGACAATCACCTCCACGTTCTGAATACTTTCCTTGTCTGAAAGCCACTTACTCCATGCGAAGCAAGGCTGGTAAGGTGCTCAGTAAATGTTGGCTATTAAAATCATGTTTTCCCGCCGGGCGCGGTGGCTCATGCCTGTAATCCCAGCATTTTGGGAGGCCAAGGCAGGTGGATCACCTGAGGTCAGGAGTTTGAGACCAGCCTGGCCAACATGGAAACCCCGTCTCTACTAAAAATATAAAAATTAGCCAGGTGTGGTGGCGTGCACCTGTAATCCCAGCTACTCAGGAGGCTGAGGCAGGAGAATCACTTGAACCCAGGAGGTGGAGGTTGCAGTGAGCCGCAATGGTGCCATTGCACTCCAGCCTGGCCGACAAGAGCAAAACTCCATCTCAAAAAAAAAAAAAAAAAAAAATTCATGTTTTCAACGTAGTCCAAGATTTTAGTAGCTTTTTAGGAGACACTGTAGCATTGCAGACTTGTTGCCTGCTTATTTTCCACAGGTGCTGTTGTTAAGCAGTTTTGTATTTGAGCAGCTGTTCTTTTTGACTCCCAAGGACGCTCCGGTTTAAATATCAACTTATAAAGTTCCCTACATTGCTGCAGCCTTTCAGGCTCTTTTTTATATTCTGACTTTTATCATAAACACTTCATATTCTCCATCTCTAAAGAAAAAAACTGGTGGAGTAATTGTTTTACCCTGTGGACCTCACCATGTTATTGCCGCAATTCAATATGCTCATGCAGTGGAAAACTCATAAAATTTCAGGTTTTTTTTTTTATTTAAGATCAATGATAACACATTACATAACTGAGATTGCTTGTGGATTAGAAGTGCTATTAGATATCTAATAAAGATACAGAATAAACATATAATAAAGATCATAGGATTCTGAACCTCATATATCTAAACACCTTTAAAATTTTCTAATCTTATATAATTGGTATTTTTCTTGTTGCAAAAGTACAGTATTAATTTGTCTTAAATCATAATCTCTCAAAACTTTCATATTAAGACAAGTAAATGAATACATTATGACAAATTATGTAGATATTAAATTCAAAGCAGTATCTTCCTTGTTCAAGTTTCGATATGAGCATATCCTTATTCTCTTTGGTCATTTTTGAAGGGTGTTAACAATATGCTGTCATTTCAGTGACAAATTTCTCATATCAAAGCACTCTTTCTCCCAGTTTAATAATCTTGAGTCATAGTAACAATCAGTATTCAAAGGAAACAAGTTTTGAGTTTGTTAGATTATAATATTTAAGGTAACTTGGGTTACAAGTAACAGAAAACCTAATTGAGAATAAGTGAGACTGGAAGAATTGGAAATGAGCATAGAAAACTCCCGTGAGATATCTTGCTGTCACAGAGAGTTGAAAAATGAGCCAAAAATTGGAGTAGAATGTGGGGTCAAGAGGGAGACCTATTTTAAAATAGGAAATACTAAAAGAAATATACTGACGGAAATGGTTGGCTAGAAAAGAGGAGGTGTTTACAGTGCTAAAGTCGTCCTTGGGGATAAGGTCTACAGCACAGTGGCAAGGGAAACCTTGGATTGGTGTATAAACAATATATCCATAGTAACAGGACAGAAGGTGGAGAATATAGATTAAAAAGGAAATTGATGGATCTGTGGTGGTGGGAATGTGTCGAAATTTTATCTCATTGCTTCCATTTTCTAATTTAAACAGGAAGCAAGATAACCATTGAAAGTAAGAACTGGGGAAGAAGTTTGATGAAAGTGGAGAAAGACAGATGTCTTAGAGTGCAGTGTGGGAAACTGAATGGGCCAGGAAAATGTAGTTCCAAGCATCAACTTCAGACACAAAAATGTCCAGAGGAGTGAGACTTGATAGTCTCTGTCTCTTTTTGAGGGCCTGGAAATCTTTTCTTGAAGCTTCCAGCCGACTGCCTATCAGTAAGGGTTAACATCTCTGAACATGTTTAGGTCTACCTGGGAAGGTGACCTTGGGTCTGCCTTCTCACGGCACTGTTCTCTTGGCAACTATCAAGTTAAGCTAGTTGAGGAATGTTTTGTGCTAGGAGCTGACTGCCTGCCTTGTTTGCTGTGAAATCCCCTATCTGTGGATCTGCACATGCACTGGGAGAGCTATGAACTGGCACCCAGACAGACAACTGATGAGAGGCCTACCAAGTGAAGCCAGGCACTTCAATCTTCCTCAGGAGCTATATACACCCCAGGAAGGTGATGGAGGCCAAGAAAATGTATACATAGTAGCCTCTGAGCCTCCAGATAACATGAAGATACTATGCACTCCCTATTCCTGTATTGTATCACTCTGTAAAGTTAAAAAATGAAGTATTAGAATGAAGTCTGTTTTATGAGTTTTACTGGTAACCAAAACCTGTGACTGGTGCTGACAGGGACAGAATTGTATTTGAAACACGACTGGCATTCAAATCCTCAATTTTTATCTTCCTGTTTTATGGTCATAATTGGCTCACAGACCCATTTACTGGCAAACCTATTACTGTCAAAGGAAATGAGACCACCATGATTGCCTTGACTAATTGCAGTTAGTCGCTCACACTCCTGGCCTTGGTAGGTGAGTGGGCAGCACCTCTTAAAGCACACTTATTTGTCGGGGTGAGTGATAGATACATAAACAAAACAAGGGTTATGTTAGGAAGAAGGAAACCCAAACCCTTGCTCCTACACTTTTAAATGTCTGAGCAAATTACAAAACTTCTAAGAATCTTAGTTTCTTCCTGGAGCTAATTATACCCACCTAATAGGGTTACTGTGAATATTAAAATTATTAATTTTTTTTTTTTTTTGAGACGGAAGCTCTGTTGCCCAGGCTGGAGTGCAGTGGCACAATCTTGGCTCACTGCAACCTCCGCCTCCCAGGTTCAAGCGATTCTTCTGCCTCAGCCTCCTGAGT
>NW_012108141.1:1831563-1834014 GCF_000951045.1 Mandrillus leucophaeus
ATAGTCCCAGCTACTCAGGAGGCTAAGGTGGGAGGATCGCTTGGGCCCAGGAGGCAGTGATTGCAATGAGCAGAGATTATGCCGTTACATTCCAGTCTGGGCAACAGAGTGAAACCCTGTCTCAAAAAAAAAAAAAAAAAAAAAAGGCAGCAACTTCTCTCTGGGAAAGGCAGGTCTTGTGACAGGCAAACGAGAGATGGCAGAATCTCACAGCGGCATTTATAGCTTCTGCTTAGAAATGGCATGATTTCCATTCACATGTCATCGATCAAAGCAAGTCATGTCCAAACTAATATCAATGCAAAGCATAATCCCATAAGTACACATCTGATATGGAGGGGCAGTGAAAATGTCAACAATAATATAATCTATGAGAGGATATAGAAGCATAACCAATAAATGTTAGTGTCCTTCACTTTTCTCTTTTCCCTTATTGGTTCCCCCTGAGAAACACAAGTGTACAGCATAGAGAGGCTGTGTGATGTCATAATTAAGAGTGTAGGTTCTGAGAACAGACTATCTGAGTTCAAATCCTACCTCTGCCATTTTCCAGCTGTGTGGCTCCGGACAAGTTATTTAACCTCTCTATGCCTCAGCTTCTTCGTGTGAAATGGCAGTTATAATAATACCAGTGCCACAGAGCTGAGGATGAAATAAGTCCATGTAAGTGAAGTACATAGTACATGGTAAGCCTTACACGAAAGTGTTAACTTTGTTATTGCTCTTGTCATTATTGAAGGAAACCTGGTGGGAAGTCAAAAGAACTAATTTAAAATCTCAGCATTATAATTCTTTTTTTTTTAGACGGAATCTCGCTCTGTCGCCCAGGCTGGAGTGCACTAGTACAATCTTGGCTCACTGCAACCTCCGCCTGCTGGGTTCAAGTGATTCTCCTGCCTCAGCCTCCTGAGTAACTGGGATTACAGGCACGTGCCACCATGCCTGGCTAATTTTTTTTGTATTTTTAGTAGAGATGGGATTTCACCATGTTGGTCAGGCTGGTCTCCTGACCTCGTGGTACGCCCACCTTGGCCTCCCAAAGTGCTGGGATTACAGGCGTGAGCCAGCACACCCGGTCGCATTATAATCCTAATAGTGATTTTAAGCAAGTTACATAATTTCTGCAAACCGCTTATTGCTTCGTCTGTAAAACTGGAATAACACTCATTTCTGGAGAGGCCACTTAGGACAATGGTTAAAAGCATGGACTGTGGAACTGGACTACCTTGGATCAAATTCCAACTCCACCACTTTCAAACTGTATGACTTTGGGCAAATTACTTAACTTCGATTTTATTATCCATAACACAGGGACAATAATCATACCTTACCTTCATAGGAATAGTATGAGAATTAAATGGATTAACAGTTGACATATAACATTGATAGAACAGTGCCTGGTGCTTAACAAAAGTTCGTTAACTCTTTGGCACATAGAGGAAGTGCTTCATAAGTGTTAACTATTCTCACAGGCTATGAGAGGATTGGCTGTATGAACAGGCATGAAAATGCTTTATGAAAAGCTGTGGTCAAATGTGGAGACTCAGGAATCTGCAGTATAGAAGTCTATGGCTGTGTAATTAGGCTTAACCGGGCTTAGCATGTCCAGCCAGTGGCAAGCACTTTCTTCTGGAAGCCTGTCCAGTTCAGAGGGACCTCCTTAACTGCTTCCTTTAGCGGCGATGGGCTCTGGCTGCTGTGCTTGTACCTTATAACTTGTAAAAGCAAAAGCTGTTACTTCACCCTGTTTCCAACATGATCGAGCACTTTACAAATTCAGTACAAACAAAGCTTTGCACCCTGAGATAAACCAAAACCACCCCGACTAGTTCCGATCTCCAAAATAAGAAAAACTTGACTTATTTCTTGTAAACCTAAACTCCCTAACCAAAATAATTTTACGCCTGATTTTTGCTAAGGAATGTCTGAAGACACATCATAACCTTTGTGAAAATGCTAATCATGTGGGAATGGTGCTGTTTCCCCACCACAAGCTGGCCAATGTAACTATTATAATCTTTGGAATTTTGAGGGGTTTTTTTCCTTTAAATGTTTGTTTGGGGCCGGTCTTAGTGACTCATGCCTGTAATCCCAGCACTTTGGGAGACCAAGGCAGGCTGATCACTTGAGGTCAGGAGTTCAAGACCAGCCTGGCCAACATGGCAAAACCCTGTCTCTACTAACAGTACAAAAATTAGCCGGGTGTGGTGGGGCATGCCTGTAGTCTCAGCTGCTTAGGAGGCTGAGGCAAGAGGATTGCTTGAGCCCAGGATTTTGAGGTCACAGTAAGCCATGGTCATGTCACTGCACTCCAGCCTGGAAAACAGTGTGAGACCTTTTATATATATATAAAACACCCTTTAAAAGCAGGCAATTAACATGGGCATTTTGTGCAATTTATAGTAATAGACTAAAATTTTTCTCATATTATCCACCAAGTTCCTGTTCTTG
>NW_012108141.1:1836234-1837526 GCF_000951045.1 Mandrillus leucophaeus
CCCAGCCAAATATTTTTTTCTAGTTAGGTATTTAATCTTTGTTAATATGGAGATAAGCAGTTTCCCATCTTAATTAAGGAGTAGTGTGGATCTCATTTTTGTTTGATCTCCTCTAAATGAGAAATTTTTCTATGGGCTAAAATATGATTTAGTGAATTTAAGCACTCATCAAAATTTTAAAATAAATGTATTTATAGTGCCCATTTGTTTCCAGAGTTTCCTTGGTTTTGAGTTCTTTTTTCCCGTGTGTGTGTGTGTGTGTGTGTGTGTGTGTGTGTGTGTTAAAGATACAAATAGACCATTTGTTAAGATACCATTGTTTTTAAAGAACTCATTTGTAAATGATGCAGCAGTATCTTCGACAATGTTTTATAAGCCCTTCTGATCTATATTTAGCTTTGTAGAAAATGTGTTCATAATGAGGAAGGATCAAGGTACAGAATATGGGGGTCAGTGGTAGCTGGGTCCTGTCTTCACTACAAAACCAAGGATCCTTGGTTTAAGTGTTCCACTGTATTTACATTTATTTGGGCAGAGAAATATTTGCCATGGCCAGGCATGGTGGCTCACGCCTATAATCCAAGCATTTCAGGAGGCCGAAGTGGGAGGATCACTTGAGCCTAGGAGTTTGAGTCCAGCCTGGGCAACATAGGAAGATCCTGTCTCTTACAAAAAAAAAAGAAAGAAATTAGCTAGCTAGGTGTGGTGACTCACCTGTAGTCCTAGCTACTTGGGAGGCTGAGGTAGGAGGATCGCTTGAGCTCAAGAGTTTGAGGCTGCAGTGAGCTATGATTGAGCCACTATACTCCACCCCGGACAACACACACCCAGGCCCTATCTCTAAAAAAAAAAAAAAATTCTTTTTATTTTAAAAATAGAAACGTTTTCCTTATTTCCTCTTTTATGTAAATTACTTTGAGTTGTGTTCTCCATCCTTTTTCTTTATTCTGTTGGGACTCAGAAAACACTACTCCAAAATGAAGTCCTCAGCAGCAGCTTCAGAAGCAAACATTTTTCTCTGACCTTCTGCCCTCCTGTCTCTCGGTCCCATTAACCCCCAAAGCTAGTGCTAGAAACTAGAATCCCTCTTTCCTAAGACAAGTCACAGAAACCAGAATACCTTTTCACTCTTAACTTTTCCTTTGCCTGTCTGTGTAAAACCTAGCCGTAAAGAAATTATCCGGCCAGTTGCGGTGGCTTGCGCCTATAATCCCAGCACTTTGGGAGGCTGAGGTGGGCGGATCACCTGAGGTCAGGAGTTCAAGACCAACCTGGCCAATATGGCAAAACCC
>NW_012108141.1:1839626-1840642 GCF_000951045.1 Mandrillus leucophaeus
CCTTTAAAAGCAGGCAATTAACATGGGCATTTTGTGCAATTTATAGTAATAGACTAAAATTTTTCTCATATTATCCACCAAGTTCCTGTTCTTGAGAGATATATATATACACACACACACGTATATATATATAATGTTTTTGTTTTCTAATTTGAAAAGTCTGTTTTTCCAAAATCTAACTCCCTCTTTCTTTATAAGTAAACTGTATCTATCCTTTTCTAAGTGTTTCTATCTTGGCTATAGTTGACTAGACTAGGGGAATTCATACCTGTATTCTTTTTCAGTCCGGTCTGGCGTCTTTAACCAGGAAGATGTGAGCTGAGAGGCTGTGGAGTAGCTGTCTTCACCAGATGGGTACAGAGAGAGGTAGAGAATGTGTGTCTGCAGAGTAGGATGAAGCAGAGACAAGGTGGGATGGGAGAGAGACAGGGGCTGGAGGACAACCCTACCACCAATACCCCCAACAGTTGCCATCCTATCCCACTTTTTTATTCACTTGGTAACACTAATTACTCTCTAAAAATATTTGATTATTTATTTATTTGTGTCTCTACACCCACAGGAATGAATGTAAGTGCTATGAGGGCAGGAAGATTGTCTTTCTTACCACTGAATTCCCAGGACCTCAATCAATGCTTGGTATAGAGTGGGCACTCCATAAACATTGGCCGAATAAATGAATTATATTTACGTGTTCACAATTGTAGGGGAGGAAAAAGTTATGTTCCTTCTATCCATTTTAAATTCATTGGCTGAGGCCCCAGTAAATTAGACTGAATAAAGATAGACTAATAAGAGAAAAGTATGCAAATTGACTTAATACAAAATTGACATGTTGTGGGAGCCTTCACAAGGAAATGGAGACCCAAAGAAATGGTGAAACTCGGGCTTGATGAAGAGTGAAAAATCGTGGGAAAATGTGATAGGACAAAAAGGGGTATGAGCTAAGAGTGGTAAACTGGGGCAAGGCACATTCGCTCGGGTTCCTTTCAGCAGTCTTCCATCTCTGAAGATAA
>NW_012108141.1:1843032-1847911 GCF_000951045.1 Mandrillus leucophaeus
CACTTGAACCGGGGAGGCGGGGGTTGCAGTGAGCCAAGATTGCGCCATTGCACTCCAGCCTGGGCAACAAGAACGAAACTCTGCCTCAAAAAAAAAAAAAAAAGAAAAGGAAAAAACAAAAAACAGAAATTATCTGACCTACTTCGTTTGACTATAGGTCACAAGACCCCCATTCAAGGAAGGAATGTAGGAATGCTGCTCAGAGAAACCAAGAAGAATCTAGACAGACAGCCCTTGCTGGGTTTCCACTCAGTCTAGTAGCATTGGATCATGCCCTTTTGTCCAGTCATATTTCTACATGTCGTTCCATACTTTTGTTGAATGTAAGCGTAAAAATGGACACTGTCCCCTGTATCTTTGGGTCTTGGTCCTGAAGGCTCCTGTGCACATGTTAATAATAAATTTATATACCTTTTCTCCTATTAATCTGGCTCTTGTCCATGATTTTTCAGAGAACCTTCAGAGGGTAAAGAGGAAATTTTCCCTTGGCCCTGACAATTCTTTCTAACTTTCAGTAGTTTTGTATAATGCCTACACTTCTGTGATAATTTTGTAATTTTTTTTCTGGTTTTTGTTAAGAAAGGCAGTTACTTTTATTCAAATTGATTTGAAAGCATTCTAAGAAGTGATTTGTGGAACCTTGGATGAAAATGGACCCATTGTGAGTCACTGTTTTTGAATGTTTTAGTACAGCCTGTTACATAATAATTGAGTCATCATTCCACCAATCTGATTTTTTATCATTCTTTGGGTTTTATAAAACGGGGCTTTGGTCTTCATTTTCTATCTTTCCTACTTTATATAATTGAAATTGCTCAGACTGATTAAATTAATATTACCAAGTGAGAGAACTGTATGTCTACACAAGTAAAAAGTCTTAGTCATTGTCAAAATAATGTTAGAATAGACAATGACCTTGGAAAATTGTTGTATCATAGATATCTGCACACTGAACTCTATTCCTGTTATTAAGGAAGTACAGATGGAGAAGGTTATCTATTTGGCATTTATTTCTACATTAAAGTCTCCCCAAGTACCTATTGACTATGTCTAAATTGTGGTAATTTTTTAAAAGCCCTGAAATATAAATGTCTCCACTTGGGCACAAGCACATCCAATTGCCTTTAATGGAGATAAAATAACCATTAGGATCTTTTCCAAGCCCTTGAGTATTAGATGAAAATTTTTATAATTAGAGTGTGCAGCAATGGCTTTTAGTTTTGAAGTCTTTGCAGCCATATATTTGACTTTATTTATTTATTGGTTTTCAGACAAGGTCTCATTCTGATAAGAACAGATACTACACTTGGTCTTAGCCAAACGGCCAAGAAGCGATAGGGTCTCACTCTGTCACTGGGAGTGCAGTGGCACAATCACAGCTCACTGCAGCCTCAACCTCTGGGCTCAGGTGATCCTCCCACCTCAGCCTCCGAAGTAGCTGGGACTACAGGCACACCACACCAAGCGCAGCCAGTTTTTCTATTTTTTGTAGAGATGGGGTTTTTTCATGTTGCCCAGTCTGGTCTCAAACCCATGAGCTCAAGCAATTCTTCTGCCTTGGCCTCCCAAAGTGCTGGGATTACAAGCATGAGCCACTGCACCAGGCATGTTTATATTTATTATATATTTTAAAACTTTGTTTTTGTAGAGATGGGGTCTCACTCACTATGTTGCCCAGGCTGGTCCTGAACTCCTGCGCTCAACAACCCTCCTGCTTCAGCCTCCCAAAGTCATTTGACTTTCAACAGCCAATTACTTTCTTTAGTGGCAGATTAGATCATTTCAGTGTGTTTCTTGTAACACTGTGAAATTTGTGCTTGTTTTTTTAGCAGAATTCATTTATTCTAGGTCTTTTTGATGACTTGCCTTGGCCAGGATTGGCTAGCAGATTTTACCTGTATGACAGCTTGATGCACTGGTGCAATTTGGTTGAGATTATGAGACTACATTTTGCTCAGTGGGGCAAGATGTCCTGCTCCCTTAATGATGTCTGCCATGGGAAAGAGAATGGATATTGGTGATGGGCTGTACATCTGCCATCGAGTAAGCACAGTGAAGCCTTTAGGCAACCTTTGAAAACCACTGAGTTACCTTTAATGCTGTCTCATTTTTCGGAAGAATTTAAGTGAATGATGATGCCGAAGCATCTCATGGAAAAATAAATAAATAAATAAAAAGCATTGCTCTAAACATAACATTATCAAAATCAGTGGTTAAAGCAATATATAGTACTCTTGTTTTTGATACCAGTCTTGTGAATAAAGGTATTCAGGAAGCACAGCTGTCTTTTGTTCCTGAAGCCGTAACAGGATTCAGCAGGAAAGAGCACCAAGATCAATTGGCAATGTTTATCCTGATCAAGCATGGGCACTGACGGCAGGTATGCCACCTATTTTGACATACATTCTAGATATATGGTAGACCTGTACTATGACATATCTATGTCTATGTTTATATCTATATATAATGTCTATAACCATCTACTTGTTTGGAAAGAGCAAGAATTGGTTCTTTTGGGGGTTCACTCCTATATCCCCATACAATCAAACAATAAATATGTGTTGAATAAATCACTTGTGCAAATTATAAAATTCACATATGACCCTGTACTTTATCATATCTCCCATAGAATAGGTGCAAACCAGAGAAAAATATTGTTGAGCCCAGGAGCCCAAGCTACATGATCAACTGGAAAGACTCAGTAGGTAATTTGTTCCTAGAAAGCAGCCTATGGCGACACATGATTGAAATTTCCACCTAGATAAAATGACAAATTACTACATGTCAGAGATTTCTAGTTTGCTTGTAAATAATGAGAGCTGATGATAAATCCCAGATTTCCACCCTGAGGTGCCCTGTCAGCAAAAGAGTAAATGCCATTCATTCTCCTGGAGGCCTTGCAAAAAAAAGTCATTGCCTAACTAAAAAATATGCTGGAGTCTCACATTTTGTCTTAAAATTTCATGTGAATTTTGGATTTTATGCCACAATTTATATTTATTATAATATTAACATTAAATTAGCAGTTACATTTCTTAAATTTTTCTTAAAAATTTTGAAAAAACTGATAGTCTCAGAAAATGTGTCATGTTTAGCTTGTGGCTTGGCATACCATCAAGTCCAAGGAGCACGTGACAGGTGAGAAAGGTGAGTGCAATCCATGGAACTTGGTCAGTGCAGTAGGTTGAATTGTGTCCCCCCAGAAGATATGCACAAGTTCAGCTGGGCATGGTGGCTCACACCTGTAATCCCAGCACTGTGGGAGGCTGAGGCAGGTGGATCACCTGAGGTCAGGAGTTTGAGATTAGACTGGCCAACATGATGAAATTCCGTCTCTACTAAAAGTACAAAAATTAACCAGGCATGATGGCAGGTGCCTGTAATCCCAGCTACTCGGGAGGCTGAGGCAGGAGAATCGCTTAAACCTGGGAGGCAGAGGTTGCAGTGAGCCGAGATTACACCACTGCACTCCAGCCTGGGTGACAGAGCAAGACTCTGTCTCAAACAACAACAACAACAAAAGATACGTACAGGCTCTAGCTACCCCACTCCCCTTTCTGTGAATATGACCTTATTTGGATATAGGGGTCTTTGCAGATATAATTGAGGATCTCAAAATGAGATAATGCTGGATTTAACCCAATAAGTGTGATCCGAGACCCAACAAAACAGGGGAGACAATCATATGAAGAAGGAGGCTACTATGGTTTGGATGTGGTTTGTCCCTGCCAAAACTCCTGTTGAAATTTGATCCCCAGTGTGGCAGTACTGGGAGACAGGAAGTATCTGGGTCATGGGGCAGATGCCTCATGAATGATTAATGCCCTCCCAGTGGAGTGAGTTCTCATTCTTGTGGGACTGGATTAATTACTGAAGAGCAGGTTGTTATAGAAGTGAGTTCAACCTCCTAGACTCTCTCTCTTGCTTCCTCTCTCACCGTGTGATCTTTTGGCACACACCTGCTTCCCCTTCCCCTTTCGTCCGTGAGTTGAAGTGGCATGGGACCCTGACCAGTTGCAGCTACCCAATCTTGAACTTCCCAGCCTACAGAACTGCGAGCTAAATAAGCCTCTTTTCTTTATAAATTACCCAGTCTAAAGTGTTCTGTTATAGCAACAAAAATAATGGATAAGAAAATGGTAGGGGATGCCCTGGCATGGTAGCTCACGCCTGTAATCCCAGCACTTTGGGAAATTAAAAGTCATTTTATACATGACTGACAAGAGAAAACTGATTAGAAAACAAAACCAAAATAAACAACTTTTTTTTTTCTTTTATTTTGAGAGGATCTCACTATGTTGCACAGACTGGAGTACAGTGGCATGATCTCGGCTCACTGCAATCTCCACCTCCCAGGCTCAAGCTGTCATCCTCCCACCTAAGCCTCTCGAGTAGCTGGGACTAGAGGCACATGCCACATGCCCAGCTAATTTTTGTATTTTTTGTAGAGACAAGATTTTGCCATATTGCCCAGGCTGTTCTTGAACTCCAAGCTCAAGCGATCCACCCTCCTTGGCCTTCCAAAGTGCTGGGATTATAGGCATGAGCCACCACACCCAGCCACCAGCAGTGTTTACGATGCCAAAAGTGACATTAATTTCTGACCTTATAAATATTAAAAACATTATTATGTCACTTAGTAGATTCAGAGCTTGGTTTCCCATGACTTTCAGTTAGGTAATCTTTTAAATTTGGCCAATCATATGAGAGAATAGATCAAGCTTTCTTTGAATGTGAGAATATCTTTGCCTAAAATTACTCCCACTTCTGACTCTCACAATACTGCGTTAAAAAACAAAATATCAGTGAATTTAATTTAAGGAACTAACTGACACTTACTAGCAATTCATGAATCAGGCAGCATCCTGTTTATAAAATA
>NW_012108141.1:1848666-1850118 GCF_000951045.1 Mandrillus leucophaeus
AGGTTTGTTACATATGTATACTTGTGCCATGTTGCTGTGCTGCACCCATCAACTCGTCAGCACCCATCAACTTGTCATTTACATCAGGTATAACTCCCAATGCAATCCCTCCCCCCTCCCCCCTCCCCATTATTTCAGAATTTTTGTTTCACAACTAAAAAGAATGGTTTTACCCTGGTTACTCATGTACTCTTGCTACATTGTTTTTCAAGCAAAAACTCTGAATTAGAGGTTGCTGCCCTTGAGTGGCTTCTTTAGCCCAATGACATGTTTACTGGGTAAATAAAATAGAATTTTAGGAATCTGTTCTTAGGATATACCAAACAACTCCTAAAGTGCTACTTTTCCTAATAGCAAACAGTAGCTACAGTTTCAGGTTACAATTGCATTGTTTAAGCCAAGCACCATTAAAAGGTTTGTGGAGCAAGGAACAGATTCAATTAGTTATTTAAATTATAAAGATAGAAGCAAATAGAAGTGTGTTTCTGATTGTAGGAAAAGACATTCTATTAGAATTTCATAAAGGAAGTTGACACCATTAACCCATTTGTTTTTACCAGGATGTCTATGTTGAAAAGCAGGTTATTTAATTCTGCTATTTAAAAGTGGCTATGGACCGCATGGACCGCGCGCAGTGGCTCACGCCTATAATCCCAGCACTTTGGAACTGAGGCAGATGGATCACCTGAGGTCGGGAGTTCGAGACCAGACTGATCAACGTGGAGAAACCCCGTCTCTCTACTAAAAATACGAAATTAGCTGGGCGTGGTGGCACATGCCTGTAATCCCAGCTACTCAAGAGGCTGAGGCAGCAGAATCGCTTGAGCCCAGGAGGCAGAGGTTGTGGTGAGCCGAGACAGCGCCATTGTATTCCAGCCTGGGCAACAAGAGTGAAACTCCATCTCAAAAAAAAAAAAAAAGAAAAAGAATTAATTGAAATAATGATAGGCTGTGGAAAAGGAAGGATTTACAAGAACAATAAGTCTCTTTTCACCTCTATTCCCTAGGACTCTAGTTTTCCTGTGAATTCATTTTTGTTTCTCCTTTACAAAACTATAGATATGCAGAGGCCAAGGGAAAACTTCCCCTTTACCCTCTGAAGATTCACTGAAAAGGCATACAAATTTACACAGAAGGCTTCAGATTGAAGACCCAAAGACAGAGCGGACATTGTCCATTTTTATGCTTAGGTTCAACAAAGTATGGAGAGCTGTGTAGAAATCTGATTGAACAAAGAGCGTAGATCCAATGCCAATAGACTGAGTGGGGAAACGTAGTAAGGCCTGTGTGTTCAGATTCTTCTTGGCCCCTGTGTGCATACATTCCTTCCTGCTGGGGGTGGGGTGGAACCCTCTCTGGAATGGGGGTCTTATGACCTACAGTCAAACAAGGTAGGTCAGATCATTTCTTTATGGTCGGGTTTCACACAGAAAGATGGAGGCGCCGGGCTCA
>NW_012108141.1:1851098-1854017 GCF_000951045.1 Mandrillus leucophaeus
GCCTGGGTGACAGGGCGATACTCCGTCTCAAAAAAAAAAAAAAGTGCAGATTTGCTGAGATGAAGATGTAAGTAATTTTCCTCTATGGCCCTCTCATGTGTAAATTGTGTATTTGGTGATGTCCAAAGTCTCAAAAGAATGCAAATGTTTCTTTGTCTCTTAACCCATACCTTTTACAATTTCTTTCTCTTTCCCCAGTATCTGCCCTTTCCCTTTTAAATATTGAAGCCCTTAAAATCATCTTTGGAGAAGGCACAGACCTGGCCCCTGGGCATGCATTCTTAATCTTGGCAAAATACATTTTCTAAAAATTTTTTTTCCCCGAGGTGGGGTCTTGCTGTGTCACCCAGGCTGGATTGCAGTGGTGCAATCTCAGCTTACTGCACCCTCCACCTACTGGGTTCAAGCGATTCTCCTGCCTCAGCCTCCTGAGTAGCTGGGATTACAGGCACATGCCACCACGCCTGGCTAATTTTTGTATTTTTTGTAGAGACCGGGTTTCACCATGTTGGCCAGGCTGGTCTTGAACTCCTGACCTCAAGTGATCTGCCTGCCTTGGCCTCCCAAAGTGCTGAGATTACAGGCATGGGCCACAGCGTCCGGCCAAATTTTCTAAGTTGATTGAGGCCTGTTTCAGATACTTTTTGGTTCACAAATTGGCAACCATGGAGTAAGTCAGGTGGAGATGCCCTTGACCTTTGGCAAATCTCCTATCTGGCCAGGACTGTCTTTATTGCTCAAACTAATAGGTCAATTTGCTGAGACCTGGGAGCTACCCCCTCCAGATAATCCCTGATCTCCCAAAATTTGGTTGAAATCTAAGGTTTATTTTGCTGTACAACTCCTTTTCTGGAGTTTTACTCACTTTCAACAAGGAAAGTGAACTTTTCCTGCTTCCATAATGATGGATGGAGAGCAGGCAACTCCTTTCTGGAGTTTCAACTTGCTTTGAACAGGTAAGGCAAGTTTGAGGTTTTTTTCTGCTTCTAAGATGGCAGACAGCAGTCTTCAGCCTGAGGCCCATTCCTAGGTAAGTAGCTGAATTGGGGTTTTTTTCTTGGAAATTCTCCTTAATGGCTAAAGTTAAGATTAACAACCAGCTGGTCTTAATTTCTCCTTACCATTAGAGCACTCAGTAATCTAATATAAATTATAAATCTGTTAGATTTATTTTGGGTTTGATCAACTCTATCTGACTTGATCAAATCCAAAGGAAAATTCCAAATTATGGGGAATAAGGCCTCTGAATTGGCTACATTCCTGCAGCTGAAAATAAAGAAAAAAAAAAAGGGAAAAAGTAAAAGCAGCCAGGCCGGGCATGGTGGCTCAAACCTGTAATCCCAGCACTTTGGGAGGCCGAGGCAGGCAGCCTAGGAGTTCGAGACCAGCCTGGGCAACATAGTGAGACCCCATCTCTACAAAAAATACAAAAATTAGTTGGGCATGGTGGCACGTGCCTATAATCCTAGCTATTCAGGAGGCTGAGGTGGGAGGATTGCTTGAGCAGGAGAAGGGGGTGGGGGAGGGTGGGGAGGTGAAGACTGCAATGAGCCAAGATGGAACCACTGCATTCCAGCCTGGGCGGCAGTGAGACCCTGTCAACAAAACAACAACAACAAAAGAAAAATAAAGCATGTCAAACAAATAACATCCCTTATTGGGGCAGGGGAAAGGGGAAGTGTAAATGTGACAAAGTGGCCAGGAATTCCCAAAGTCAAGTTTGAATCCATAATCATTTTAAGCGATTTTGATGAAAGCATTAACATTTTGCCAAGTTCTGTTTTCTCTCTACTTCATGGAAGAGCTAATTCTAAATTTATCTCCCAGGTAAAGATTCATTTAGGAAATTTCCTTGTATAGTTGAAATTGCTTTTATTTTAAAATTCAAAGGACCCAGCTGGTATTTGGTGAGCATTTCCTGCGTGAGGCACACCAAACCCCTTTACCCTCCAGGTCCTTCCCGGGACAAGTCAGCAGTCCACAGGTTCCTAAGGTGGCCCTTGGCCCTGAAACCAAGGGGTAAATTTGATCAGGTCTGCCTGACTTGCTTGCTTTTTGGTCACTTGCTTTTTGTTATCTGTTTTCCTTTTTCCATGAAGCTGAAGGCCAAGGTAGCTGGAGGCCTTGCCACTGAGTGCTGAAACTTAACCTTCACTACTTTGTAGACAGCGTTCATAGGTCACCACGGTAAGAGCAGCAAAAAAATCATTGTTTCTCAGGAATTTGGGCCAGCTCCTGTCCAGTTCAAACTGGTGGAGACCACCAACGCTTCAGCTGGGCCTGTGCTAGTACTCAAGAGGTGGCCTTTTGATGTGGGAGGGCCAAAAACTCCACCTCAGCTCATGCTAACACCACCATTTTCTGTACATATGTCCTGTGAAATGCCATGAGCCCTGACTATACTTGTGCAGAACAAACCTGTTAACATCTTTTTTCTCCCCCGGTGCCAATCACCTTTCCCCATGCCTTAGACCATCCCACTTCCTTAACGCATAAATATCCCTAAACTTTATCTTCGGGCAGGGGGATTTGAGAGCTGTTCTCCTGTCTTAGTGCTCGTGCTTTGTGAATAAATCTTTCCTCTTTTGCAAAACCTGTGTTACAGTGATTGATTTATTGCATACGGGCAGAATGGACCTGGGCCTGGCCAATAGTAGCCCTTGATTCTGTGCTCTTACATAAGGGCAAATTCTCATTCTCATGGTGACCATAATTCCAGTGGTTAAAACTGCTGCTTAGCTTCGACACAAGAGTTTTCATTTTGCTGGGCCGGGCGCCGTGGCTCACGCCTGTAATCCCAGCACTTTGGGAGGCCGAGGCGGGCAGATCACCTGAGGTCAGGAGTTTGAGACCAGTCTGGCCAACATGGCGCCACTGCACTCCAGCCTGGGGGACAAGAGTGAGACTTCGTCTCAAAAA
>NW_012108141.1:1854497-1856061 GCF_000951045.1 Mandrillus leucophaeus
TTTCACCATGTTTGCCAGGCTGGTCTCAAACTCTTGACCTTAAGTGATCTGCCCACCTCGGCACCCCAAAGTGCTAGGATAATAGGCATGAGCCACCATGCCTGGCCCTGTTAGACTTACTTTTAAAAATAATTGTTGATGCCTGGGTCCCACCCTCAGACATTTTGATTCACTTGATCTGGGATGGGACCAAGGCATCAATATTTTTTTAAAAAACACTCGCCTCCCTAGACCACTCTAGTGTGGAGAAATGCTGTTCTAAGGGACTTGAACCCTGGAGTCCATATCCTTTCATCTTTGAGTTTTGAGACCCCTGAGAGTTTCTGCTGCTGGTTTCTAGGGTACCTTACTATTTGTAGGGTCAGCAGCAGGCACTTGGGTCTCTGCAATATGGTTCCTTGTAAGAATGGGAAAGTAGACGGGACCTTTTGCTCTTTTGAGTGCAGTTAAGGATGGTCTAGTGATCTTATGGGTACCCCTAAAAGCTTAGGAAACGAACACATTACTGCAGGGCTACTGCAGACTCCTCTGAGGAAAGATGTACAATAATGACAGCCCAAAGTCTAAACTTGCATCAACATCCGGTAGAGAAAACAGCTATTAGCAAAGAAACTCATTAGCATCCTATTTGAGCTCTCTCGCAGGGAATAATCTTTCACTAGGCTGGGAAACACTTTGAGAACTGTTGTTTTACGTGTGATGTTGACTCTGCAGCTCACACAGCATGGTTGAGAGCTCTCAGCTCTATTTTCAGCGGCTGGTAGGTAGTAGTGACAACTAAACAAAGACTAGAATTCCAACAATGCTATCTGCCCCAACTCAACAGGCATGACAAAGCAGCTTTCGATACACTCTATCAGTAAAGATGGTAAATACACAGGGAAATGTTTGAAATAGGAATACCCTACCCACTCCCAGAGTGTAAGGAAGACAGGCATCCAGTGGGCAAAGCAAATGCTCCCTATTTAGGCTGGAGAGCCTGTCTTTAGCCAGAACATGAAACAGAAATGGGGAAGGCGAGGACTACGTTGATGTAGTAAGCATTTACTTGGGCGACTTGACCTGAAAAAAGGAGCAGTCAAAACAGGAAAAAGTCAAGGACCTCTCAAATAACATCCTACTTGCTATAGAGAGAGACAGCCTTAATTTGATAGAAAGGGCTGCTACCCAAGGTCAAGGTGTTGTCTGCAGGTGACTAAGATTTGCATGGGCACAAAGACAAGGAATATAGAATGCCTATGTAAACTGTAAAGTGTAATACCAATTTGATGGTGGTGGTTCATTACCTAGAGGACCTTGCTACTCAAAGTGTGGTCTTTAACCAGCATCATCAGCCTCAACTAGGAAGTTGCTATAAATGCTATTGAATGTGCTTTTATTTTTTTTTTTAATTGTAGTAAAATGTGCATAACAAAATTTGCTGTTTTAACCATTTTTAAATACAGTTCTTCTGTGGCATTAGGTACATTCACATTGTTGTACAACCTCATTACTCCATCTCCAGAACTTTTTTAATCATCTGAAACTGAAACTCTGTACCTTGAATGTGCTTTCTTTTTTTTTT
>NW_012108141.1:1856111-1856696 GCF_000951045.1 Mandrillus leucophaeus
GAGTGCAGTGGTGCAATCTCGGTTCACTGTAACCTCCATCTCCCAGGTTCAAGTGATTCTCCTGCCTCAGCCTCCCAAGTAGCTGGGATTACAGGCATACACCACAACACCCAGATAACGTTTGTATTTTTAGTAGAGACGGGGTTTTCCACGTTGGCCTGGCTGGTCTCTAACTCTTGATCTCAAGTGATCTGCCTGCCTCAGCCTCCCAAAGTGTTGGGATTCCAGGCATGAGCCACCATGCTCCGCCCCACATGTGCTTCTAAACAGGATCTCCAGGTGGTTCATATGCACAGTAAAGCTGGGAAGCACTGTTCTAGGAGACTTCTCGCCACGGTAAACCTAATAGCATACTGTGTGGTAGACACTGTACTAAGTATTCTGCATGTTTTATCTCATCTAATCCTCCCAGCAACCTGATGAAGTAGATACTATCATGAACTCACTGTACAGATAGGGAAACATGTAAGCATCGTACTTAAAGTTGTACAACTTGAAGGGATGGAGCTGGAGCTGGGTCTGGGATTCCAGAGTGTGTGCTTTACTCCCTCTGAACTTTTTCCTTTTCTTTTTCTTTTTCTTTTT
>NW_012108141.1:1856876-1864012 GCF_000951045.1 Mandrillus leucophaeus
CTTCCTGCCTCAGACTCCCATGTAGCTGGGACCACAGGCACGTGCCACTATGTCCGGCTAATTTTTGTATTTTTTGTAGAGAGGGAGTCTCACCATCTTGCCCAGGCTCCCTCCGGACCTTTTCTGTGCCCAGAAATGTCCCAGCAGGTGTCTTGCATTTGAGAATGTGCATTGAGGAAGAAAGATGCCTGAATATGGAGAGGGAAGAAGTAAAATAAGATCCCCACTGCAAATAAATGTTTTTTCTGTAGTTTTACACAGCTCTTGCTTTCAGTAAAGAGATCTGGAGAATCTGGAACTGTGTTTTCACAGTGTTATTTCATTGTGTCTCCCCAGAAACTTGAGTCTCCTAATCAATATTTTCTTTCCTTTCTTAGGCATTTCAGCTGATCCTATTTCTTTCTTTTTGGACTCTTTTGGAAAAACAGAGAAATCAAACAGGAAGCTGCTGCTGGGGAGTTCTGTGTTGGACGGGATAGTGTGGCCAGGCTCACTGTTCTACTACCTCAAACCCCAAGGTTTCAGCATGACTCAGGGGGTGCAAACTCCAAAAGGTCTGACTTGGAATGTGACTTAGGAACTCTGGCCAGTCTCCCTTGCTCAGATCTGAAACTGGGAAGTTTACAAAACCCAAAACCTTGCATAATCAGAAAGAATAAATCCCTATAAGGAAGAGAAACACAATGGAAAATTCCACTGGAGATATCTGAAATTGCCTGACTCTTGTGTCAGCAATTGGGAGGTGAGATGGGGTCAGATGGCCACAAAGAGTACACAGTTGGACAAGATCTATCCTTCCCGGAAGTTAATTCCTGGAGGGCACTTCTGGTCATTAAAAGTTGCTAGAAAACTGTAGAAACTTAGACCCAGTGTTGTGTTTGTGTGTGTATGTGCAGTGGCACAATCATAGCTCACTGTCACCTATTATTCCTGGGCTCAAGTGATCTTTTTGCCTCAGCCTCCAAAATAGTTAGGACTACAGGTGCACCACCACCACCACACCCAGTTAATTTTTTAAATTTTCTTGTAGAAACAGAGTCTCTGTGTTGCCCAGACTGGAGTTGAACTCCTGGCCTCGGCCTCCTGAAGTGCTGGGATTACAGGCATGATCCATTGTTCCCAGTCCTGGTCTTCTTAATGATTGTTTCAGAACTACTCATGATCAAAGATCAGTTAGACAAACGGTTCTCAATCCTGGCTAAGGCTAGAATCAATCACCTGTAAAATTTATTTAAGAATCTGGATGCCCAGGACCCATTCCCAGAGATTTGGATTTAATTGGTCTGGAGTGACCCAGGCCCAGGTATTTTCCAGTGTGTGTCCAAGGTTGAGAAACACTGAATTAGACAAAGTAGGGCAAAAGTGTCATTTATTTTTGTATTTGCTATGCCTAACACAGTATCTGTCCCTTAGTTAGGTATTCCATAACAGTTCATGGAATATGTATGTGAATAAATGAATTAGTGTCATTACATAAACAACTATTAGCACTTAGGTTGCACTTTATGGGTTTTAAAATACTTTTGTATGTGCTGCTCTCATTTTAGTCTGTTAAAAAGGTAAACTGAGGCACAATTAAAAAAATCTTTTTAAAGTTTATTTGAGCAAACAATGAATCATGAATCACACAGCTCCAAACCAGAAGCGGTCTAGGGGCTTTGTTAAGGAAGTATGAAAGAGGGACAGGTTCTTTTTTTTTTTGAGACGGAGTTTTGCTCTTGTTGCCCAGGCTGGAGTGCAGTGGCACGATCTCAGTTCACTGCAAACTCCACCTCCCGGGTTCAAGTGATTCTCCTGCCTCAGCCTCCTGAGTAGCTGGGACTACAGGCACCTGCCACCACGCCTGTCCAATTTTTGTATTTTTAGTAGAGATGGAGTTTCACCACGTTGGCCAGGCTGGTCTTGAACTCCTGACCTCAGGTGATCCATCCACCTCTGCCTCCCAAAGTGCAGGGATTACAGGTGTGAGCCGCCATGCCCGGCCCTAGGGACAAGCTCTTATACCATGAGTACCTAAGTAACACATAGAAAAGATTTGATTTGTTACAGCTATGAAGTTGCCTTATTTCTATACTACTGGAAAGTCCCTACTTACATAAGTTTGTTGGCTACTTCTGATTGGTGGAGCTTAAGTTCTGTTTTAACACAGACATTTACAAGAAATACATTTTTCTTATGTCTGCAAATCAAGCAAGGTTAAGATCACTTATGAGGCCTAGCTGGCTTTGTCTGCTCAGTGATTCTTTAGGCCTGGTCTCTGCTCAATGATTCTTCAGGCCTGGTCTCCATTTTAATTTACTTTAATAGATCTCATGACTTCTCTGAAAAATATCATTGTATGACGCCCGTTTTACAGATGAGGAAGCCGAGGCTTAAAGAGATTAGGTGATTTCCACCTCCACCTCAAATCAACAAAACTAATAAATGGAACTCTTTGTTTATTTAACTCTTTTCCACTCATAAGTTTTAAGGACTGTGGATGGTTCTCATCTGGCTCCAGTCATGCCCTGAGAAAGTTTGTTTGCCTTGGCAAGTATGTCATTTATTCTTCCCACCTTGAGGTCTAAAAACTGCTTATTATAGAAAAATTCAAACAAAAAAGGTTAGAAAATAGTATAATTAACCTTCATGTAATCATCACCCAGCTTCAACAGTGATCAACTTAGGGCCAGCCTCATTTTGTTCACACCCCTGCCTCTATTTTGAAACAAATCCCAGTAACTATTTCAGTATGTAAATCTAAGAACTTTTTAAAAATAACCTCTGGCGAGGCGCAGTGGCTCATGCCTGTAATCCCAGCACTTTGGGAGGCCGAGGCGGGTGCATCACCTGAGGTCAAGAGTTCGAGATCAGCCTGGCCAACATGGTGAAACCTCCTCTCTACTAAAAATACAAAAATTAGCTGGGCATGGTGGTGTGTGCCTGTAATCCCAGCTACTCAATAGGCTGAGGCAGGAGAATCGCTTGAACCCGGAAGGCGGAGGTTGCAGTGAGACGAGATCATGCCACTGCACTCCAGCCTAAGCAACACAGCAAAAACTCTGTCTCAAACAACAACAACAACAACAAAAAATAACCTCAATGTCATCACTATACCTAAAAAAAAACATGAATAAATTCTTAATATCACCAAATATTCAGTGGGTATTCACACATCTCTTAATGTCTTTTTTAAAAAAAAAAAAAGTTTCTGGCCGGGTGCGAAGGCCCACGCCTGTAATTCCAGCACTTTGTGAGGCCAAGGTAGGCAGATAACCTGAGGTCAGGAGTTCGAGACCAGCCTGGCCAACATGGTGAAACCCTGTCTCTACTAAAAATAGAAAAAATTAGCCGGGCATAGTGGCGGGTGCTTGTAATCCCAGCTTCTAGGGAGGCTGAGGCAGAAGAGTCGCTTGAACCCAGGAGGCGGAGGATGCAGTGAGCCGAGGTCGTGCTACTGCACTCCAGCCTGGGCAACAAGAGTGAAACTCCATCTCAAAAGAGTGAAAACAAAAACAATTAGCCTGATGTGGTGGTGCATGCCTGTCATCCAGGCTACTCAAGAGGCTGAGGCAGGAGAATCGTTTGAACCTGGGAGGCAGAGGTTGCAGTGAGCTGAGATTATGCCACTGGACTCCAGCCTGGGCGACAGAGCGGGACTCTGTCTCAAAAATAAATAAATAAATAAAATAAAATAGTTTCTTTGCTGTAAATTCAATCAGAAAAAGAAATAAAAAATAAACAGTTTCTTTGATTAGCGATCCAAATAAGTTTTATACATTGCAATTGGTTGCTATGTCTCATAAGTCTCTTTTAATCTATGGGTTTCCCTTCGTCTCTCCCTGTTTGCCTCCTTGTAATTTATTTGTTGAAGAAACCATTTGTCTTGCCAAGTCCCCACAGTGTAGATTTCGCTGACCGCAGCCTCCTGGCATCATTTAACACATTCCTCTGGGCCTTGTAGGTCCTATAATTTAATAGGTAGATCCAGAAACTTGATTTGATTTGGGTTAATTTTTTTTCTTTTTCTTTCTTTCTTTTTTTTTTTTTTTTAGACAGAGTCTCGCTCTGTCCTCCAGGCTAGGGTGCTCACTGCAACCTCTGTCTCCGGGCTCAAGTGGTCCTCCTGCCTCAGCTGGGACTATAGACGTGTGCCACCACGCCCAGCTGATTTTTGTATTTTTGTAGAGAAGGGGTTTCACAGTGTTGGCCAGGCTGGTCTGGAGCCCCTGAGCTCAAGTGATCCACCAACTTCGGGCTCCCAAACTGCTGGAAATACAGGTGTGAGCCACCACTCCCAGCCAATTTTTTTTTTTTTTTTTTTTTTCTCAAAACTTCCTAGGTGCTTGTAAGGTTTTACATAAAGGGACACATTTTGGAAACAAAACCAATTATAAAGGCTAGGCAGCTAATACACATAAAATCATGGCCCAGAATTAAGGAGGGACCTGCGTGATTGTGACCATGAAGTGCCCAGTTTAGGCTGGGAGGACCCCTTTTCTAACTCTGGGTCCAAGTTTAGCCCTGAGCACCCCCATCAGACATCCCGGCCCCTCCAGCTCTGTGTGTTTGCTCCTCTCCTGTCCTGATTTGTACCATTTGGTGCCAGCATGGGCAGGCATTCATTCTAAGGGGACTCTTCCCCGGGAGTCAGCGTTTTCCTGTGACCCGGTAACATCGCTATTTCTAGCTAGTTGATGATAAGGGATCAGCATTTTCTAGCAGCTACTGTTGCCGCACAGAGCATTTGCTCAGAGCGACACCTAGTGGCTCTTAAAAAATAATGTATTGAGGTGTAGTGGCCCTTTTTTTCTTTTCTTTTTTTTTTGTTTGTTTTTTTAAGACGGAGTCTTGCTCTGTCTCCCAGGCTGGAGTGCAATGGCGAAATCTTGGCTCACTGCAACCTCCGCCTCCCGGGTTCAAGCGATTCTCCTGCCTCAGGCTCCTGAGTAGCTGAGATTACAGGCCCCTGCCACCGCGCCCAGCTAACTTTTGTATTTTTTTAGTAGAGACGGGGTTTTGCCATGTTGGCCAGGCTGATCTCGAACTCCAGACCTCAGGTGATCCACCCGCCTCAGCCTCCCAAAGTCCTGAGATTACAGGCGTGAGCCACCATGCCTGGCCATGGCCCTTTTTTAAAAAGACATCAAACTAGTTTGATTTTAAAATATGTATTTTATCGTAATTTTTAATTACAAAAGTAACTCATCATCATAAGAAAAACCCCAAAAGATACTGAATAGTAATAGCTTTGGCAATGAGATTGGTTTCCAGAATTTCATTCAAGTTTTTCCTGGTGCACCGTTTGAATACAAATGAAAATCCCACCAGAACTCAAACCCCAAGAGTAACCACAGTGAATCACAGATCATGCTTCTTAGCGGCTACATAGTATTTCCTGGAACATAGGGGTGGGGATAATTGCTCACCCCATCTCTTATTAGTGGACTTTATGGGTAGATTTCGGGGTTTTTGCTTTTACAAACAATGCTTCCAGGAAATCTTTGTACATACGGCGTTTGCATTCTTGATAGTGCTTCTGTAAACAGTCATATAGAAAATGGAATTCTGAGTCAAAGAGAATGAGCATCTTTTGCACCGATTTACACCTCTACCAATAATGTGCCTGTTTCTCTGTGTGCTCTCAACCCCAGAATATTATCACTTAAATAAAAACCTTTGTGTATGTTGGCTTTTAATCTGTTTAAAAGAAAATGATTTTTTGTTGTTGCAGTGACTAGGTTGGGTTCTGTGTGGTGCAATTTTTTTCTGACCATTAATCTTCCTAGAGACATTTCATACAGAATTTGTAACTGGTAGCTGGGTGCGGTGGCTCACGCCTGTAATCCCAGCACTTTGGGAGGCCGAGGCAGGTGGATCACGAGGTCAGCAGATCGAGACCATCCTGGCTAACACCGTGAAACCCCATCTCTACTAAAAGTACAAAAAAAATTAGCCGAGCATAGTGGCGGGCGCTTGTAGTCCCAGCTACTCCAGAGGCTGAGGCAGGAGAATGGCGTGAACCCGGGAGGCAGAGCTTGCAGGGGGCCGAGATTGCGCCACTGCACCCCAGCCTGGACGACAGAGCGCGACTCCGTCTCAAAAAAAAAAAAAAAAAAAAGAATTTGTAGCTGGTGGTGGATTCTAACATAGAAACAAGGATATTTGGACCCTTATTAATATTTGTGAACTCGAATTATATTTATGGAATGCCTACTGTGTGTCAACGCAGACACATGAAACCTTCCCTGTCTTCTGAGGGAACTCACAGAGCAGTGGGGGACGCCAGCTTGCACGCCAGTCACTTCAGTGAGTGGGTGATTCAGGCTCTAGCTCGAAGAACATAAGGCAAGCTGGTGTCCGAAAGGAGGCAGTGAGGAGGAAGCAGTCATGGGAACGCTGCACAGAGGGGAGGGCGTTGAAGCTGGATCTTGAAGAATAAGGGCCAGGCCCACAGGAAGGAGAGCCAATCGGGGACAGGAAACAGAATGTGTGTGGAGTGGTGTGTTTGCAGGGTGCAGGAAGATCCAAGTGTCTAGAAAGAGTTTTGAGACTGCACATATGGCGCAGGCTGGCTCACAGAGTTTGTACTTTATCTGCAACACAAAGAGATTTTCAAACTCTAGATACTTTTATTTTAAAAGAAAACACGGCCGGGCTCAGTGTCTCACGCCTGTAATCTCAGCACTTTTGGATGCTGAGGTGGGCGGATCGCTTGAGGTCTGGAATTCGAGACCAGCCTGGCCAACAGAGCGAAACCCTGTCTCTACTAAAAATACTAAAATTAGCCGGGTGTAATGGCATGCGCCTGTAATCCCAGCTACTCGGGAGGTTGAGGAACGAGAATCGCTTGAACCCGGGAGGCGGAGGTTGCAGTGAGCTGAGATCACACCACTGCACTCCAGCCTGGGAAACAGAGTGAGACTCCCTCTCATAGAGAACATTACCTCAATACTGTAATAGAGAAATCAATATCATTTGCCATAAATATAACCATAAAAATTAATTTACAAAACAGAAACAAAAAACCAAGTGAGTATATTTAAAACAGTTTAAAAATTAAATGAGATCCAGGCCGGGCGCGATGGCTCACACCTGTAATCCCAGCACTTTGGGAGGCCGAGGCGGGCGGATCACCTGAGGTCAGGAGTTCAAGA
>NW_012108141.1:1865777-1868824 GCF_000951045.1 Mandrillus leucophaeus
CATTTTGGGAGGCCGAGGTGAGCGGATGACCTGATGTCGGGAGTTCGAGAACAGCCTGACCAACATGGAGAAACCCTGTCTCTACTAAAGATACAAAATTAGTTGGGTATGGTGGTGCATGTCTGTAATCCCAGCTACTTGGGAGGCTGAAGCAGGAAAATCACTGGAACCTGGGAGGTGAAGGTTGCGGTGAGTCAAGATCGGGCCATTGCACTCCAGCCTGGGCAACAAGAGTGAAGCTCTGTCTCAAAAAAATTAATTAATTAAATAAATTAAATGAATAAAAAACCAAAACCCAAAACACTTATTTACAACTTGAAGACATGTCAAAAATGCTAAAACAGAGAAATTCTTTTATGACTATTAGCATTTTCTCAGAAAAGATCGTTTCTGGGAAGTATGATCCCTTCCTGAAATTATCCTTCTCTTTTGATTAATACAACTAAACTTTAATTCCTTGGATTGTCAATGTTTTGAGTTATCTACTGCTGCATAACAAATACCTCAAAAGTTAATGGTTTAAAACAACAATAACCATCTATGATATTTCACAGTTCTGTGGGTTAGCTGGGGTGATTCTTCTGCTCCATGTGGTATCAGCTAGACTCCCAAAGTGCTAGGATTATAGACATGAGCCACCATGCCTTGCCATTCTCAGTTTTAATTTATAATATCACATAATTTACAATAAATATCAATAGATATAAGCCACATCAGCAAAAGTTCTTTGGTATCTTCAATACTTATTGGGAGTGAAAAAGGATCCTGAAATGAAAACATTTGAGAAGCACTTCAGTAGAGGCAAAAGAAGAATTGGGGACACCGATGAGAAATAGTACAGACTAAGAAATAATTGGACTAATGATTTTAAGGTGGTAGCAATGGGGAGTAAAAAGCGGCTCAATTTTAGATGTATTTTGAAGGGAAAGTCAACAAGATGGAGCAGATGTGGGAAATGAGGAGAGAAGTCAAGTATTATTCCAAGGGTTTTGTTTTAGTTTTTGCTTTTGTGTTTCACCTGAGTGAACTGGTAGGATGGCATTGATACTAATTAGGAAAGACCAGGGAGGAAGAGATGTAGGGGAAATACAGTAAACTTATTTGGAGAATGTTAAGTTTGAGATGTTCATTAGATATTTAAGTGTTAGGGGAGCTAACAATCCCTACAAAGATTGGGTGGAGATACAATCTTCAGAGTCTTAACCATATGGATTGCTTTTAAAACCATGAGACTGGATGAGATCAACAAAGGAGTGAATGAAGACAGAAGAAAAAAGAGATTGAAAGACTGAGCCTGGCAGGGCGCGGTGGCTCACACCTGTCATTCTAGCACTTTGGGAGGCCAAGGTGGATGGATCATCTGAGGTTAGGAGTTCAAGACCAGCCTGGTCAACATGGTGAAACCCCCTTACTCTACTAAAAATACAAAAATTAGCCAGGCGCAGTGGCGAGCATCTGTAATCCCAGTTACTCACGAGGCTGAGGCAGGAGAATCGTTTGAACCCGGGAGGCGGAGTTGCAGTGAGCTGAGACTGAGAAAGCTGTCAGGTAGTTAAAAAAGAAAAAGAAAAAAAGAGAGAGAATGGTAATTTGAACTGTCAAATGCTACTAATAGGTCAAGTAAGATAAAGACAAATAGATCATTGGTATCTGAGGGACTGTGTGCCAGAGAGGGGAATAATGTGAGCAAAAGGCCCAAATCAGGAGCAGTGTGGTGTGCTAGAGCGTAAGGGGCAGGGATGAGATGGGAGAGCAGGCAGGAGTCAGCTTGTGAAGGGCCTGTCATTCCATATTAAAGACTTAGACTTCATGCTGTGGGTTTGGGGAAGCCACTTTAGGCTGAAAAGTGACACAGTCCAATTTGCATTTTAGATAGATCATTCTGGATGCTTAGGAAGGGTGGGGAGGATAGAGGATGGAACTGAGCCAAACCGAGCAAGGGTCTCAAGGAAGTGGAGGCTGTAGCAGGAGAGGGCCAGAGACAGTGAAGGTGTGCATTTCAGCCATGGATGTGGGGATGGAGAAGAGAGAATTGATTAGGAATATTTAGGAAGCAGAATTCTCAAAACTTGGAAACTGCTGCGACTAGGGGAGTGAGAGAGGTAGAAGAATTAAGCTTGGGTAACAGACTGCATAGAAAGTGGGGTACCAACCTGAAATACAGAAATTAGGAGCCAGAACAGTTTGGGGGTGAAGAGATTGTCACATTTGGACATGTTATATTTGAGATGTTCATGAGAGATGTAGGTGGAGATGTCTAGAAGGCAGTTGGATATTCGGGTGTAAAAACCAAGGGAGAAGATCTTTAAAGAGTGGTACTGATGTAAAGTCTCAACCAGTATATATGTCCCAGCTTTCTAAAGAAAAACTAATTATAGTAAATTTCCAGTTTAAAAAATTTAATAATTCTTGAACTTTGTATGTTTTAATCTATTTGCATCAAGAGTTCTTGGGTCTGTTAATATAATTTGGGAGTATTTAACAGTTTAGTCATCGAAATCTGAAAATGTTTGGTTTCTGAATTGACTTCTCACGTTGATGGTTATACCAGTGCAGATAGCAGTAGGATGGTCTTACCAAATAATCGCCCTTTATGACTGCAGGGTAAACCAATTAGATTAATGGCACTAAGCCCGGCTGCACATTAGCACCACCTGGGGAGTATTTCAAACATACCAATAAACGTCTCTAATAATCAGAAAAATGCAAAGTAAAACCACAAGGAGCTATCACCTCACTCATGTTACATTGACTATTATCAAAAAGATCAGTGACAACAAGTATTGGCTAGGATGTGTAGAAAATAGAACGTTTCCCGGGTGTGGTGGTTCATGCCTGTAATCCCAGCACTTCGTTAGGCCAAGGCAGGTGGATCTCTTGAGCTCAAGAGTTTGAGACCATCCTAAAGCAGAAATTTTGTCATTTGTGACAATATGGATGAACCTAATTTAGCATAATAATTCATATTATGCTAAATGAAATAAACCAGACACAGAAAGATAAATACCACATACTCTCACTTATATATGGAATCTTTTTTTTTTTTT
>NW_012108141.1:1870929-1871912 GCF_000951045.1 Mandrillus leucophaeus
CAATTTATTATCAGTCGGTAGTAATAAAGAGATTCAGCTCTGTATCATTTAGTTTAAGACTAAGATGAGGGTTGTAGCAATGACAATTCTGTGTCGTTTGGTGTGTGTTAATTAGCACCAGCCTACCCATCCCCCAACACCCCCAGAAATCTCGACACACTGATGTAGGTAGGTAGAGCTTCTCCTTGCTCCTGAAAACCAGAGTCGCAGAAGCTCCAGGTGGCCACTGTCGCTCAGATGACCTAGATCCTACAGCCAGGAACTGAAATCCAAATCTTCTGACTCCACATTCTTATGCCAGGCCAATGCCTGGTATAAAAGTTAAAAGAAAAAAACCTTTCTAATTCATGTATCTCTCCAAATACAGAACTAGGCTGCCTCTAGGAGCAGTGACCTCTACCCTGGAGCATCTCCACAAAGCCTGGAGGACACCCGTATCTTTCGAGGTTTTTCTCCAGGGAAATGCTTTAGAGGTTGTGCTTAATGTCTGAAATTCCTTATAATTCTTAAGAGTCTCTGAGTCTGTGACTGAGAAATATTTCAAGACACTAACACAGGGATTAAAAACTATCCCTTTGTTTTAATAATTAAAATACAGACTAAAGGAGGTTTTGAGTTCTTTAGAAATAAACACTCAAATTCAAAATAATGGTCTTTATGGCTGAACGCAGTAGCTCATGCCTGTAATCCCAGCAGTTTGAGAGGCTGAGGCAGGCAGATCACCTGAGGTTGGGAGTTCGAGACCAGCCTGGCCAACACAGTGAAACCCCATCCCTACTAAAAGTACAAAAAAAGTAGCTGGGTGTGGTGGCGGGTGCCTGTAATCTCAGCTACTCAGGAGGCTGAGGCAGGAGAATTGCTTGAACCTGGGAGGCAGAGGTTGCAGTGAGCTGAGACCGTGCCATTGCACTGCAGCCTGGGTGACAGAGCAAAACTCTATTTCAAAATAAATAAATGAATACAACAAAATAATGTTCTTTTTT
>NW_012108141.1:1877677-1878601 GCF_000951045.1 Mandrillus leucophaeus
CGCCCAGCCTATATATGGAATCTTAAAAAGTCTAGCTCATAGAAATAGAGAGTAGAATGATGGTTACCACAGGCTAGAGACAGGGGGATAGATGGGAAAAAGGGAGACACTGGGTCAATGGGTACAACATTTCAGTTAGACAAGAGAAGTTCTTGTGTTCCACATACAACACAGTGACTATAATTGTTAATAATGTTTTGTATATTCCAAAACAGCTAAAAGATATTATTTTCAATGTTCTTACCAAAAGAAATTATAAACATTTGAAGTGATGGATATGTTAATTAGGCTGATTCGATCATTCCATAATGTCTGCATGTAAGGAAAAAATACATTGTACTCCATAAATGTATGTAATCATTATTTGTTGATCTAGTGTGGTGGTTCACACCTTTAATCCCATGCTTTGGGAGACCAAGCAGGAAGGATCGCTTGAGCCCAGGTGTTTGAGACCTGCCTGGCAACATAGTGTGACCTTGTCTCTACAGATTTTTTTTTTAAACTTAGCCAAACATTGTGGTAAACGCTGTAGTCCTAGCTACTCAAGCGGCTGAGGCAGAAGGATCACCTGAGCCCAGGAATTTGAGGCTGCAGTGAGCTGTGAACTATGATCACACCACTGCCCCCCATTCTGAGTGACAGAGTGAGATCCTGTCTCTAATAATAATAATAATAATAATAATAATAATCAATTAAAAATAAAGCAAAACTGAAACGTACCAACATACCAGTGGCATGATGTCTCACCAAGATACTTTGGTTCGATTCATCTGGAGGGGGCCACAGGCATTCTAGGTTTGAAAAGCTCTTCCTGATGATTTTAATTAGCAGTCAAGGGTAAATCACTGGATTAGAGGAATTATTTTGCTATTTTTTTTAGCACAATTAAAAAATTCATTTTAGACGCCGGGCATGGTGGCTCAC
>NW_012108141.1:1879631-1882102 GCF_000951045.1 Mandrillus leucophaeus
TTTTTTTTGAGACAGGGTCTCACTGTGTTGCCCAGGATGGAGTGCAATGGTGCCATCTTGATTCACTGCAACCTCTGCTTCCCAGGTTCAAGCGAACCTCTCACCTCAGCCTCCTGAGTAGCTGGGACTACAGGCATGTGCCACCATGTGCAGCTAATTTTTGTATTTTTAGTAGAGACGAGGTTTCACCATGTTGACCAGGCTGGTCTTGAACTCCTGACCTCAAGTTATCCGCATGCTTCGGCCTCCCAAAGTGCTGGGATTACAGGCGTGAGCCACCTTGCCCAGCAGCAAGATATATTTTCTATGCTGTGGAACAAATTACAATAGACTTAGTGGATAAAGAATCTGAGCATGGCTTTACTGGATCCTCTACTTAGGGTCTCACAAGCTTTATTCAAATTGTTGGCCAGACTGCATTTTCATTTGGAGGCTCAACTAGGGAAGAACCTGCTTCCAAACTAATACAACTTATTTGAGAATGTATTTCCTTGTGAATGTATTTTTGAAGACCCTGGCTTTTTGTAGCCATTTGTTGGAGGCTTTTGGCAGATCTTACAGGGCACCCATTCCTTATGCAAGTTTCCTTAACATAGCTGCTAGCTTGTCCAGCCAGCAAGGAAAATCTCCCTTGCTTCAGTCTACTAACGTGAAATTTCATGTAATGTAATATAATCACAAGAGTAACATCCCATCACCTGTGTCATGGTTTCTTGGTTAGAAGCAAGTCACAGGTCCCACCTACACTCATGGGGAGGAGATCACACAAAAGCACAAACACCAGGAGGAAAAGCACAACCCCAGTGGAAAATCACTGGGGTTGGGGATCACCGTAGGGATAGGGTCTGTTTGTCACACAAGAAAGAGCCATAGATTGTGTATAGACAATCCAAACAGATAATATAGTCATGGGTATAACTGGAAAAAATCCTAGGTGGAGGCAGAAATCATGGGTTCCAGTCCTGGTTGTGTTAGTAACTTAGATCACACATACCCAGCAAGTTCTCTAAACCTCAATTTCCTTAGTTTATCAATAAAATGAGATAGTGGAGACAGTTTTGGATATTAATCACATAAATCCATAGTAAAATATCATGGAAGCACTATCCTTCACCTTTAGCAGAAGTTAGCAATGATCCCACTAAAAGCTTATGAGTTTATGGTAAAATCGGTAAGCCCAGTTCTGAAGAGCAACCTGGCAGTATGTATCATGCCATTAAAATGTTCATACTTGTGATGGTTGACTTTATGTGTCAACTCGTCAACTTGATTGAGCCGCAGGATATTTAGATATTTGGTTAAATATTATACGTGGGTGTGTCTGTAAGGCTGTTTCTGGATGAGATTTAACATTTGAATCTGTAGGCTGAGTGAAGGAGATTGTCCTTACCAAGGTGAGTAGACCTCATCCAATCTGTTGAAAGCCTGAATATAATAAAGGGATGAATAAGAAAGAATTATTTTTCTCTGTCTCACTGCCTTTGAGCAGGGACATTGGTTTTTTCCTGCCTACTCAAACATGAACTGAAACTGACTCCATTGGCTCTTCTGAGTCTCAAGCCTTTGGACTTAGACTGGAACTTACACCATTGGATCTCCTGGTTCTTCAGCTTACCAGCTGCAAATCTTAGGACTTCTCAGCCTCCATAATCATGTAAGCCAATTATTTATAGTAAATACTTATGTAAATATCATATTGCTTCTGTTTCTGTGAAGCACCTAGACTAATTTGACAAACATCTTTTGTCAAAGTAATCCCATTCCTGGGATTTTATACCACTAAAACATAAAATTAAAAAGATATGCGTAAAACAAGCTGTATGCACTATGTTATTAACTGCAGTGTTATTTCTTTTTGTTTTAATTTTACTTTAAGTTCTGGGATACATGTGCTGAACATGCAGGTTTGTTTTACATAGTTATACATGTGCCATGGTGGTTTACTGCACCTATCAACCCATCATCTAGGTTTTAAGCCCTGCATGCATTAGGTATTTGTTCTAATGCTGTCCCTAGTGTTATTTCTAATAACGAAAAAGTGGAAATAATATACATGTTTAACAATCGGAGCATGGCTGCATAGATTATAGCATGTCCACTTCAAAGAAAATTATGCAAGCATTAAACTAATAATCATGAAGAATACAGAATCACAAGGGAAACACATGGGAGAGGGTTTACAATCAGATATGCATTTATTTTTTTTAAAAGAAGAACATAAAATTATATAAACACTACAGTAACAAATAAGAAGAAGTAAATAATGAAGAAAATCCATATGCTTGGTTCATGGAATTACAATTTTTAAATAACTTTCCTTTACCAATATGACATCTTTAAGACAAGAACTAAAAAGTATAAAATAGGCTGGGCGCAGTGGCTCATGCCTATAATCCCAGCACTTTGGGAGGCTGAGGAGGGCGGATCACCTGAGGTCAGGAGTTCAAGACCAGCCTGACCAACATGGAGAA
>NW_012108141.1:1882492-1883929 GCF_000951045.1 Mandrillus leucophaeus
AGAATTTAAAAACACTAAGTTCTACTTTGTGAAGATTGTGAGATGGGGTTGGGGCAATCATATACTTAAAACACAAACATACACAGCACCCCAACCCACCCCTCCACACTGAAATACACAGGTGATTCTGATGCGTATAGATAGCTAAATTTTCAGCATAAAGTTTCACATGGAGAATAAGGGAGATAGTCTAGCGAGGAGCTGAGCATTGCCTCTGAGGCACTTTGGGTGATGAAGACCAGGCTGTTCTTAGCATGCACCTGGACTGTTGCAGCCACTGTCTTTAGCATTTGTAGCTTGTGGGCATTCTGAGGTATCGCCCTCCAGGCAGGATTTCTCCACAAGGCGGAAGGCCTCCAAGAACTCATTAATATCGATATGGCCATCTTTGTTGAAATCAATACTCCGGGCAAGGTCACAGATGCAGTCATCTGTAATGTCGATATTCATATGAGAGCTTAACAGCTTCCAGGTCTGCCTGAACTCGTCCAGTGAGATGAACCCTTATCAGAGGGAGGAAATCAATTCAGTGTGTTAGTCTAGTTTTTAATGTTCATTTTCTCTGACATTCTTACAAGGACACCTGCTCCCTACTGCTTAACAGAGAGACACCCAAAGCCTAGTATCTAATTTAAACTTCCAAGAGGATCACACAAACCATTGGCTCACCAAAGATTTTCAGCTGGGAGCAATTTTGCTCCCCTCTCTCCAGGGGACATTTGGCAATGTCTGGAGACATTATTGTTTGCTGTGACTAAGATGGAGGTGAGGTGCTACTGACCTCTAATAAATAAAGGCCAGACATGCTGCCAAACATCTTATAATGCACAAGATGGACCCCAAAACAAAGAATTATCTAGCCCAAAATGTCAACAGTACCACTATTGAGAAACCCTGCATTTAATCATCTCAAACATATACTAATTTATTCTGGCCATTAAAATCCTTTGGACCCCATATATCTATAGTCAATTGATTTTTTACAAGGGTCCCAAGATCATTTAATGGGGAAAGAATAGTTTTTTTCAACAATGATGGGGGACAAGCAGATATGCACATGCAAAAAGAGTAAAGCTAGACACCTACCTAACACTATATAAAAAAACTAACTCGATATGGATCAAAGACCTAAATGTAAGAGCTAAAACTCTAAAACTCTTAGAAGCAAACATAAGTGTAAATCTTTGTGACCTTAGGTTATGCAACAGTTTTATAGCTAAAAAAGCTATAACACCAAAAGCATAAACAACTAAAGAAAAAATAAATTGTACTTTTTCAAAACTTTTGGGTATCAGGCTGGGTGCGGTGGCTCACGCCTGTAATCCCAGCACTTTGGGAGGCTGAGGCAGGCGGATCACGAGGTCAGGAGTTCAAGAACAGCCTGGCCAACATGGTGAAACCCCGTCTCTACTAAAAATACAAAAATTAGCCGGGCAT
>NW_012108141.1:1888764-1896709 GCF_000951045.1 Mandrillus leucophaeus
TGTAGATTATACAATCTTGTGACTTTACCAAGAACCACTAAATTGAATACTTTACACAGGTGAATTATGCGGTTTGTGAATTATGCCTCAAAGGAAACCAATAATAACATTGAAAAAAGCCTTTGGACCATTGGGGGAATAGGATGTGGGGGAACAGGATGAAGATGTACAGGACCTTACCATACATTTTTTTTATAACTTCCTGTGAATCTATAATTATTTCAAAATTTAAAGTTAAGAAAAAGTTTTGGGAGTGAGGTTGCAAACGCCTTTCTATTCTAAGCACTTTTCATTACTTTGTGGCTATCTTCGACGGTACTGTAAAGGATATCACATCTTTCTTTTGCCTTTTTTTTTGTGTGTGTGACAGAGTCTCAACTCTGCCACCGAGGCTGGAGTCCAGTGGCACAACCTCGGCTCACCGCAACCTCCGCCTCCCAGGTACAAGCGATTCTCCTGCCTCAGCCTCCCAAGTACCTGGGATTACAGACATGTGTCACCACACCCGCCTAATTTTCGTATTTTTAGTAGAGACTGGGTTTCGCCGTGTTGGCCAGACTGGTCTCGAACTCCTGACTTCAGGTGATTCACCCGCCTCGGCCTCCCAAAGTGCTGGGATTACAGGCAGGAGCCACCATGCCCAGAGGATATCACGTCTTCTAATAATTATTCTTCCTATAAGAAGCTCTCATTCAGTTTGTCTTCATTCTTCTCTGCCCCACTTCTTTCTCTATGGGCCGCTTATACTACTCAAGTACTTTCCTAGTTTCTGCCATTTATAAGCACTAATCTTCTTACCTTGCTCTCCAAATGCCTGAGTGGCGATGAATCAGGAAGGACATTAAGGGTTTGAGGTAAAATACTTGCAGTGCATCAAAAGTGATAGAATAATGAGTGCCTTTACCTGAATGATCACTGTCTATGATCCTAAAAATGGTCTCCAGGTTGGATCGGTTTCGATACAGTGTTTCCAGCAAACTTGATTGTATGTTCTGCAAGAAAAAATTCATTTTCCTTCTTTGTCATATGTTTAGGCTTGTTCCAATATATAATTCACACACAATCAACCCTGACAATCACACATTTATGAAAAAATCTGAAAATATTTTGCCATCCCTCCATTCCCTCTACCCAGTTAAGCCCACCAAATAATCTAGTGGTTTAAGAAGCACCTCACCCATGATGAAAATCTTCCAAAATTGACTGTGGTGATGGTTGCACACACAGGTTATGTATGCCTTGTCTAAAACGCTTGGGACCAGAAATGTTTTGAATTTTGGATTTTTTCGAACATTGTAACATTTACCTGTATATAATGAGATATCTTGGGTATGGGACCCAAGTTTAAACACAAAATTAATTTTTGTTTCATGTACACCTTATACATCTAGCCTGAATGTAATTTTTGTTTGTTTACTTTGAGACAGAATTTTGCTCTTGTTGTCCAGGCTGGAATGCAGTGGCCTGATCTCAGCTCACTGCAACCTCCGCCTCCCGGGTTCAAGCGATTCTCCTGCCTCAGCCTCCCGAGTAGCTGGGATTAGAGACATGCACCACCACGCCCGGCTAATATTTGTATTTTTAGTAGAGACGGGATTTATCCACGTTGGTCAGGCTGTCTCGAACTCCTGACCTCAGGTGATCTGCCTACCTTGGCCTCACAAAGTGCTGGTATTACAGGCATGAGCCATCGTGCCTGGCCACCTGAAGGTAATTTTATAAAATATTTTTAATAATTGTGTGCATGAAACAAAGTTTGCACACATCGAACCATCAGAAAGCAAAGGTGTCAGATGTGGAATTTTTCACTTGTGGCATCATGTTGGCACTCAAAAATTTTTGGACTTTGGAGCCTTTCAGATTTGTTTTTTTAAACAGAGTCTCGCTGTGTTGCCCAGGCTGGAGTGCAGTGGCATGGTCTTGGCTCACTGCAACCTCTGCCTCCTGAGTTCAAGCGATTCTCCCACCTCACCTCCCTATAGCTGGGTCTACAGGCATATGCCACCTCACCCGGCTAATTTTTGTATTTTAAGAAGAGACGGGGGTTCCCCGTGTTGGCCAGGTTGGTCTCAAACTCCTGGCCTCAAGTGATCCACCCTCCTCAGCCTCCCAAACTGCTAGGATTACAGGAGTGAGCCACCACACTCAGCCGAATTGTACACTTTAAATGGATGAATTGCATGGTATGTGAATTATATTGCAATAACATTGTTAAAAGAAGTACCTAGCCCAAGGTTGCACATACATTACATATTCTATAAGTAGTTATTGAATAAATACTTTTTTAAGTAGGGTAAGCACCATGGTGTTGAGGAAAGAAAATGGGCCTTGAGGTAAGACAGACCTTGGCTTGAGTCCCAATTCAGTCGTTCTATGACCTCAGGCAAGTTGCTAACCGCTGTGGGCAGTAATGGTGCTGATAATATGTATCTCTTGGAGTGGTTTTGAGGATTAACTGAGGCAATGTATGAAAACCACTTAACACAAAGCCTGACACATAGAAACTCAAGAAATAGTTATTCCTCTTTCTCACCCATCCAGCTTTTTGGGTTATTACTAATTGGTTGTTTCTGACTCAAGTTCTAAGGAGTATCATAGTCCACAGGTGCTCTCATTCACCATTACCACACCGTTACCTCGTGGCTCAGTTGTTCCTTGGCCAAGTTCTTCAGCCAAGACTTGTACTCCAGCATGTTGTCTGCTGAGCTGTTCACCAGCTGTGACCTCAGCATCCGCCATGGCAGTCCTAAATGCAACGCAGACTCCACCGCTGCTGCCCAGTCACTCAAGGTGATCAAACCTACAGGTGAGAGCGAACTTGTTGACTTGTCACCTAGAAGTCTAGTTTCCTGCCCAATGGTGTGTATATTTTTATCCTGACAGCCTTCTTACTATCTGCAGGTAATAGAAATAATGGGGACTGTCACTATTTTTGTTGGTAGTGGCAAAGTTGGTTGGAAGCTAGGCTTGCCAGATAAAATACAAGACGTCCAGTTAAATTTTATTGAAGACAGACCATAAAGTACATAAAAGTGCCAAATATTGCATAAAAATTATTTGTTGTCTATCTGTCTGTCTAATTCAAACTTAATTAGGCATTTTACATTTTTGTTTACTGAATCTGGAAATACTTCTGCAAGCCACATAAAAGTCTTGTAAATAATATCATAAAACATTATATACCTACACACTGGTTATTTTAAAAAAATTAAACCACCTGAATTCCTTGGAATATATCATTCACTGAAACTCTTGGAAGGCTACAGTATGTGTACATGAAAAGATATTACTATGAATTCATAAATGTTACTGCTGTTTTTAAATAGGGATATATTTAGTCAATGTCCATTAGAAATTCCACTAGTTGAGCAGACAACATTTCTAGCTTGGCTAATCATGAAATAGCTAAGCACACACTCAACTTCAACAAGTCAAGCCATTGGTCTTTTGCCAGTCTTATACTCTTATAACTTCTCCCACTTGTCCTTTGCTTGGTTCTGGCCATGTTACCCTTCGCTGACTCTATTTCTTTTCACCCTCTCTATTCGGCCAAGTTCATATTTTGTTAAAAGCTTAGAATTTTAAAATTTAGTTAGAATAAATGAGACATTAAGTTGAATAAAATGGAGGATATAGCCAAAGGGGACTTTGGGTCACTCATTAAAGCAACAAATATTTATTTGCTAACTAGTGTAAGACAGAGATTTTCTGGCTAGCTTCCCTCCTCTGTGAATCTTTAACTTGATCATTCTTACCGACTTTATCTGCATCATGCTTCTTAAATTCACTGAGAAGATCTGAAGAATGAGCAAACAGCTTCTCCCTCAGAGCTCTCAGAGCCGACTCCTCCACTCTGCTAATCCTGGGACAGGAGATGAAAAAGCAACATTTTAACACACTGGTATAGAAGAAATACTTGGAGATTTTACTATATTTCTACTCTCTCTTTCTTAACTTATCAGTCTCCCAAGAGCTCAGTTCTTCAGGGAGAGCTCCTTTACTCTTCCCTGTTGTACACAAACAGGATGAGCATGGGGAATGCCGCTGTCCTTCCTGGTATGGGACAGTGGTTAGAGAAGTTCTGGAGAAAGATCACCTCTGTGGTAAAGTTATCTCATCACCCTGTGCTTCAATTTCCCCACCTGTAAAACAGTGATTAAAACGGTACCTATCTCTACCACACAGGATTATTGTGAAGATTATAAGATTTCATGTACGGCACTTAGAAGAAAGCCTGGCACATAGAAAGCACTCACCAAATAGTATCTGTTATCACAATTATTGTGCATTCCTTGTAATTTATTATCATGTGAAACAGAAGGCAAAATTTATGAATAACAAAATAACACTAGTTTAGTTTTTTCATTCTTATTGGGTCAATAGAACAATGCTGGGCACAGTACTTGGCCTAAAGCAAGTGCTCAATAAATATTTGCAGTTGAATGAACAAGAATATAAAAAGAGGTTTGGGGTGGTGGCTCATGCCTGTAATCCCAGCACTGTGGGAGGCCAAGGTGGGTGGATTCCTTGAGCCCAGGAGTTCGAGACCAGCCTTGGTAACATGGCAAAAACCCTCTCTACACAAAATACAAAAAAAAAAAAAAAAAAAAAACAGCCAGGCGTGGTGGCGCATCCCTGTAGTCCCAGCTATTCGTGGGGCTGAGGTGGGAGGATCACTTGAGCCCAGGAGGTAGAGGCTGCAGTGAGCCAAGATCGCATCACTGCACTGCAGTCTGGGTGACAAAGTGAGACCCTGTCTCAAAAAAAAAAAGAAAAGAATATAAAAAGAGATAAAAGGTAAGCGTACATTACTTGTAATATCTTACTGAGGAACCAATCATTCTATAAATAATGACCAGATAACCTATCTTTTCCAGTGTTAAAGGTTAAAAAAAATTAAATCATGTTTGATGAAAATCTTACTGCAGTTGAAGGCATTTAACATGACAGTCTTTAAGTGGGCTACATAGACCCTTGAAAGAATGTGAACCGGCTGGGCGCGGTGGCTCACGCCTGTAATCCCAGCACTTTGGGAGGCCGAGGCCGGTGGATCACCTGAGGTCGGGAGTTCGAGACCAGCCTGACCAACATGGAGAAACCCCGTCTCTACTAAAAATACAAAATTAGCGGGTGTGGTGGCACATGCCTATAATCCCAGCTACGAGGGAGGCTGAGGCAGGAGAATTGCTTGAACCTGGGAGGCGGAGGTTGCGGTGAGCCGAGATCGTGCCATTGCACTCCAGCCTGGGCAACAAGAGTGAAACTCTGTCTCAAAAAAAAATAAAAGTGTGAACCTAGCCTGGCATGGTGGCACATGCCTATAGTCCCAGCTATTTGGGAGGCTGAGGTGGGAAAATTACCTGAGCCTGGGAGGTCGAGATTGCAGTGAGCAAGATCGTGCCACTGCACTCCAGCCTGAACAACCAGAGTGAGACCCTGTCTCAAAAAAAAAAAAAAAAAGGTGTGAACCAGTTAGGCATGGTGGCTCATGCTTATAATCCCAGCACTTTGGGAGGCTGAAGTGGGAGGCTCACTTGAGGCCAGGAACTCAAGACCACCCTGGGCAACACAGCTAGGCTGGGTTTCTTTACCAAAAAATACTTTAAAATTAGCCAGGCGTGGTGGTGCATGCCTGTAATCTCAGTTACTTGGGAGACTATGGCAGGAGGATTGCTTGAGCCCAGGAATTTGAGGTTATGATCACGCTACTATACTCTGGCCTTGGTGACAGAGCAAGGCCCTGTCTCTACAAAAGGAAAAGAAAGTGTGAACCACCTAAAACTCACCCCAAATTTCACAGGTATGTGAGCATATGTGATATTTTGTAAACAGCTTGTTGTTTTATCAGAGGCTAACAGAAGCATGGGACTCCTAAAAAGTTTAAGAACCACTAGTTAGACAAAGCATTTAAGCTGCTCCTGGTAATCTGTAGTCATGGAGAGTTATGCAGGGATGGAGTAGGGCAATGCCCTTGAAAGCTATCTGGATGTAGAAGGCTTTCCTGTCCGTACGTCAAGCAACACTTAGTAAACACTTACTAAATGCAGAGCTCTACATGGATTATCTCATTCATCCCTCAACACTCATTGAAGAAGGAACGATAACATTTAAGTCCATTATGCCCATTACGGCCAGAGATAGTAATTAGGTCGAGGTCACATAGCTACCAAGGAGGGAGGCCAGATATCCAACTGGCTGTGATGGCTCCAAGCTGGCTCTGCTATTATTGTAAGAAGTGGATTGAAACAAAAAGTAAATGAATTCTGACTGAAGATTCCTCTAAGAAGAGCATGTTATCAGGCCAGGCATGGAGGCTCACACCTGTAATCCTAGCACTTTGGGAGCCCAAGGCAGGAGGATCACTTGAGCTCAGGAGTTTGAGACCAGCCTGGGCAGAATAGTGAGACTCTGTCTCTACAAAAAATTTTAAAAATTAGCTGGGTGTGGTGGCGCATGCCTGTAGTCCCAGGTGTCAGGTAGCTGAGGTGGGAGGATCTCTTAAGCCCAGCAGGTCGAGGCTGCAGTGACCTGTCATCATGCCACTGTACTCCAGCCTAGGTGACAGACCGAGACCCTGTCTCATTAAAAAAAAAAACAAAAAAAAAAAACCGTGTTTTCTTGGCTTTATGGACATTGAGACATCATCAATTATGGTTGCTCAGTGACATTTCCCTCCTTTTTTCTAAGTTCTCCACTGTGCTCCTACAGTTGAAGTCACTGGATAAGTGATAAATCAGGTGATGTTGTACTTATTTAATGCAATCAATGAAGGTTTCAAAGAGCTGAATGCTTTTTGACTATCTTATTGAAACACACTATTTCTAGGATTCTCTACAGTGACTCTTTTTGCAGAGACAACCCCTACATCCTATGGGATCACAGTTCTGTGCTCCAGGTACCAGGGCTCACCCCTGGAGATTCTAATTCGGTAGGGCTGGGTGAGGCTCAAATGGCTGACTTTTTATAAAGCTCCACAGATGATTTTGCTGCACAGTAGGTCTGACATTCACTTGGTGAGTTTTTATTTTTACATAATTCTTCTTTTTAAGTGAGGCTGGCCTATATTTAATAACTTGAGAATGATTTAAAATAATGTACTTTTATAGCACTCACACAAGGGTAAATGCTAAATACTAACATGTTCTCTATCCACCTGATTCATGCTAACTTTGCCTATCTTAATTTCTAGCTCTGTTAGGCTGAATATTTAAAGAAGTATGTTTAGTGGCACTAAAACTGTATCTGTTAGCATCTTATATACTCTGAGGCCATCTTTGCTGTGGGAGGCAATATTGCATAGACATTAAAAGTGTGGGTTCTGAAATAGAATTGCCTCGGTCAAGGACTACCTTCACTCAAGGACTAGCTGTGTGGCCACAGGTCAGCTGATTTAACCTTGGTTCTTTAATAATCTCCTCTACAAAACTGAAATTAATAACAATATCTGTTGCATAAATTCACTGTGAGACTACACATATAAATTCTTTATAACATTTTGTGGTGGTAATCTCTCAACTAAGAACTCAGAATCATCTCAGAAGCTACTATTTATTTATTTATTTATTTATTTATTTAATTTTTGAGACGGAGTCTCGCCTGTCACCCAAGCTGGAGTGCAGTGGCGTGATTTCGGCTCACTGCAACCTCTGCCTCCTGGGTTCCAGCGATTCTCCTGCTTCAGCCTCCCGAGTAGCTGGGATTACAGGTGTGTACCACCACGCCTGGCTAATTTTTTTGTATTTTTAGTAGAGACAGGGTTTCATCATGTTGGCCAGGCTGGTCTCAAACTCCTAACCTCAAATGACCCACCCGGCTTGGCCTCGCAAAGTGCTGGGATTACAGACGTGAGCCTCCATGCCCAGCCAAAAGCTACCATTCAAATAATATTATATGCTTCCTTCCAGAAAGAAAGGGGCCTCATTAACAAATATGTGCACCGAATTTC
>NW_012108141.1:1896759-1898121 GCF_000951045.1 Mandrillus leucophaeus
GAGCCGAGATCGTGCCATTGCACTCCAGCCTGGGCAACAAGAGTGAAACTCTGTCTCAAAAAAAAATAAAAGTGTGAACCTAGCCTGGCATGGTGGCACATGCCTATAGTCCCAGCTATTTGGGAGGCTGAGGTGGGAAAATTACCTGAGCCTGGGAGGTCGAGATTGCAGTGAGCAAGATCGTGCCACTGCACTCCAGCCTGAACAACCAGAGTGAGACCCTGTCTCAAAAAAAAAAAAAAAAAGGTGTGAACCAGTTAGGCATGGTGGCTCATGCTTATAATCCCAGCACTTTGGGAGGCTGAAGTGGGAGGCTCACTTGAGGCCAGGAACTCAAGACCACCCTGGGCAACACAGCTAGGCTGGGTTTCTTTACCAAAAAATACTTTAAAATTAGCCAGGCGTGGTGGTGCATGCCTGTAATCTCAGTTACTTGGGAGACTATGGCAGGAGGATTGCTTGAGCCCAGGAATTTGAGGTTATGATCACGCTACTATACTCTGGCCTTGGTGACAGAGCAAGGCCCTGTCTCTACAAAAGGAAAAGAAAGTGTGAACCACCTAAAACTCACCCCAAATTTCACAGGTATGTGAGCATATGTGATATTTTGTAAACAGCTTGTTGTTTTATCAGAGGCTAACAGAAGCATGGGACTCCTAAAAAGTTTAAGAACCACTAGTTAGACAAAGCATTTAAGCTGCTCCTGGTAATCTGTAGTCATGGAGAGTTATGCAGGGATGGAGTAGGGCAATGCCCTTGAAAGCTATCTGGATGTAGAAGGCTTTCCTGTCCGTACGTCAAGCAACACTTAGTAAACACTTACTAAATGCAGAGCTCTACATGGATTATCTCATTCATCCCTCAACACTCATTGAAGAAGGAACGATAACATTTAAGTCCATTATGCCCATTACGGCCAGAGATAGTAATTAGGTCGAGGTCACATAGCTACCAAGGAGGGAGGCCAGATATCCAACTGGCTGTGATGGCTCCAAGCTGGCTCTGCTATTATTGTGAGAAGTGGATTGAAACAAAAAGTAAATGAATTCTGACTGAAGATTCCTCTAAGAAGAGCATGTTATCAAGCCAGGCATGGAGGCTCACACCTGTAATCCTAGCACTTTGGGAGGCCAAGGCAGGAGGATCACTTGAGCTCAGGAGTTTGAGACCAGCCTGGGCAGAATAGTGAGACTCTGTCTCTACAAAAAAATTTAAAAATTAGCTGGGTGTGGTGGCGCATGCCTGTAGTCCCAGGTGTCAGGTAGCTGAGGTGGGAGGATCTCTTAAGCCCAGCAGGTCGAGGCTGCAGTGACCTGTCATCATGCCACTGTACTCCAGCCTAGGTGACAGACCGAGACCCTG
>NW_012108141.1:1899466-1902567 GCF_000951045.1 Mandrillus leucophaeus
TATGCTTCCTTCCAGAAAGAAAGGGGCCTCATTAACAAATATGTGCACCGAATTTCACCTGCCAAATCTCCAGACAGTGAAAGAACCTCTGGCTGTGGCTTGTAGGGGTAACACAAACCCGTTAAAGATGAGAGAAAATAGAAGAGTAACTTTAGAAACACTTAGTGGTTTAGTAAGCAGACTTTACCCAAGACGCAGCCATGGAGAATAATTTCTTCTTCTTTTTTTTTTTTTTTTGTTTTTTTGAGACAGTTTTGCTGTGTCACTCAGGCTGGAGTGCAGTGGCACAATCTTGGCTCACTGCAAACTCCACCTCCCAAGCTCAAGCCATCCTCCCCGCTCAGTCCCCCAAGTAGCTGGGACTACAAGAGCACGCCACCACATCAGGCTAATTTTTGTATTTACTGTAGAGATGGGGTTTTGCCATGTTGCCCAGGCTGGTCTGGAATTCCTGGGCTCAAACTATCCTCCTGCCTCAGTCTCCCAGAGTGCTGGGATTACAGGCATAAGCCACTGTGCCCCACTGAAAATAATTTCTACAGAAAAAAAATTTGTTGCTCCCATTAATGACGGGTAGGTAGAGCTATTAGGAGTGTGTGGAGGAGAAGGAAGAGACTCCTCTACTCTAATGTCTATCACATTAATAGAACGTCATGTGACATAGCCAAATTCTGAATTCTCACGTAGAATTTGGATAAATATAATGTTTGACACTTCATTCAAAGATTCTATAAACACTATAATTTTTTTCTGAAAACCACTCATTGAAAAGTCTTGCCTTTGCCTCATGGTGAGTGTGTTGGTCACCTTGTTAGCTTGATACTGCACGATATGTGGGGTCAGGGCTGGCCCCAGTTTGACATAGGCCCCTCTGTTGCTGCCAACTTCATAGTAGTTGGAGGCAGAAAAGATCGTTAATACCTACATCAAAACAGAAGAGAGAAAGGCATTCACATTCACTGAAGAAACCCTTACCCTCAATCCTATGTGGCCCAACTCAACTGCAGAGGCTGCCGTTTCTCCTAGTGCTCATCTGAGAAACCTTTCCTTCCTTCCTTCCTTCCTTCCTTCCTTCCTTCCTTCCTTCCTTCCTTCCTTGCTTCCTTGTCATCGATGCTAACAGGGCAAGAGTTGTGACCCAAGTCATAGAAATTTGAATTCCGATAGTTTCACAATGTATCTTCTTCACATTTTTATCCCAACTGAAAATAGCAGGGGTCATAGAAAACACCATATTTGCTTCAGCTTAGAGGGGAGCTGGGGCTGATAAACCAGGATGGCCATTGCAATGAGGAGGAAAATCAGTTCTGAGAGCTGATGTGGTGCCTTAAAGCAGAGTTTCCTACGGACGGTTGTGGCTCCTCAGATGCTGTATGAAAAAAGTTTTCACAGTCAATACCTTGGGAAATGCTAGATACTGTATCTCTTCCTGAAGATTTGCAGTGGTAGGAAACTAAAGGTTCTTAGAAGTCCTGCAATAAAGAAACTTGTACAGTATAACCTAGTGGTATTGGGAGAGACAAATATTGTAGGATTTGGAGATGTCCAAAGATCAGTCAGGATGTTAATTGTGCTCCTGAGAAGACAAAGGATGCTGAATCCCTGCCTGGGGAGCAGTGCAGAAATCCAATTACCCTGTAGGCTTTTTTGAGACATCTGACAGTGAGCCACATGACCTGAAGAATAGAGGTGTGGCTGGGAAAACACAGGCCTTGTATTTCCATTCATAAAACGGGACCATGTCACTCAGGCTATTGGTGGACAGTGGCCTCAATCAAACTTTGGGTATTAAAGAGGCTATAAGAGTCAAGGATAAACGACTGTAAAGGACGTAGTTGCTCTGAGCAAGTGGTCAAATAGACAAATAGAAGGTCTATAGGTTGTTAGAAACTGGGAGCCTTTGCTCATCCAGGCCTGAGCCCTTTGGACTACTTCGGTGACACACAAGTCTGTGCTGCTGCAGAGGGAGCACCCACCTTGCGGTTGTGACAGAATTCATAGCCTTCAGGTTTGCATTCGTGTGAACGGATCAGGAATCGCAGGTTGTATTTTTGTAGCAACTGTTGTGTCACATCAGGCCCAAAATAACAGCCTCCTCCTCGAATAGTGTTGGCCTTGCAGCCCTCTTGAGCCATGGGATCACTCCACAGGATATCTACAACCTGAGAAAACCAAGAGATGTTTTCCTTCCCCAAAACTAGATACATACTCATCCACAGGCATTCAAATGAAAAGAAGAGGAGGAGGAGGAGGAATAAAAATAAGTGAATAAATGTCCATGCAAGAAATATTTGTCATACATTTATATTTTGGACCTCTAAGGTTCCAGAATTTCATATTACTCACAAAATGAATGTGTGCATGTATACATATTCGTTGACAAGTATATACACACTTTCTTGAAAATAAATCTGATATGAAAGTTCAATATGTAAAACAGATGAAGTTGCCCTGCTAGAAGCTTTGATCATGGCCAGTAGTCTTCAGTCAGTGCCAATGCTCCAGACTCCTGGACGTTTGCCCTAAAGAGAAGGCGCAAGTCCAGGGACTGGCAAGAGAGTCTCTTGCATATTCACAAGATCCCAGATGTGGTCCTGGGAAAGCGCAATTGACATTTTATTTCTTAAAGTAGTTTAAGAATTTTTTTTTCTTTTTTACAAATTGCAGAGAGGGCCAGGCTGTAATCCCAGTACTTTGGGAGGCTGAGGTAGGTGGATCATTTGAGGTGAGGAGTTCAAGATCATCTTGGCCAACATGTGAAACCCCATCTTTACTAAAAATACAAAAAATGAGCCAGGCATGGCAGTGCAACACCTGTAATCCCAACTATTGGGGAGGCTGAGGCAGGAGAATCACTTGAACCCGGGAGAGGGAGGTTGCAGTGAGCCAAGATCGCACCACTGCTCTCCAGCCTGGGCGACAGAGTGAGATTCTACCTCAAACAAACAAACAAACAAATAAGTAATTGCAGAAGAGCTGAGCAATTTTTCTAACACTTCAGATTCTACCCTATTATTAATACTCAGGAAGACAGTAACTGCCAGTCATACACTACTCAGATGAAATAACTGAATAATTTTGGTTATTGACATTTAATACTT
>NW_012108141.1:1902747-1904829 GCF_000951045.1 Mandrillus leucophaeus
GATTTCACCATGTTGACCAGAGGCTGGTCTAGAACTCCTAACCTCAGATGATCCTTCCGCCTCGGCCTCCCAAAGTGCTGGGATTACAGGCATGAGCCACCACGCCCAGCCAACATTTAATGCTTCCTAAAAGTACTTTTGTAAAAGAAAACCTTCATCTGATTTGTAAATATCAAGACATTATCACTGAGTCAGTTTGCAAAAGGAAAGACCTACACTTTACAATTTCAATTCTAAATTGCTGTTGAAGCCCAGATCAATAACTCTGAGAGAACATAACCTAAATGCACCATCTCTTTTTCTGAGGCTTCTAGACTCAGAGTCAGTTGTAACTTCTCTTTCTCACTACCCTCCATCCAATCAATCAGCAAGTTCTGCTAATTTTAGCTCTTAAATAATTCTGAATTCATTTCTTTATTGGGTGAACTACATGAGATTGCCATTCTTATGGGTCAGAAATGGTTGAATACCAGCAAGTTCCTATAATTCTGTTAACAGTACTGCAGGCCAGGCACAGCGGCTCAGGCTGGGTGCAGTGGCTCACGTCTGTAATCCCAGCACTTTGGGAGGCCAAGGTGCGTGATTGCTTGAGCCTCAGGAGTTCAAGACCAGCCTGGGCAACATGGTGAAACGCTGTATCTTCAAAAAATACAAAAATTAGCCGGCCATGGTGGTGCACACCTGTAGTCCCAGCCATTGGGGAGGCTGAGGTAGGAAGATCATCTGAGCCTAGGAAGTACAGGCTGCAGTGAGTCATGATTACGCCACTGTACTCCAGCCTTAGCAACTGCAGTGACTTTGTCTCAAATTAAAAAAACAAAAAAAAAAAACAAGCTCACCGTAATCATCTCCCACCTGGATGGCTACAACAACCTTTTCAGGGCTCTCTCTGCCATAGTCTTCGTCAGTGAAGTCGGCTGCCTGAGCCATCTATTTTGGCAAGTAATGTTAGCACCTACTCAATATCCATTATCCTCTTCCTTCTTCCATACTGACAGAACTCTGGGTTTGGGATGGCAGGGTGCCTCGCTGCATACTACTTACTCTCCAAGTCTCCCCTGCAGCTAGGGGTGGCCATGTGACATAGTTCTAGAGATCTGGGGACAGCTCTTGCCTGGTAACAGAGAAGAGAAGCTGCTGCCTAGCCCTTTTGGCCTTGAACTATGGCAGCTATATTGCTGACACATTAAAAAAAAAAAAAACCACACACACAATAGCATCCAACAAATCATAGCTTATCTTCTTACCTATTGGTGCTCAATCACTAACCAAAGTATTATCAGGCAATAGAGCCTAACCGCCACACGTCCTCATCTTTTATAAAACTCTAAAACATGAGAGTCATTAGGCAAATACTAGTGTCCTTCTGGGGTATTGTAACTCCAGAGAGAGACAGAAAGAGGGGCCTCAAAACATACCCTGAGTTTCCATGGAAGGAAGGGGTTTGACCTGTTGGCAGCCACATGCTAGGAAGCAGCGCCTGGCCACGCTCACCTGCCTCCACTCCTCCTGAGTGGGCTTCTGCAACTCTCCGGCTTCAGAGTCTGCTTCTGAGGCAGAGCGGGAAGCCTCTTCTTTCTGTCCGGTCACCAGGAGGCCTGCTTGCTGCCGGCACCGCTCCAACTCCAGTTCCACCGAGCTCCGCACCTGCCGGGAGAGCTCCCGCCCGTCCAGGCAACCGCCGCAGGGGATGCTGGAGGACCTGTTGGTTTTGTGGGCCTTGTAGGAGCTGAGCCGAAGGGGTGAAGAGGGAAGAGAGCGGCTTTGTGGGAGAAACCATGGGATGGGTTCTTGTGCAGAGCTCTTCCGGTTGGCTTTTCCCTTCTCCTCCATCTGCTTCTCTTTCTTCCGTCTCGTTTTGCACCTCATGGTGGAAACTATCTAAATATGCCAGAAAGAGATACAGATGCTGGAATGAAACTGTAGGCCCAGTCCTGTGTGGTGGCTCACTCCTGTAATCCTAGAACTTTGGGAGACTGAGCCCGGCGGATCACTCAAGCCCAGGAGTTCAAGACCAGCCTGAGCAACATGGCAAGACCCTGTCTCTAGAAAAAATACAAAAAATGAACTGGTCATGGCGGC
>NW_012108141.1:1905549-1907892 GCF_000951045.1 Mandrillus leucophaeus
AGGAAGGAAGGAAGGAAGGAAGGAAGGAACTGGAGGCCCTTTGAGAGTACCGCTTTGACACCCAGATGAGTCCTAAACACTGGTGCCCACAGACAAGTGCTGGTCTGTTCACTGTTTGTTGCTGGCTGAGGACAAGGTAAGTGCAGCACTGAGAGTAAGTCTGAGAAACATTTATAGCAATATGATATTGTCACGACAGTTAAGCACATGATCAGCGGGCTTGTATCTCTTATTTGTATTTCCTTTTTCTTTTTTTTTTTTTAACTTTTATTTTAGGTTTGGGGGTACATGCGAAGGTTGGTTACGTAGGTACCCACATGTCATGGGGAATTGTTGTACATATTATTTCATCATTTTTCTAATAATTCACATTTATTGTATTTTACAAAAGTACTGATCTGCAACAAATTGGAAGTTTATAAAACCTGGTCCTTCACATATAATTTGAGAAACACTAACCTAGGTCATCATTTCTGTCTAGGAGACCAGTGATTTTTTTTAGACAAGGATAGGAAAGGGCAACTCTCTCTCAGGCCAGTCCTCATTGACTTTCCTGTCATTCCACAGATGCTAAAACAAAGAAAAAGAATCAAAGTATATGGGTGAGAATTAGGAAGAGGAAAAACTTGACTCTTGCTGCAGAGGAGGCAGCACTTAATGGTACTTTAGAGGAAGTGCTCTTGTACCCATTACCTTACCTGTTGGGGAAGGACAGGGGAGGGGAGGGAACTCCTCTTTTCAGCCTGGACCTAATCAGAAAGACACTCCTTGCCACAGGGGATTGAATAGTCCCTCTCACTTGCGATCATCATGACACTGGAGCTGGGTTGAGGACATAAGTGGCATGAATTCTGATCACGGGAAAGAGAGGGGTCAGGCCACAAAGTAGATTGGAGCAGCGAGCAGAGAGAGCAGCCATTCCTGGCGTTCCTGAGTGCTACGGTGAACCCCGAGGGGGAAGACTTCCATGGGATATCCACAACAAAGGGCTTGTTCACAAAGGGAACTCTGTGTGAGCTCATAGCCAAAGAACAAGAATTTTCTGCAAATAGATCTACGGACTGTGATACAAGAAAGTCATGTCCCAGTGTGGACTGGCTTAGGGCAAGAACAAAGAAGGACACCCAGAGAGGGGCAGCAGAGCTGACTGATGTTTGAAGGACAGTCCAGAGTGAAGAGAATAGAACAGAGCTATTCTCTGATATTGGACAAGCGTTAATCACTTTCTAAGCAGCTCCAGTCTTGGACATAGTACAAATCCACAAAATGTAAACCAACTCATAACCACCTCCTCGCTCCTTGTTGGCACACAGTGAGGGCCAGTCCGCCAGTCCCACCTCTTCCGACTCTCAAGTATTTTATTATTATTATTATTTTAGATGGAGTGTCGCTCTGTCACCGGGCTGGAGTGCAGTGGCGCGATCTTGGTTCGCTGCATCCTCTCCCTCCCAGGTTCAAGTGATTCTTCTGCCTCAGACTCCCAAGTAGCTGGGGCTATAGGTGCGTGTCACCAAGCCCAGCTAATTTTTGTATTTTTAGTAGAGACGGGGGTTTCACCATGTTGGCCAGGATGGTCTCTATCTCTTGACCTTGTGATCTGCCCTCCTCGGCCTCCCAAAGTGCTGGGATTACAGGTATGAACCACCGTGCCTGGCCCAGGTAATTTTATTTTAAGGATTTTATTATCTGCTTCAAGCAGCATCCCTAACTTAAGGAGATTAATAGTGTTATTATGTTTTCAGTCTTTTCCAAATAGGCGCTGTTCTGGGCACTTTCTGTAAATTAGTTGATTAACCCTCATACCAATCCTATAAGATAGCGTCTTTTATAGTACAGATAAGAAAACTGAGGCACAAAATACTAAGACTCTTCCAGGACTGAATCCAGATAGTCTGCCTCTGGAGCCCATACCTCTCTGTACTTCTCTCCCAAGTAGTCCTTGGACTGTCTTATTTGCTGCATCACCCTCTCTCCAGACCTTGGCAAACCAAACACTGGGAAGTTAGCTTTTTGCTAAGCCACAGAAAATAAACTTTTCTTTAGCATTCTTTCCTAGAGTTCCTTCTTCTCTGTTTACAAAATTAAACATGATTCTTCCCATGAGATAATTTGCTGTACTGTGGCTTGCTGTCTCTGCCTCCAGACATACAAGCAGCTGGTCAGAACGTTTGAGTTGAAAGTTTGTGAGAAACATCAAGGTACAACTGATGGCTAAGTGTGGCCGCTCATGCCTATAATCCCAACACTTTGGGAGGCCAAAGTGGGAGGATTACTTGAGCCCAGGAATTCAAGACCAGCCTGGGAAACATAGTGAGACCCCATCTCTACAAATAAACTTTTTTT
>NW_012108141.1:1908447-1910818 GCF_000951045.1 Mandrillus leucophaeus
AAAAAATTAGCCAAGCATGATTGTGTGTGACTGTAGTCCCAGCTACTCAGGAGGCTGAGGCTGGAGAATTGCCTGAGCCCAGGAGGTCAAGGCTGCAGTGAGCCGTGATCGTGGCATCACACTCCAGCCTGGGTGACAGAGTGAGACCCTGTCTCAAAAACAAACAAACAGAAAAAGATAAACAGATGTGTAAGTGAAAACACTGAGTTTGGGTGTACAGGGACACACAGAAGTTTCTAGTTGCCAAACCACAAGAAGTCATATCCTTACTTGCTAAATAGTATCTAAGTCTAGAAACCACACATTAGGGTGGCAGAGTAACAAGAAACCTGAGTCTCTGGACAACTTCATAGAACCAAACTGCCATTTCAGCCAACAATCGCCTATTCCAGGATTCAAACCCAGGTCTGTCTGACTCTAAAGCCATATTCTTTCATTTCATATACGTCTCATATACATAGACTTTCATATCCATATCCATTAGAATTGCCCAAAGTTGAAGTAGACTGATTGTGTGGTGATGAGTTCCCTGTCTTTGGAACTTCCCAGGAAAATGTTGTTATGGATGTTGTAGCAGCATTTCCTGTGTGGGATGAGTCAAGTTTAAGAGTTAAGTGAAAGAAAATAAAACCTTTGCTTTCTAGGTTTTCATTTCCAAAATGAAATGGGAAATATAAATCTATTGTTATTGGTAAATCATACATTCTGTCTCACACTCTTCCACTGCCAACCGCAACGCATTCTGGTTATTGTGTGTTCCTTTAAGGCAGGCACCATCTCTGTTTCATCTTTTTATCTCCCTAACACTTTCTTTGCACATAGTAAGCACTCAAAACATACTTGTTGAGTTTAACTGAAATTGATCTTCATCTTTTTTTCTACCAACTAGCACGCTCTCTGAATGTAGCAGTAGGCACTAAATAACATATTTCTTGACTTTAATTGAAGGTAATATGAATTATTTGGGAAACGTAGGCTCTTTAGGTGACAATGATTGAGAGGTAGTGTTTAGAATTATCTAGATCCAATGGCAGATAACACGGCACTGGTTGCTACTCCCCACTAGCATGTACATGGTAGACATGACAAAGCGACTGCAGCACACTTGCCCCCTAGCCCAACTGCAGATTCTCAATCTTATTATTTTTTTTTTTTTAGAAATAGGTTCTCGCTGTGTCCCTGCAAGATGGAGTGCAATGGCAATCAGAGCTCACTGCAGCCTCCCAAGTAGCTAGGACTACAGGGCCATGCCACCACTCCCAGCTAAGTTTTTAATTTTTTTGTAGAGACAGGGGTTTGCTATGTTGCCCAGACTCATCTCCAACTCCTGGTCTCAAGCAATCTTCCTGTCTTCTAAAGTGCTGAGATTATAGGTATGAGCCACTGTGCCCAGCCTCCATACTCTTAACAGCCTCCACACTCAGCCATAATGAGTTGACTGCAGTCAGCATGTGAGACAACATTTACGTTGGCAATGAGACTGGGCATTATGGTGAAATTTGTATTATTTCATTAACCACTACCTTGTTCCTCTCTATTTTGTCCAAAAGCTCCAGATCAGTTATGTCTGACACCCCACCATGAAGAATTAGAACTTTCTCATCTATCAGAGTGGCCAGTGGAAGCCAACAGAAAACATCTTGCAGGGTTCTTAGTATTTCCTTCCCATGTATCTGGAAAAAATGATATGAACAAAATGTCATCAAATAATTCACTCAACTTATCTGAACTAAGAGAAACTTTTGTCTTTAAAGGCAGCGCACCTTGTATTTGTTCATCACTTCCTTGGTGAAGCCATATCTAGATTTAGAAGCACAAATAGATATTAGAGTAAATTCGGTGACAATAATCAGGGCATAATCACATTTTCAGAAGAATGCATATTCTGGGTATATGTACTTAAATACATAGAAAAGGGACTGAGGAATAATCACCAAAATGTTTACAATTATATCATTATCCCTGGGTAGATAAATTATGTGATATTTTAATTTTCTTCCTTTTGCTTATCTGTATTTCCTACTTGACTATCATGAATCCCTATTGTTTATATGATAGAGTATGTGTATGCAAAAACAAATTCAATGGTTTCATTGGAATAGTAAAATAATGTGTAAATTAAAAAAAAAAAAATCTGGGCCAGGCACGGTGACTCACGCCTGTAGTCCCAGCACTTTTGGAGGCTGAGGTGGGTGGATCATGAGGTCAGGAGATCGAGACCATCCTGGCTAACACGGTGAAACCCCGTCTCTCCTACAAATACAAAAAATTAGCTGGGTGTGGTGGCAGGCGCCTGTAGTCCCAGCTATTCGGGGCGCTGAGGCAGAAGAATGTTGTGAACCAGGAGGCGGAGCTTGCAGTGAGCTGAGAT
>NW_012108141.1:1911748-1912969 GCF_000951045.1 Mandrillus leucophaeus
TTTTTTTAATGTTATATATTGTGTATTCTGCTTTTTTAAAAAATTGGAAAACTAGTTTTAAAGTCATTTAACAAATAAGAAGTTCTGGAGAAATAACGTTTTACAATCACAACAAACAAACATCAACTACCCAAGCATGTTTTGACTTGTACCGTAAGTTCACCATATGGTCCTCATGGTTTCCTCTGTTAAGATGGAACTCTTTGGGGTAAACCAGCATGAAGGCGAAAAGAATCATCAGGATCTCTACTGAATCTTTGCCTCGATCCACAAAGTCACCGTTGAACACATAGGACCGTTCTGGTGATGGGAGGCCATTCTTTTCAACAAGGAGACCCGTCAAAGAATGAATGAGAGGAAGGAAATAGGAAATTAGGTTAAAACCAATAGGCATTTGACAATCACATCTAACACCAATTCTCTGCTTTCTAGGTCTCCTCAAGCATGAAACATCAGTAAATGATGGAAATAACTTCTATTGATCTTATATTTCCTTTCCAGAGTTGCTAAGGTTAGACAAAGCCTGAGTGTTGCCATGTGGCGTGGAGCAAAGGGCACCAAACTTGTGATGCGAAGGCCAGTTTTAAGTTCTGGCCACACTATCTTTAACTAGAAATAATAATGCCTGCCATAGATTTCTCAGGATTAAACAAGATAATGCATTGGAAAATGCTTTGGGAAATGTAATATGTGTAGAAAGTAATATTCCGTTAAAAAAAAAAAATTATACTCGCCGGGCGCGGTGGCTCATGCCTGTAATCCCAGCACTTTGGGAGGCTGAGGTGGGCGGATCACGAGGTCAGGTGTTCGAGACCAGCCTGGCCAGCATGATGAAACCCCGTCTCGACTAAAGATACAAAAAAAATTAGCCAGGCGTGGTGGCACGTGCCTGTAATCCCAGCTACTTGGGAGGCTGAGGCAGGAGAATCGCTTGAACCTGGGAGGTGGAGTTCACAGTGAACTGAGATCGTGGCATTGCACTCCAGCCTGGGTGACAGGGTGAGACTCTGCCTCAAAAAAAAGGAAAAAAAAAAAAAATTATACTCATCTCCCTTGTTATATGTTCTACACATTATAACTAAAATATATATGAAAATAGCTTTTGGTTGTTTTGATAATAATCAGTTTTCTTTATGTGGAAGAAAGAAAATCAGTTGCTGAATAGTTATTTATTTTTTTCTGTTTTAAGAGACAGGGCCTCACTATGTTGCCCAGGCTGAC
>NW_012108141.1:1914924-1915732 GCF_000951045.1 Mandrillus leucophaeus
TGCAAACCTAGATGACAACTGGAGAGATTTTGTCCATGTTAAAATAGGAAGCAGCTACTCACTTATGAGCCAGTGTTAGAAGATTTTTCAGGAGACTTTTAAAGCAAAATCTAGACCTTAATATAAAATCCTACAAATTTCAAATGTTGAAATACCATTTTTAAAAGTTTATGAACATTGCAAGGCAAGCAAGACCTATCTGCAGGCTGCAGGTGCCCCCAGCAGTGCCAGTTACAATCCCTCATATACTGGAGCCTCCCTCCACTAGGTTAAGGTGTGGCACGTCAGTCTACAGTGGATGTTAAAAACCACTGGAAACATAAGATGGGGAAAACAGTCATTAACAGGACTTCTTTCCAGGAGAGGAATGTGTGTGGATGGGAGGAATAATTTGCTAGTCATCGGGACTTTCTCAAGTACCATTAAATAAACCATCTTCTAACAAGGAGGGTCTGGTTATTTGCAGAGATTTTGTTTTGAATGAAGAACATGAGTTTGAGTCAATATGAATTGCTTGGGAAAATAAAGCAGAGGCTGGGCCCTGAGCTCCGTGGTCCCCTTCACTGTACCATCACCTCTTCTTTAAGTACATGTGGAGTGAATATGCAAATCATGAATCTGAAGGGGTTAAACTTGGCTTATCATCACATCTCCCTGCAGCCCCTCCTCTCGCATCCCCACACAGGGAGAGCGCTCTTGTTTGTGTCTAGCACGGAAAGCCGCTTCTGACCGGCTCTTACCACACACTGTGATCTCCTCGCTGTAACAGGTTGAGACCCGGTTGATGTTTGGCAGCTGCACCAGATGT
>NW_012108141.1:1915782-1922807 GCF_000951045.1 Mandrillus leucophaeus
GTGGTCCTCTTCGCTGCACCATCACCTCTTCTTTAAGTACATGTGGAGTGAATATGCAAATCTTGAATCTGAAGGGGTTAAACTTGGCTTATCATCACATCTCCCTGCAGCCACTCCTCTCGCATCCCCACACAGGGAGAGCGTTCTTGTTTGTGTCTAGCACGGAAAGCCACTTCTGACCGGCTCTTACCACACACTGTGATCTCCTCGCTGTAACAGGTTGAGACCCGGTTGATGTTTGGCAGCTGCACCAGATGTTTCTTGGTTTCATACAAAAGGTTCAAGACGTAGCGAGCATGGAGCTGCTACTGGGAGGAAGCGGAGGGAGGGAAGAAAAACACACTGATATTCGTGAAGGAAAATGGTCCTTCCCTTTACTGCTTAACAACCCCAATCACCCAAGACCCCAAAAGTAACCCCAGTAAACGGCTCCTGAGACTATGCACGGATTCTTCCTTTTTCACCCAACTTCTGCCCTTGTTTCTGCTTTTCATCATCCCCACTTGTTCCTTCTGCAAATATTGAGCTACTTTTCTCTTTCCTGTCTACTCTATTAAACCCTTCCTTGCCTTTAGCATGGGAGGACCATGTGATTGTCTCAGTAAAGTATGACTAAGTGCAGGTGTGTTGATGGTACTGACTGATCCTGTCATTACTGGAATATATCTGCTCAGCTCCTCCTGCAATGAGTTACATTCATGTGGAAGAGGGGAAGGATTGAATTCTGACATAGAGCCAGAAACTGACTCTCTCTCACCACGTCTACCGTACCATCAGAGTTCCAAGCCACTATCGTCTTTCGCCTGGACCACTGCAGTAGTCTCTTGACTGGTCTCCCTGCTTTGGCCCTGGCCACCTACACTGTCTTAACACAGCAACCAGAATGATTATTTTAAAAAACAAGTCAGGGCTAGGGATGGTGGCTCACGCCTGTAATCCTAGCATTTTGGGAGGCTGAAGTGGGGAGATCACAAGGTCAGGAGATCGAGACCATCCTGGCTAACACAGTGAAACTCCATCTCTACTAAAAATATAAAAATATTAGATGGGCATGGTGGCGGGCACCTGTAGTCCCAGCTACTTGGGAGGCTGAAGCAGGAGAGTCGCTTGAACCCAGGAAGCGGAGGTTACAGTGAACTGATATTGCACCACTACACTCCAGACTGGCTACAGAGCGAGACTCCGTCTCAAGAAAACAAAACAAAAGAAAAAAACAAGTCAGATTATGTCATTCCTATGTCTGCTGTCTCCTTGTCTTTTTCAGAAGAATAAAAGTCCACCCCCCTCACCTCCATTACTCTTCCCCTGGCTCCGTCTTCTCCAGCCACAGTGGCCTCCTGAAGTTCTTGAATAGTCCAGGCAAGTTTCTGCTTCGAGGATTTTCCATGTGTTCCTCCCTCTGCCTGGAATGCTCTTTCCCCCACGCATTCCTCACCACCTTAGATCTTTGCTCAGAAATCACCTTCCCAGACAACTCTATAGAACTGCTATTTCTTCCACCCACAACTTAGTTTGTTCTTTTCCATAGCTCTCATCACCTTCTAATATACAGCATAATTGTCTTATTTATTGTTCATTGTCTGCCTCCCCGATGGATTGCCAGCCCCATAAGGGCAGAGATTTTATCTGTTTTGTTCACTGCTGTATCCTCAGAGCCCAGAGCAGTGTGGGGCACAAAGCAGTGCTCAGTAGTTACGTGTGGGATGAATGAACACTAAGAGATTATATGATTAGGAAGAAAAGCTGTCAGTCTTCAGAACTGGCTGATTGACCGCAAGGTCCTGGCTAAGCACAGCAGGGGTAGAATCTCTCTAGTGGACACATGACATGAACATCCTAAATCTGGGGCCATTCTTTCTGTGCTGGGTTTGGTCTCCCTTTACACATTGCATGGAGTTGGTTCTGACCCAAGTTCCCCAGGTGAGCTTACTTGTTTCAGTCTGAATGCTTCTATCAGGGCAGTTGCATGGTCAGGCAGCAGCGGGAAGGAGAGGCGTGGCCCCGTGTAACTGTCGGGTACCTCTATGGACTCATAGTCACTGCATTTCTCCATCTCAGAGTCCTGGGCGAATCTGTCCTCAGTGAACATGTGGGTCAGGAATTCCCCTAGTCCCGATACAAAAGGTGAATCAGCTTATGATCATCTGATCATGCAGTCTGCGGGCACTATAGAATAGTCCTTGGCTGGGCACGGTGGCTAACACCTCTAATCCCAGAACTTTGCGGGGCCGAGGAAGGAGGATTGCTTGAGCCCAGGAGTTTGAGAACGGCCTAGGCAACATAGGGAAACTGTCTCTACAAAAAAATTTTAAAAATTTAGCCAGCCATGGTGTCGCACACCTGTAGGTCCAGCTACTCAAGAGGCTGAGATGGGAGGATCACTTGAGCCTGGGATGCAGAGGTTGCAGTGAGCTGAGATGACACCACTGCACTCCACCCTGGGCGATGGAGTAAGACCCTGTCTCAAAAAAAAAAAAAAAAAAAAAGTCCTTCCCTGGGCTGTTGAAGCAGGACATGGTTAATCTGGCTTCAGCTTCAGCTCCAGCACAGAAGAGGAAAAAGGGAGGAGAAAGTGACAACAGACTAGCATGGGCAGGAGGAAAAAGTCATGCTTTCTACTTTTATTCTAAGAGATCAAGATTTGTCAGACTTAGAGAGTACAGAAATTTAGGGACCTGGATTTGCAAGCAGAAGGAAAGGGGAAAGCCAGGGTGGAAAAATCATTCACAAGCATTTATATTGCATTTAGTGAGTGCAACAGGTGCATCAGAACTGGCAGTGCCTTCCAGCAGCTTCCAGCTGCCAGCATCTGCGTCTCTCGACTGAGGGCATATTTCCTGGATCCGGGTGGCAGGCCAGAAATGCTATGGAATTAACAACCTCCTGGCTGGGCCCAGAGGTTCACACTTGTAATACCAGCACTTTGGGAGGCCGAGGCAGGTGGATTGCTTGAGGCCAGGAGTTCAAGACCAGTCTGGTTAACATGGTGAAACCCTGTCTCTACTAAACATACTAAAAATTAGCCAGGTGTGTTGGCGCACACCTGTAATCCCAGCTACTCGGGTGTCTGAAGTTCAATCACTTGAACCTAGGAGGTAGAGGTTGCAGTGAGCCAAGATCGTGCCACTGCACTCCAGCCTGGGTGACAGAGCGAGACTCCTTGTCTCAAAAAGGAAAAGAAAAGAGAAGGCCTCCTATTCTTCCCTCCCACCTCCCCAGCTGCTTTCAACCAATGATTCCCTGGAGTTGACACAGAAAAAGTCCAGTTCCCTCTGCCTGCAGTGGGGATAATTCTGAGGCTTGTGTTTTGCACTATTTCCCAGGCACACTGAGTTGTTGGACTGGCTGCCGTTCCTTTCCTGAATCCCTTCCCCACTCCCTCCCACCCCCAGAGTTTCTTGAACTTAATAAATGAACTCCTTGCACTCAAATTCTTCTCTCCAGGTGTGTGTTTAGGAGAACCCGGCATGAAACCCCAGCCTCTTACTTGTCAGTCCCTTGCTTATTCCCTGGCTGTCATCAGATTCACGGTTTCAGTCCCTGGGCATCCCCCACCTCACCCTGCAATCTGTGGCCTTGGGACAGGAGGACATGACATGTGGCAGTTCATACTCACTCTGGTTGTGGCTGCTGGGGATGAAGTGATCCATGAGATAGCTGAAGAAGTCATGGAGCTGCAGAAGAAGCCAAGGAGACGTGGCTTTAGAGGCGAGGGAAAAGAGAACCCACAAGTGGTCCGGTTGGCCTCACCTTCGGAGCACCCAAGCCCTGCTGCCCAAGGGCTGAAAGGCAGAGCAGGAGGTGGCTCTGTCCCACATCTCTTTGTACCTTGACTTGGTCTTGCTGCCCAGCATATTCTATAGATTGGAAGATGCTCCAGGTGCAACGCCGCCTCATCTCCAGGCGGGCCACGTAGCGCCGGTACCATCTCTGGATCAGGGCTGCTGCCTTGAAGGCTACAACACCGATGGAGAAGCAAGCCTGTGAGCTGGGACTCCCTGGGCCAGGGGTTTGGGGGTAGGGAGAGGAAGCTGCTCAGCCCTCTCCCATTGTATATGTGAGGACAAGATGGAGCGGAAGCACTACCCATTGAGGCCCATAAGAAGTATCTCCCTTTCTGCTGGTAATAGTGTTTTTCCCCATTTCCAGCCCCTCCCCTTCATTCCTGCCTGATGGTTATACTAATATCACTGTAGGTTTATTAGAATTCCCATGTCTTGATGAAAACATTTCTGGGTAGGGATGAAAAGGTTGGACTGCCAGGATTCCTAGAAGGAGATGTAAACTCTTCTGCAAGGATGCAGCATCCCTGACAGGTTATAATGCGGGGATGGGGTGGACATTTTGATATTGTGACAATAGACTGGATGTCAGGACAAGCTCTGTGGTTTCAGGCAACTCATCTGGGGCCTCAATGTCCTCATCTGGAAAAGGGGTGGGACCAGATGAAGACTGGGAAAAAGAAACAATAGACAGATATGCAAATGAATGCATCCTATGATGTCAGGGGGCAGCAAGCGTTTCCCAGCTCCCATGCTTGCCACCCCCAGTTCCGTAATATCCCTGCAGGCTTTAAGCACCCCCATCATAAGATAGCACTGACCATGCAGTCCCCCACATGCCCACTGGGCCTCTCATTTTTGCCAGGACCTGTGCCAGGTGACCAGGTAGGGCAGGTTAGGGTGTAGAGTTTTGTTCTTTATATAAGGTTTAGGACCTGTGGTCAAGTATCGTTGTCAGAGAAGGGAACAGCTGTCCACATAACTAGATTCTTTTTAAGCTCCAAGGCCTAGATACGTTGCTGGTGATGAATGGACTATTTGTGGATAAAGCTGGATTAGACACCCTGCAGGCTGACTCAGGTCAACCTCATAAATAGTAGACAGATTGATTTAATATATTTAGTTTGCATTAGAGAGATAATAGAATTCTTGCTGATTTTCCTAAGAGGAAAGATGATGGTGACGTGGCAAAAGAGAAGCTGGGAGGAACTTAAACAAAGCTAAACTTGATTTCCTATGAAAACAAAATTCATACTACTAGTATTTCTCAAAGGCACTCGCTAAATAATAAAAGATGAGGTTGAACCCCACTGACTGACTTACGTAAAACCATGTTCAGAATAGTGAATGAGGCCGGGCGCGGTGGCTCAAACCTATAATCCCAGCACTTTGGGAGGCTGAGGCTGGTGGATCACCTGAAGTGAGGAGTTCGAGACCAGCCTGGCCAACATGGTGAAACCTCATCTCTACTAAAAATACAAAAATTAGCTGGGCATGGTGCAGGCATCTGTAATCCCAGCTACTTGGGAGCCTGAGGCAGGAGAATCGTTTGAACCTGGGAGGCAGAGATTGCAGTGATCCGAGATTGCACCACTGCACTCTAGCCTGGGTTAGAGACTCTGACACACACACACACACACACACACACACACACACACACACAAAAGAGAATAGTGAATGAGAGGCCCAGGGCTGGTGCCACAGATTCTTTAGAGATTCCTGGTAAACATGCAGGTTGCTACACCTCACCCTGGACCTGCAACATCAGAATCTCTACAGGTGGAATCCAGGAAGGAATCTGAAGGTTTAACAAGCTCCGTACTTAATTCTTTCCTGTGCTAAAGTTAAGGACCACTGAGGAAGATCATGGACATCAATGTTGTCTGCTAACGCCTTGCCCTGAGCATTCTAAGGCCAGTGTTGCCAATGATGAGACATACGTATTATATGCTCAGTCTTGCTTTGGCTACTCAGGCAGCAGAAGTGGGCAACACCTTTCATTCTCCCTCTTCTTTTCTTCCTCCCAGTTGGTTGTCTGGTAGGGTGTGGCGGGGAGCTGGCTTGCTTTTAATTGAGATGGGCTCTGGATCTTTTAAAATCCTTTAACCCATTATGTATTTTTAATAGCACAATGCAAAAATGTATAGGCCCTTCTTACTTGGGCCATGTATAAACTAAATTATTAGGGTACAAATTACAAATACACCTGGGCTGTAAAAACTCTACATGTAACAACACTGTGAGAAAATTGTGAACCAAGGCAATGTACAGTAGGGTGTGGGAGAACAGATAAATTATTTAAGAAAAATAGAACAGAGAATTTTTTTGATGGTTACCCTCTTATTTTTATCATCTTGTCAAGAATATTTATGTCTCTATATACAACACTGATTTAAAGGGAAAAAAATGATGCCTTTAGGAAGAAGTACCTTTCTCTAATGGAAGTATAAGCTTGCCAAAAGGTAACCAATAAAAAATTAATGAATTATGACATTCCTTTAAGGAAAATAGCCTAATACGGACTTCCAATAAGAAACGGCATGCTTACGCAGATGTAGGACTCCCTCACACTCCAACACATTAAAAAAGCTGCATAAAATAAGCTAAATTTCTTTTTAACTGACAGTTGAAATCAAAAGCATTGAAGGGAGATGTCTGGGTGCCAGAAATGAAGACAGAACCCATAACCAAAGGCAGTTACAGGCACTGAAGTCAGGCAGGCCCCAGGGGAATCTTGGCAACACACATGTCTCAGGAGCTGGGGGTTTAACACCCATATGGGGATGGGAGTGAGTTCTTGGGTTCTGTGCATGGCAGGGAGTGGTAAATGGACTGTCTGTGAAAAGGCAGGAGCTGGGGAAGTTTCTGTACCTTGCGCGATCTAATAAATCTCTGCCTACCAGCCCCTGTGGTAGCAGGAGGTAAGCTGACCTAGAACTCAGTGAGATAGGAAGTCTCAACCTGTGGCGTGTGTGGGTTGAATTCATGTTATTCACAAGATAAGGAAATCCTGAGCTGAAGCTAATTCCAAAATTGGTCCAAACAAATGACAAACTGGGAAAAAATGTTTGCAATTTATATCGAAGTTTATATCCCTACCATATTAGAAATGGTTTCACTCGGTCACCCAGGCTGGAGTGCAGTGACATGATCATAGCTCACTGCAGGCTTGAACTCCTGTGCTCAAGCAATCCTCCCACCTCAGGCTCCCAAGTATCTAGGACTGCAGGTGCTCACCACCAC
>NW_012108141.1:1923107-1931628 GCF_000951045.1 Mandrillus leucophaeus
GTGGTTCACACCTGTAATCCCAGCACTTTGGGAGGCCGAGGCAGGTGGACCACCTGAGGTCAGGTGTTCAAGATCAGCCTGGTCAATATGGTGAAACCCCGTCTCTATTAAAAACAAAACACAAAAATTAGCCAGGCATGGTGGCGAGCGCCTGTAATCCCAGCTACTCAGGAGGCTGAGGCAGGAGAATTGCTTGAACCCAGGAGGTGGAGGTTGCAGTGAGTAGAGATCGTGCCACTGCACTCCAGCCTGGGCAACAGAGAAAGACTCCGTCTCAAATTTATTTATTTATTTATTTATTTTAGAGATGGTATCTTGCTGTGTCGCCCAGGCTGCTTTCAAACCCCTGGGCCCAAGTGAGATTCTCTCATCTCAGCCTCCTAAAGGGCTGGGATTACAGGTGTGACCCACAACTCCTGGCCTATTGTTTTTAAAAAATTGTTAGATTAGCCACTAGAGGGAGCTCATGCTTCCTTCTTCCCACCTCATGACCTTTGGACATGCTCTACCCTCTGCCTGGAATGTGTTTCATCCCCTCTTTGCCCAACCTTATTTCATTCATTTGTACTTGGGTAGTTTGGGATCAACCCCAATGGACAACACTAACTCCCTGAGCAAATTTTAATTCTGTCAAATATACTTCAACTGGACATTTTGGTGGGCATGTCACAAGAAGGAGAAGCTGACCTCTAAGAGTTAGCCTGAGGAGAAATGTAAGGGTTTTCTGCTTCTACCCTGAGAACCCCCAACCCTCTCCATGCAATATGGGCTTTGCGGTACCCACAGCTGGTTTGGAAAGTGGGAAACACTTACTTCTCTCTGCATTCTGGAAAGCAGAATGATGTCGGGTGGAGGTGCCGCTTCCCATAGTTGAAGCGCAATGCTCCTGCAGGACGCAGCAGATCCAGAGGACAGTGAGCTGTTTGCTGACAAAAAGAAGAGAGAATCTGTAATAGGAGATTCAGGCAGAGTATTAAATCGGGTGGGCCAAATTGTCTATGAATCATGTGAGATCATCCTCCCCACCTCTCCAGTCTCAGTGCATAAGACGTTCCTCCCCTGAGAGTTCCCTCCATTTGTCATTCCCTAGGTCTCCCGTTTTCACCCTTTCCACTGCCTTTTCTTTTCAGTCTGGAAACATACTGAAATCTCTTATTCTGCATTCTCAAAGCAATTCATCTGCCACCTCCTCCTCTCTTGACCTCCTATATTCCTCTGTCACCCAACCTCTCTTCTCTTCTCATCCAGATTTATCTCAAGGGTAGACTACAGATTTTCTCTTTACTTCCCCTCAAAATCACCCCTTTCATCCTCACTGTTGATCAAAGCCTTTCCTGATGTCTCTAATGCCTTCATCTTTTCAGTCGTTACCTTGCCGGAACAGCAAGGCCATTTGTCTCCATAGGCCACACCTTTCTTTCTTTTTTTTTTTTTTTTTGAGATGGAGTCTCTCTCTGTCGCCCAGGCTGGAGTGGCGCGATCTTGGCTCACTGCAAGCTCTGCCTCCCGGGTTCATGCCATTCTCCCCTCTTCAGCCTCCTGGCCAATTTCGTTTTTGTATTTTTAGTACAGACGGGGTTTCACTGTGTTAGCCAGGATGGTCTCGATTTCTTGACCTCGTGATCGGCTCACCTCTCCTCGGCCTCCCAAAGTGCTGGGATTACAGGTGTGAGCCGCTGCGACTGGCCAGGCCACACCTTTATTTCAATTCTACACCTTGAGCTTCTGTGATACCAAACTTTTGTGTTTGTTCCCATCTTTCTGACTTCTTATTCTCTCTGCTTCTTGAGCTCACTTTCCTCTGTCTGTCCCTTAAATGTTGATTTTTATTTGCATTCTAGTCTCAAATATCTGTTGATCTCACTTGGTATATGCTCCCTGGCTGGTTTAATTAACTCTCACATTTTCAGCTATCACTTCCTACCTCTTAGATCTCTGTCTCCATGCCAGATGATCCCTCAACTTCAGCCCCACATACTCAGCTCCCTGAACTTTCACTGGGGTGTCTCAGACTCCAAACAGAACCCATCTTCCAGGCCAGGTGCAGTGGCTCATGTCTGTAATCCCAGCACTTTGGGAGGCCAAGGTGGGCTGATCACTTGAGACCAGCCTGGCCAACATGGTGAAACCTCATCTCCACTAAAAATACAAAAAAATTAGCCAGATGTGGTGGTGCACACTTGTAATCCCAGCTACTTGGAAGGCCGAGGCAGGAGAATGGCTTGAACCTGGGAGGCAGAGGTTGCAGTGAGCCACGATATGGAACCACTGCACTCCAGCCTGGGCAATAGAGCAAGACTCTGCCTAAAACAACAACAACAACAAAAAACACACATCTTCCCCAAAAGCCTCATCTCTCTTCTCCCCTTTCTTCAAACTCTGTACTTTAACTACCATGACCTCTGTGTTTTTGCTCTTACCTGGAATGTTCTTTCTATCCCACTTCTCTTAAGCTGGCTAACTGTATTCATTCCTAAAGGCTCACTTTAAGCATCACCTTCCTTAAAGAAGCCAGCTTGACATGCCCCTCCTCTGAGCTCCTGAATATCCTGTTCACATTTCCGTCACTGCAATACCATATTATAGTCTTTAATCTCATATCTCTGTACTATTAGACTGTGAGTTCCTTCAGAGAAAGACTGTAAGCAAATTCATCATTTTAACCCCAGGATTTAGCACAGTGCCTGACATATAGTAGGGATTCCATAAATATTAACTGAATAAACTTTATGCCTTATTTATTTTTTACTGACATGTAATAATTGTACATATTTATGGGATACAATGTGATATTCTGATACATGTATACATTGTGTGATCAAAGCATGGTAATTGGCATATCCATCACCTTAAACATTTATCATTTCTTTGTTATGAGGACATTCAAAATTCTCTCTTCTAACTATTTGAAATATACAATGCATTATTGTTAGCTATAGTCACCCTACTGTGCAATGGAGTGCCAGAACTTATTCCTTCTATCTAACTGTAACATTGTACCTGTTAACCAACTTTTCCCATCTCCTGCTTCCTTCTATTTTCCCCAGTCTCTAGTAACTACTATTCTATGCTCAACTTTCATGATCTCTTTTTAGCTCCCACATATGAGTGAGATCATGCAGTATTTGTCTTTCTGTGCCTGGCTTATTTCACTCAACATAATGTCCTCCAGGTTCACCCATATTGTCACACAGAACAGGATTTCATCCTTTTTGTGGCTGAATAGTATTCCATTGTGCATATATACTACGTTTTCTTCATCCATTCATCCACTGTTGGGAATATAGGTTGATCCTATGTCTTGGCTATTGTGAACAATGTTACAATAAACATGAGCATGCAGATGTCTCTTCAAAATACTGATTTCACTTCCTTTGGATATACATCCAAAGTGTAGTGGGATCATTATGCTATATTTCTTTTTATACAACAAAGATGACACTTTCTCTAGTTCTTCTTCAGGAGGTAATGTGAGATGTACTGACGTAACATCAAGAGTGAATTCCACTTCTTTTATTCTTTTCTCTACCTCATTTCTACCCCATTCTCCTCCCCTATTTTTGAAGGTTGTGGTATTGGGGATTATCAAAGAGTTGTTGTCTTTTTCTTTGCAAATCAAAATTAAAGTCGCACCTTGCTTATGTTGGCTAGTTTATTTTGAATAAATAACCAGAGGAAAAAAGGCTGTGATCTCTTTTTGTGCCAAATGGTTCCCAGTTCTATGAGATGTCACGAAACCAGAATCTGAGTTTGGGGTAAAGTAAGAAGCCATCATGTCCAAACCAACAAAACTGCTCCTAAATATTTGCACAGTTTTAGAACTAGAAGGGACTTCAGCAATGATTCTGCTTGTTAATGACTCACAAGTTGCTTTGATACATTGGTAACTTGACTGCATAGCCAAGTTGTGTATTTAAGAGTGTTTGATGTGGGTGAGAATTTTTGTTCACCTTCTCACTCAATTTTGGACACTTAAACTCTCAGAGACTCAGGTTTCTCATCTATATATCTTCAAGGATCATAAATAATATATTTAAAGTACTTAGTATAGAGTAAAACCTCAATATATATTGATGGACTGAATCTGGTATCATATTTATCTTTAAATATCAACAATCAAAAACATGTTCTTGGAGGCAGTAAAAGGCATACTATTTCAATGCTACATGAATCAGTGGGATGGATAGTGATTATTGCTGGGTCAAAGATTCTTGTTAAATAAATCCTCTTTTGCCCTTAGGCAACTTTTTTCTCATGAATTTATAAATTCAAAAATGGTGGCAGAATAAGATGACCTACAAAGAATTTATTGGAGATAGAAATATAGCATTGCTCTAGAGTAAGGAAGTTGATATCTATCATGGACCAATAAACTGTTTAGAAGAACCACAAGAGATGAAAGAAATGAAATCTCCCATCAGGTAGTTGTAACTAACTCTTGGTGACCTTTTGTCACCAAGGACAAAAAGGATATGTTTTCCTATGTCATGTGGAAGGGGGAAAGGGGTACCTAGTTACCATTATAACAACAAAGGCACATGTGATCCCTGCCTTGGGGCTCCATGGTCTCATCTGTTTCTCTGTTATTTATGGATAATGGTAACTTCATTACAGGGTTGTTAGGAGCGTAAAGTGAGGTTATATATGAGGAGTACTTTTCAAATGTTTGTCATCGTCATGAAAAACATAGATAAGGAACTTTCTTAAATGACATCCTCAGAAATATCTTAAAGTCCTTCTCCTCCTCAAATAAAAAGCACCTTAAGTAATTATCAGTAAAGAATCAAAAAAATACATTACGATGCTTTAAAAACAATGGAATTGTATTCCACCATGACAAAGAACAAGGCAAGTCGATATGCAATCATGTGAAAACAGCCCCAAGATACATTGTTACATGAAGAAAAGCAAATTCCATAAGAGCGTGTCTAGTGTGATACCATCTGTATAAAAAAAGTCAGTAAGTATATAAAAATAAAAGACTATACACCAAGCTATTAACAGTAATTACCTCTGAAGAATGAGGTTGGGTGAGAGATTTCCATTTTTAGCTTATATACATCTATTACAGCTTTTATAATTAAAAATCAATAAATATTTTTCTAAAATTTTTACACATAAGAAAAATTAGAAAGTGGCTCTGACTAGGTATCACATATGGCTGCTTAAGAGAAGAAGATGGAGTCATCTACAGACAAACAGAGAACATTCTAGAAATCAATAAGAAAAATGGCCAGGCGCAGTGTCTCACACCTGAAATTCCAGCACTTTGGGAAGCTGAGGCAGGTGGATCACCTGAGCTCAGGAGTTCGAGACCAGCCTAGCTAAGATGGTGAAACTTTGTCTCTACTAAAAATACAAAAATTAGCTGGGCATGGTGGCACGTGCCTATAATCCTAGCTACGTTATTCGGGAGGCTGAGGCAGGAGAATCTCTTGAACTGTAGTGAGCCAAGATTTCGCCACTGCACTCCAGCCTGGGTGACAGAGTGAGACTCTGTCTCAAGAAAAAAAAAAAAAAAAAGAGAGAAATGAATAGAAAGGGGAAGTAGAATAATTCTCAAGGGAAAAAAACTAAAAACGTGAAAACGTCATAAGGTCAGCCATGGAAAATGAGCTTGAGGGAGCCTGAGATTGTTGAATTAGCACCTTTGGTAATCACCAGCTATCTTCTCCCCCTGGTGATTTCCCAAGCTGAGCCATCTCTCCAGGTGATTAGCACATCCACCCAAAGTGGGTGAGGCCCCTTCTCCTTCTAGAATTTGACTTAGCATCATCAATGCCTTACATTATCATGAAAAACAAAAATTAGCTGGGCGTGGTGGTGTGGCATGCCTGGGGTCCCAGCTTCTCCGGAGGCTGAAGTGAGAAGACTGCTTGAGCCCAAGAATTTGAGGCTGTAGTGTGCTATGATCACACTTATGAACAGCCACTGCACTCCAGTCTGGGCAACATAGTGAGACTCTGTCTCTTAGGAAAAAAAAAAAGTGTTAATCTGTCCACCAAGTGAGCCCAAGAAATCCAGGGCAGAATGGTCACCCAGCACTTGAAGATCTCATCACACAGATAGCAAAGACCCCATCTGGATGAGTTGATAGATAACAGAGGAGCTGTCTTTGACCTTTGTCACCAAAACAACTCTGTATTTATTTCCTAGGTAAAAACATAAGTTTGTCGCCCTCCTGGCCTCACTCATTTCTACTTTAGGCTAGATAGAAAGTTCTTACCTTCTTTGCTGGGTTTTTTATTTACCATGAGACACAACAAGGGTGTGATCTTTAACATGCGGGCGTGATCCCCATCCTGTCTTCAGAGTTGGCTGAGGGATCCCAGGCTGATCTGGTTTCTTTTAGACCCACAGAGCCAATAAAGAAGGTGCAGCCCTAGTCTGGCATGTTTTCTCCCTGAAAAGCAATGGTGACATTCACAGCCCTGGCGAAGCATTCACAGTGACAGGGAAGAAAATTCAGGCTTCCTGCCTCGAAGCAGTAGGCACCCCCCGATGGCAGTCAGATCAGGTCTCCAAGGAGGATTTGAAGGGGGCGATTACATAGTCGGGTGGTTTCTCTAACCGCACCCACGTCAGTCCTAAATCTTCTTATTCTCCTGGATTAGAAGACTGTGTTTCCTAGGCCACGTCTGAGAAGCCTGAGCTCCTTAGCCCCAAAATAGCAGAGTGCTGACAAGACACAGGGGCCTAGGGACTCTTGAGTCCAAGGGGAGTCCTCAGCAGAAGTCACATAGGAGGCATTCTTTGTTGTGGCTGGCTTTTCTGTTTGCAAAGCCTGCTTGAACTATCCTGCCCTTTCTATGGACACTTTCCTTAGGATATAACCTAAACTGTGGTTAGTCACTATTCTTGGACAACTTACTTTTTCAGTTAATCTAAGATGCTTGTGTGTGTGTTCCGGTAGGTACTAAATGCACCATGGAAATTCTCAAAGAAAGTGATACTCTGTTTACTTGTCTATATCTAGTAGGTCACGTTTGTTAATTATTATTGTTATTATTTGAGACAGTCTTACTCTGTCGCCAGACTGCAGTGCAGTGGCACAATCTCAGCTCACTGTAACCTCTGCCTCCTGGGTTCAGGCAATTCTCATGCCTCAGCGTCCCGGGTAGCTGGGATTACAGGCACCCCTGCTGCCATGCCCGGGTAATCTTTGTATTTTTAGTAGAGACAGGGTTTCTTCATGTTGGCCAGGCTGATTTCGAACTCCTGGCCTCAAGTGATCCGCCCGCCTTGGCCTCCCAAAGTGCTGGGATTACAGGCATGAGCCTCCACACCCTGCCTAAATTTGTTAGTTCTGTTAACTCAAATCCTCTTTATCTTTATTTATTCTTCCTGATCTGGCCATCTTTGAAAGAGTTATTTTGAAGATTTCTATAACAAGTACAGATTTAGTAAATTATCCTTGTATTCGTCTTTGCATTATAGGTTTTGAAGCTATATAATTAGATATTAAATTTAAACCATGTAAAATTGCCACTCTGCCTTTTAAAATTCTTTTTGCATTAGATTCTCTTTTGTCTGATATTAACATTTTCACATTAGCTTATTTCTTTATTTATTTATTTTGAGACGGAGTCTCTGTTGCCCAGGCTGGAGTGCAGTGGCGCAATCTCGGCTCACTGCAAGCTCTGCCTCCCAGGTTCACACCATTCTCCTGCCTCAGCCTCCCGAGTAGCTGGGACTACAAGCGCCTGCCACCACACCCGGCTATTTTTTTATATTTTTAGTAGAGATGGGGTTTCACCGTGTTAGCCGGGATGGTCTCCATCTCCTGACCTCATGATCTGCCCGCCTTGGCCTCCCAAAGTGCTGGGATTTCAGGCGTGAGCCACCACGCCCGGCCTAGCTTAGTTTTTGCTAGTGGTTGACTGCTAACATTCTTTCTCCAAGTTGACTAAAAGACTGATAAAATCCTGTATTACTGAGAGTATGAGAAAAAGGACCCTCTCCATATACGATTTCCGGGATCATTAAAATGTTTCACTTTTTGGAAATTAAATTTTAATTTCAATTTATTAAGTTACATATTTAAAATATGTAAACCCTTCAATCTAGAAATTATACTTCTAAGTATCTTACAGAATTGTACACCCATGCAAAAATCTATATAAGGATTTTTATTACTATATAATTTGTGATCAGGAAAAGTTGGAAAATAACCTAAGAGATTTTTTTATGTGGTATTACCCACATTTTCTAGTTTCCATATTGATGCTTTGACATTTTCGGGCCTTGTTGACCAGGGAGGGACTACTCCTCCCAGGATTAGCTGATCCCTAGAGATGCAAACTAACCAATCGAGAGCCCTACCGCCGAATCTCTTCTTTTCTAGACTTTTATACTCAAGGCCACGATCTCTCTACCCTAATCACCCTGACGTCATATATCAGACAACTCAGGGCAGTCTACAGTCAAGAGTCAGCTGACACTATTCCAACTAGCTAGTCCTCCACCTGCTTAGCCGCCTTACCCTGCCTCACCCTTTCCTTCCCTTGAAAACCACAGTTCC